>NC_134488.1:71936334-72536334 GCF_040206685.1 Ascaphus truei | reverse complement strand
ACTGTATCTCCTGGATAGGGCGTATTACTGCGGTGAAGGTGAATATTCTCCCTAGACTCTTGTATTATTTTCAGACATTACCAATATCTATCCCATATATAACTACAAATTCAAAATCAAATTTTGCAATTTGGAAGCATAAACAACCGAGAATAGCCAGATCAATTATGATGCTAAAAAAGGAGGTGGTCTGGCAGTCCCAAATATTTTAAGATATTATATAGCTTCTCATATGAAACAAATGGTGTATGGCACTCCCCGAGAGGGGTATATTCCTGGGTAGGCTTAGAAACTCGCTCAAATACCCGATTGGGCTGCCCTCTTTGTTATGGTCGGGATCTGGGACGGGAATTGGGAGACAATTGGAGTCGGCAATAATCGGGTTTACTTTGAAACTTTGGCAGATGGCCAAAAAGAAATATAGAGTTATGTCGACTCTATCTAGGCTCGCAACCCTGTTTGGTAATCCAGGGTTTCTTGCAGGTTTTCGGGGACAGAGTTTTGAAATTTGGAGACAAAGAGGAATTCTGGAGGCAGGAGAATTGATAGAAAAGAACAAGCTAATGTCGTTTAAGGAGTTGATGAGAAAGTATGGCCTCCCCCAAATGTAGCTGTCTAAGTATATGCAGATTCGTCAATTTATATGTCAGGGTTTCTATGAGGAGCAATTTCCTAACTATACCCGATTTGAAGATCTATGTAAAACAAAAAAAATATCAAAGGGGGTTGATATCATCTCTTTATCAGGGTTTAGCCCCAAAACAGGATACCCCGGCCCACAAATATATGGATCAGTGGGCCTTGGATTTTCAGACTGAAATAACGAGGGAGGACTGGGAAGATATCTTGGAAAATGCGGGTAAAACCTCTATCTGTTCGGTAACAAAAGAGAATATTTATCAAATTTTGTTACGCTGGTATTACACCCCCAAAAGACTAAAACAGATGTTCCCTGGGACCTCAGATAGATGTTGGAGGGGATGTGGACAACTAGGAGATCTGGCACATATTTGGTGGTATTACCCAGTAAAGCAGATACCGTATACTGGAGAACAGTTCTGAAGTTAATAAAAGATGCAACGGATGTTGAGAATCCGTTAGATCCAATTTTAATTATTTTGGCTAAATCCATGGATAATGTGAACCACTATATATCTACATTTTGGTTGAACCACCATATACCTAAATTGATCCTGTACATTCTAACGGCGGCTATATGTGCTGTAGCAGCAGCGTGGAAAAAAACACTCCCGCCCTCCAGAAGAGAGGTTATTAGTAGGGTCAATAATGTCCAAATAATGGGGAAACTTACCTCGTTTCTGAACCACACTACTGAGAAGTATGCAAGGGTCTGGGATCACTGGGATCCCGGATAGGAGGGTGCCCCCGGAGGAATAGCTGATTTGGGAGTGTTGTGTGTGGAATGTATTGTTTATAAGATTTTACATAATATGTCATGTGATTGTTGATGCTTGTAAAGAATGTTGATACCAAATGGTTGTTCCCCCCCTCTCCCTTTTTCTTTTTTGTATTCTTTCCCCTCATATTTATGTTTGAAAACTTTAATAAAAATATAAGTTAAAAAAAAATGAGCAGCGGGGATTTCTGTATTAATATACAAAGATTATACAGTGTAATTGTCCTCTAATATTATCCAGGCCCCAAACTTCTCCCTGATCCCTATAAAGGTAGAAAGCCATATACATTTCACCAGTGCCTGACTAAGAGCTGTTAGCTTTCAAGGACACAAATGAGCATAATTTGAGTTTTGTCCTAAAATATGACATTTGATTAAATAAATCAAAATGTAGTAAGTAAGCTTCCATTGAAGTCTGTGTGGCTGTCAGTGCAGGGGATGAAAGCATTATTTTCTAGTACTGTAAGTAAGCACATTCAATTCTACTGAGTTTATTTATTTATAAAAATGTTTTACCAGGAAGTAATACATTGAGAGATACCTCTCGTTTTCAAGTATGTCCTGGGCACAGAGTTATAAAAAATACATGGTTACAATAAAAGAACAGGGTTATACAGTCACTTCACAGACATTTCATGGACGTATAAAGTTGGAAAATTGGGTACAGGGGATTGTGAGTTTCAGATAGAAATAGAGCAGCTTTAACATCAACTAACATCATCAAACGGCAGCAAACGGCTCATGCCCTTTGGCTGCGCCAAAGGCTGTGCGCCTTTGGGCCAACGCAGATGTACACTGGAGTGGGTGAGGTTGAATCTGATGCATCTGTGAACAAAAAAGATATTTTCTTTGTGTTCCCATGGCTCATTAACATTCCAGTGGGTGGGGTTGCCGATTCAACAAAGAACAAGCACATGGTAACCCTTAGCACGCCGGTATTGTGCAGAGGGGAGCAGTTCTTGGGGGGGCCCATCAGGCTGTGCGCCTTTGGGGCAACGCAGATGTACGCTGGAGTGGGTGAGTTGCGGTGATTCCGTTTGAAACACAAGAGTTTCAGGGTCATGGAATCCAGTGAAATACTTATACATAACAAGGCACCTCACATACAACTCTAATATTTGAGACTAATGCTCAACTCAATGCTGTTCCGGCAGTAAAACAGATTCAGTATTTGTAACTAATGATTGTCTGTGAAAACAAGATGCTAGCTTGCATTAACTTCAGTAAATTTAGATAAATGTTCCTTTTTATCCTCAGGGAGTAGAAAGCTACAGCTCTCTGTTAGCTGTTGTAGGAGATGTGCGCAGAGGGTAAAAGACCTGAAATGTTTTTAGGAGAAAATAAATGTAGGCTTTATTAGCCAACAGCTTAAGGCTTAAGCCCCGCTGCGCGCGTACGCATGGCTGCCTTGCTTGCCGGCGGCGCGTCCAACTCACTGCACCGCGCTTTGCGGTCTGCAGTGAACTGTGATGCGCGCTGAGGGGGCGTTGCCAAATGGGTCAGGTAGGCGGGGCAATGACGAGGGGGGGCGCGGCCAGGTGTGTACAGAGCGAGAACATGACCCCATGTCACAATACATGTATGCATCTATGCACAATTATTACGTCCCCCGCCCCAGCCCCCCTCCGGGCTGTGCGAAACACACAATACACACACTTCCCCCCCCCTTCCTTTTGGAGGGAGGAGGGGGGAGAGGGAGAGCTATGCACGGGAGGGGGGAGGGGAAGAGGGAGAGCCATGCACGGCTGCCTCACAGAGGCCCTCCCAAGCCGCCTACCTCCCGTAGCTCCTTCCTCCTCCCCTCCTCCCGTCATTGGCTGACTCGTGCACCACGTGACGCATCAGCGCTTCTGATCACCAGAAGCTTGCAGTCTCGGCCGGCTGACGCATTATAACACGCAGTCAGCCACGTCAGAAGGAGCCAGCGGGGACCTCCAGATTGGAGGAATGGGGCTGGTGGCCCGCGGCCGCACGCGCCACCGACCGCAGCGGGTCCTTAGCCTTAAACAGAAAACTGCTTCATATCAGCAAACAAATTTAGACCAGAAAATAACAACCAGGCCTAACCCCATGGAGGGGACTGACTAACACTTCAGCGGTCCCTATCTGAGGGCTGGAAGGGTAGGCCTCTTACCAACCTTTGACACAAGTCAAAAGACAGGTACTTGTAGGCAGGGTGCTCTCCACATCAGTCCAGGGTCTGTGGTGGTGTCTGTGGGGTGATCCCTCCGGTGGGTTCCAGGGACCAATGCTGCCTTGAACAGAGAGTCTCTCTTCCCCTGGACTCTCTCGAGCAGCACTGATTCTCTCTGTGCTAGAGATCCCCTGCAGTCTGTGCAGCAGGCTTTTAAGCATGCTTGATGAGCCAGATGGAGACTGGCCAATCAACTCCTGCTGAAATTAACCAGTTCCCTGCTGAACTCATCAGCTAAAGGCAGGCTTTATTTTTTTAAGCTTTTTAGACAAGGGAAAGGTCCTGTCACAGATATCCTGGTTAAATTCATATCCTCAACAGTTCACTATCAATAGCAGTCAATCACTTCAATTCCCACACAGCCAATAGCTAATCTCCTCATTCGCATGCTAGCTCCTAAGTTATCACTTGGGTTAAATCCTCATTACATAGCAGCTTTCCACTTCAAGGCATTCACGTCACTTATAGTGCTTCAAGGTCAAAGGAAAAAACATCTTGTGCTATTTTCACAAGAAAACATATTTGTATCCCTCTCATTACTGAACTTCAGGGACACATGAAGGTATTTGGCGTCCTTGGCGAACCTTCAGTTTTTCGCCTCCCCCTCCACAATGAACCCCCATTCTCTCTCCCTCTCCCCATTCTCTCTACCACCCTCTCCCCACTTTTTCTCTCACCCCTCCCCAATCATCTCTCTCTTACCTTCCCTCCTCATTCTCTCTCTCATCTCCCTCCTCATCCTCAACCCTCCTCATTATCTCCATCAAACCCATCCCCTCCCCCTACCCCACCTAAACCCCTCTCCCCCTACCCCACCTACCCCCCTCTCCCATTCTAGTTGTTTACCTGACTATGGAGCGGAGCAGTGGAGGTCCTCCCTGGCGGCACACATCGGACGTTGACACTTATTTCCGGGTCGGACCACTGGGGTGACCTCTGCCTCCATTGTCTTCAGCCGCACCCTCCCTCTGCTCTGCTCTCGGGCTTCCTGCTGCACCTACCTTTGTTCGCCATCACCCTCACTCTCCGACGCCCGCTTCCTTCTGCTCTGTGTACAGGGAGAGAGGGGGTGGCCCGGTATTAAAGGGGTTGCACGCCATTTGGCCATCCCCTGACCTCACCAGGGAGACAAGGGGTTAACTGGGCTGAGGTCCAGAAATGTGATTTATCCCTTGTTATGACATGTAAATGTGTATTCCCCTGTTCCCCTGTTTTATTGTAACATCTGGTTTAATCAGTGTCTGCATCACCCAAACACTAGGATCCATCCGGGAGCACAAGGGTTAATAGTTGTTTAGTGATTATAGCCCTTTGTGTAATTTTCCCGCCTTTTCAGGCACCATTTTGCAGGGTCCCATAAGCCGCCATTGGAGCGCCATGGTTTTCAATGGTGAATCTTTCTGCTGGGTCCTGTTTCCTGTGAAGACCAGCAGATGGCGTCCGAGAGGAGGAGCGGCAGTTTCCCATTGAAAGTCAATGGGCCCATTGACTTCAATGGAAATCCCTCGAAGGAGCTTTCCAGGAACGAGTTGGCTGCCGTCCAAACCGCAAAACCGCAAAGCGGATACATTTTCAATAGGAGAGCTTTGATCACTTAACAAGTCAAGTTCAACGACAAGTGGCGTGGGAATAAACAGTCCTAGAGCACCTAGGAATAAAATTCTTTCTGCCCCTAGTTCCTAGACCTCCCCCCACTCGACCACAACCGGGTCCGTGTATCCTGGACCCCCGAGAAGGGTCAAACCGAGAAGAGCGGGTCACGCTATAGGTTCCAATGGCGGCGGCAGAAACGGCTCAGGAAAACGGCTAAGTGTCAAAAGCTGAAATTTGGGAATCCATAGCTCCGGTTCCGGAGGGTTCAGAGGATCAGGGTTTGGGGTATCTGTAGTCACTGCTCCGGCATCGCTGCAGAACCAACCTTGACCCTCTTGGACCAACCCGACGGAGTATGGACCCCCTTGAAAGTTCGGGACTTTTCCCATAGACTCCAATGGTGGCCAATCTCCATTGACCGGCTACAGCGGAAAACCCCTATTGACTTCAACGGCGGCGTCGCCCCATTGAAAGTCTATGGCGGCGGATTCCCATAGCCGCCAATGGTGGCGGTTTGCCATTGAAAGTCTATGGCGGCGGAGCCCGTTGTTTTCAATGGGGATTTAGTGAAAAACCGTGATTTAATTTACAGCGGAGATTTTTGTATTAAAATGTGAAACGGTTTTAAGTGTATTTGTGTATCTCCGGTTCCGAAGGTCGTAGCAAGTCGCAAATTGGACCATAGGGTGTCCCAGTTTCAGCATTGAGAACTGGGAAGTTTGGACCTGCTGGACCCAACGGAACCGGATATTTTAATATGTTTATGTTTTATCTTTCATACTGTGTTCCAAGGTATGGATAAAACCCAGAGGAAATTCCTTTGCATACCAGGGTAGCATATGGCCAGAAAGGCGACCCAATGTCTAGGACTTAAGTATTTTTCAAAGGATTTTGTCACCTCTACTGTTTACATGAGGGCGGAGATTACTCAAACCAGAGCAGTCTTCAAGTGTTCCATTTCACACCTCACAACAAAGAATATCCTGCCAGGAATCCAATCTGGTAGACTAGCTGGCATTCCTGATGCAGATGAGGGGCTACAGAAATGAGACCCCAGAGCTCTACTGCGCATGTACCAGCTAGCAGGGGGGCATGTATCAAAATGTGTTCCCACGTTAATGAGTGGCTAGAGTTAATTGAAGACCAATCCACTGTACTTAATGTTAAGGATAGGGCACAAAAGGTTTATAAACTGTTGTCCACCCTTTATCCTTTGTCTTCTGATATCATCTGGATTGTTACCTGATTGCGAGAGAATTGCTATGCTTCATACTTCTCATCCCCCAACCCCAAAGTAAGTGTACTTCTTGTCTGTTACTGTATTATTTCGTGTGTTCACCTATCCAAAGGAATAAATATACTTTATTATATCTAAGCCTCGTTCAGTTCAAACCCAGTGATTTGTGTAAATTACACCCTGTGATAAGCTATCATCACACTCTGTTCCCGGCATCACCCTCCACCCCCCAAAATGCACCGCCCTAGATGACCGCTAATTCGCCTAAGCCTAGCACTGTCTCTGCTAAATTACAATCTCTTTTCAGACCCACTGAAAATATTAAGAAGGATTTATGTAAAAAAAAATATTATTATAGGAGTGGCCATGAACATAATTTCCATAACCAGGATTGATGTTCTTAATGTTTTATTCCTTTTTTTTAAAATAAAATATATAGTACAAAATCCACTAAAACTAACCATGATGTCTAGCAAGTAATAAACAAAACATTCATATTTTACTAATCAATTAGCACCCTAGATCTAAAATATAACACATTACCCCTCAGCCCTGCACCTCTATACTAATTTTTTAGATGTTTTTTTTACTGTAACTAAAGAATATGGTATAATCGCATTGGACAGAGTCCACTAATATAAATTAAACACTGAAAAGATCAAATAAAAGCTTACCTAGAAATAGACACTGGCTGGAATGTTATTTATCTTTCAATATTCTAAAGCATTCTAGGATTAAATCTGCACCTCTGTCAGGAGGCTTTAGAATCAAGCCAAGCTGAACCTTTGAAACAAAGCTTTATATCTTTCTGCGTAAATGTGGCAGAAATGTCAACAAAAGCCCCTTTGATAAATGACTGTTCTTAATTCTTCCTCTTTTTTCCTTTGGCCTTTATTCATTATGCTGTGAAGTTGCTTGTCTGTGCTGGAGAGGATGCTAGTCCCATTTCTTTTTAAATAGAGCTTCTTTGCACTGGGAGGTGGTTTCATAGCATATTGAATGAATTGATACCTATGTTCATGCAAATTCTCAAATTTAAAAAAAAAACATTTTAAAAACATGCACCAGATTCACAATTGTTTTCTAATTATTTCCAAAATTTGAAGAAAATTTAGCAAATTTTCGCAAATTTACTAATCTCCCCTTGCAATTTGCTATGGCCCATACTTACTAAGCGGTGCTATGCCACAGGACACCTTTCAGTCGTTCAGTCCCAGAAGGTGACTTATGAAGTAAGTAAATATGTAAATATGGGCCTTTATACTGTACTACTGTATGCTAATGCACCATCTCCAATTCTACTAGTTGCCCTATTGGTGGAAGAAAGGCTAGCTTCCAGCTTTTAAAGACATACAGCACTGTAGAGTGAATCTACACGTCTGACATATGATTCCATTGCCTGATCCAGATTCTAAAACATACTGTGTACAGTAAATGCAAATGAGAGCACTAAGGGGGTTACTTATAATTCACCAGTGTTGTCTGAGGTCCTCCAATCAGAGGGCCACTGAACTGTTTTATTGTGTTCCTATCTAAATATACATATGATGGACTCAGGCCCCCACCCTAGTTGTTGCATATCTAAGGGTAATAAAGAGGAGTTACATATAACACCTTAGATATTATCTCATCTCTGCTCTTATGGATTTCTTGTGGATATTCTAACATTTCTGTTGGATATCCTTCACTATATCTATCGCCTAGTGGTGGTAAAAGGGGCTCAGAAAACCATTTTGCTATCAAGTTACTTACACGCAGAATTGATCCAAGGGGATACAGAAGATCCTTCATTCATTTGCACTCACTGTTTAGTACCTAAATATATACAGAGGACAACTGTGGTCCGGCAGACGTAATGTGCTGCAATGGCTGTCTATTGACATACAGTAGGATCAGTATACTTGCTAAAAATAAAACAATAACATTGTATTACATCAACTATATAATGTGACTCAGTGAAATTATTTACAGTGTAATTGTTTTAAAAGAACCTCATAAAGGAGTTAGTAGTAGACAGGAGACTCTATTGATGTAAATTACTAGACATGTAGTGTCCACATTAATATGTGTGTCTGGTATTAATTGTATATGATACTGTATGTCTACTCTGACATCTTTGGGTTAAGTGGGTGTACAAATGCTAAATCCCAATATGTGGATTGATAAACCGAGGTATATCCTTTTATACAAGATACCCAAAGTCACGATGGGGTGGTATATTGTTGCAAATATGTGAAATTAGTTCCACATGTGCGCCTTTAGGTGCTCTCTATTGAAGCATCTTTTATCATATTTTATTGCCGCTGTAACACAGGTTCACTGCTATAGATGGGCAGTATAGTTAATGCACAGAGCATACTATATAGTGATATGTGGTGTATACTAATGTATACTCCCTAGACCCTGTAACATATCAAATTATATTATGGCAATATCTCCCTCCAATGCTGTGGGGTAATATATCGTTACAGATAAGGAAGGTCTATTAGTTCTCACTATGTATAGTATATTGACATCTGCGTACCTCTGTCGTTTAGCCCAGGATGTTTTTAACTAAGTATCATTTGGTAATGTTTATGAAATGTATCACATAGACATTAAGTAACATTGTGATCTATTTTACATCTCTAGAGTAGAGTGTAGGCTATGATAGTAGCAACAGATGTAACCTATTCAGATGTTACCAATGCAATGGTTGCGGGCTGTGTTACATAAATGCATTAAAATCTAAAATAGCGTGTTTTCCTGCTATATATTCTTTAGTGATCTCTGCGGATCCATCAGCAAGGGCAGAGTGTATCACCCTGTAGTCACAGCAACCATATGCAAGAACAATGTATATCCCTATGTTACATACGTGCAATAGAATCTACATTAGCATAGTTTCCTGCTGAATAGTCATTAATGGTCACGGCGGACCCATGTGCAAGGACAGAATATATCACCCTGTGGTCATATTCGGACCCGTACACTCGGGCAGAATATACAATTCTATGGTCACGGCGGACCCATCAGAAAGTGATAAATATCACCTATATACGAGCCGTGGTAGTAAGGCTGAGATCGGCCATATAGGGGAAAAAACACAAACAGACACAGATCATAGTGCAACACTGTAGGGTTAAAACAGGTCTACACTAATACACACACTGCACATATAACATAGAGACTCCTAGTGACTATAAAAACTATTTATTAAATAAAAAGAACTATGCCATAAATGGTTTGGACAAATGAGAACACCGCTGGTCATCCAGATATGAAAAATCAGAGCCCTACTTACAAGCAGCAAGGCAAATACAGGCAATGCAACAAAGAGTCTTCCGGCTGCTGCTGATGTCTTTGCAGAGATGTGATTCCTGCTGCACCGTGACTCTCGTGCTGACTCTCCCTCCAGGGGTTAACAGGAACAGTGGCAGTGTTGGAGGCCTGCTTGTGGGCCCCACAAGCAGGCCTCCAACACTGCCACTGTTCCTGTTAACCCCTGGAGGGAGAGTCAGCACGAGAGTCACGGTGCAGCAGGAATCACATCTCTGCAAAGACATCAGCAGCAGCCGGAAGACTCTTTGTTGCATTGCCTGTATTTGCCTTGCTGCTTGTAAGTAGGGCTCTGATTTTTCATATCTGGATGACCAGCGGTGTTCTCATTTGTCCAAACCATTTATGGCATAGTTCTTTTTATTTAATAAATAGTTTTTATAGTCACTAGGAGTCTCTATGTTATATGTGCAGTGTGTGTATTAGTGTAGACCTGTTTTAACCCTACAGTGTTGCACTATGATCTGTGTCTGTTTGTGTTTTTTCCCCTATATGGCCTGTCAAGAAAGTGTGCTGATCCCCTGAGGAGTACAGGATTATCCAATTAACTTTTGGCGCCAGGTTTTTCTTTGTTTTCACTTTCACTTTCTCTGTCAGTACTGACAGTATTACTAGGCAGCCTTTATATATATATATTTTGCAATTGTCACACTGGTGTTTTAGTCTTTAGCGCTTGTGCACATTTTTTCTTTTTCACAGTAAGGCTGAGATGTCGAACTCCTGTGACGTCAGACTCAACGTCCAATGACTCGCGTTTCACGTGTAACCACGCTTCTTCAGGTGGGAGGAGTCTAAGGTACTGATCCGTTGCGTTACTTAAATATAGTATGTGAAGGTAGGTGCATTCATCTGTTCACCAATAGGAACAGGTGTCCACCTAAGACCCAATCAGATGGGGAGTTCCCCCAGTGGTTCATATTGTGGCTTATACTGTATATCTCTTAAGCACATTGTTTCTATTTAACAGGATATATAACGGTATATTTCTTAGGCACATTGTTTCTATTTAACAGGATATATAACGGTATATCATAGCTCATAGGGGCTTGGAGTGTATCACAGATATTTGAAATATCAAGTTACTTAGCAATATAATTGTATAATTGGCTGTTTGAACCAAATATATTAATGCCTAAGGTAAAGATTTGACTATTCTGGTTTATTTTTGTTAATGTGTACTCTAAATAACGGGTGTTTATCAATCCAATGGTTCCTTTACCCTTATTTTTCTCTAATGTTATCCCTCTCCTTCTTCCAGAAGCTTTATTTTATGCCTCATGGTGTTTTTAGCCTGTTCCAGAGTAGCACGTACATCTATTTTATTTTATGCTTTTAAGATTTTGTTTTTAACTCACTGCCTGCACATACCATTCCTGAGCTGCTGCTCATCTATTTTATGGCAATATAAATCATACAAAAGACTAGAAGGGAAAGAGTTGTAAACTTGTCAGCTTCACTCATTCACGTGAGCTTCTTGTTGCTTGATACTCCTATATTTTCATTTGTAAAAAATCTCAGGGTGACCGCAATATGGGGGAGGGAGGAGCACAGGGTGACAGCCATGGAGGGTTAGTAGGGAAGGGTCTGCCCAACACATAGGACCATGTTCAAACGTTCGTGTCCACAACAAAACAGTGTGGCCAGGTTCCCTGATGATTACAGCCAGCACACACACGTACTCATTGGCCATCAGCCTCAGTGAGTCTCACTCATACATCCCAAGGCCCAGATAGCACCTTCTCTAAAGCCCGCCAGTCTAGGGTCTGCTGGTGAAGCAACACAAGAAGCTCCAGGATCCTGCACAAGCTTGCCAGCCCAATGATAGTGCTCGGTTAATCCAGTAAACCTCGCAATTGGAACTGGCTCCAGCAATAGCACTTTGAACCACTCCTCCCACCTCTTCAGGGCAGCAGGCAATCCTTTGTTTTGAATTGAATTGGACCTGCCTGGTAGCCCCAGTGCACCAGATGTTTTTTTTAAGGAAAAACATCCCATTGATTTCAATGGTGTTCCTTCTCTTTGATAAATTTGGTGCTATCTATTTGCCCCAGAGACGTTGATTTATAAACCCCCCAAAACTGCTGCATACAACCGTTTACTGATGCTTCTCTATAAGTAAGTGGTTTAGGTCTGAATTCTCAGCAAATAGCTCAGGAAAGAGCAGCTTTATTTCAGCAAGAACAATACAACCAATCATCACAAAAAAAGGTTATCTAATAAGGCTCAGTGCACAGGTTTAGAAAAACATCGCTGTTCACACATCTCTCCCTCTAGACACTCTTTCATGTTTCTTTAGTGTTTCATGTACAAAACAAAAACTATCTATCAAGCCCAATAAATGTAAGCAGAAAGGGAACAAAGGGAGCACTCCAAAATACAGTGTTCTTTTGTTTATTCTTGTTCTCTTATAAATGTAAGGTACTGGGGAGAGGAGTGTGAGACAGGCTGGGGAGGGAGGATAGAGAAGAGAGAGACAGGCTGGGGGGGAGAGAGAACGACAGGCTGTGAAGAGAGACATTCTGGGGAGGCTTCGATAGAGAGATGAGGGGCGATAGAGAGCTGATGGGGGAGAGGAGAGATACAAGTTGGGAGGTAGAGGAGGGAGACATGCTAGGGGAGAGAAACACATGCTGGGAGGGAAGAGAGAGAGACATGATGGGGAATAGGGAGGCAAACATGCTGGGGGGTCGGGGGAGAAAGACATTTTGGGGTGGGGGGGAAAGAGGAGAGCAAAAGGCATGCGGCGGTGAGGAGAGAGACATGCTGGGGGGGAGGAGAGGAGGGAAAGAAGAGGAATACGAGAGGAGGGGAAAAGATGGAATGACATAATGGGTGTGAGAGAGACACTAGGGGGAAAAGGAGAGACATGCAGGGGCAAAGTTATCCGAATGTGATTATGTCGTAATATTTGCAGGGGCCCCATTCTTCAAGTTTATCCTGGGCCCCAAAAATTCTGTTGGCCCTGTGTGTAACAATTGTCAATAACAGTAATAATTGTGAAGAAGAACCAATATTGAAAGGTATAGCAAAATAGGAGAAATATATCTGGTCATCTAGTGCGAGACTGCACATATCCAACCTCTATAAAGACCATCATCTTATGGGGGTTAACAATTATTCAGACATGCTCAACTGAAGAGTAGAGAGAAAGAACCAATACAAGGAGGATGGGACATATTGTTAATGGGACAACTGCATATTAGAGATAAATATTGGGCAGAAGAAATATAGGTAGGAAACTGCACGAAGTAAAGGTTGGGGACTGGGCACAGGAACTGCAAAAACACAAAGGACATAGTTACTTAATATTAAGGTTTTGCAAACTGTTACACCTGCACAAATAATAGAACATTGGATCATGTACAATTTGGCCCATTACTTTGAAAGTCTGAAAGCTTATACTTGGCTGATTTTACTTTTTTTTATTGCAACTCATAATTTGTTTTTCTTTGTATTTCCAAAACAATACTCTTCCACCTGCCCACACTTCCCTGCTCATCAACCCATTACAATAAAGCACAGGCAGAGCACAGTCAGCAGTGGTTCAAACTCTCCACATACTAACACTGCTCTGCCATAATCTCTACTGAATCATACAGTACTCCAAGTATAACATGGGCCAGTGATTTTAACTGGGTTTCCACAGAAACCCCAGGGTTCCACAAGCACCCCTTAGGGGTTCCGCGGTCACCAAGGGGGGAGAGCTGGGACAACTCGCCCATGCTGTCCCACGCGTGGCGGCACTAATTCGGAGAGTATGTGTGTAAGTGGGAGAGTGTGTGTGTGTGTGTGTGTAAGTGAGAGGGGAGTGTGTGTTTGTGTGTGTGTGTGTGTGTGTGTGTGTGTGTGTGTGTGTGTGTGTGTGTGTGTGTGTGTGTGTGTGTGTGTGTGTGTGTGTGTGTGTGTGTGTGTGTGTGTGTGTGTAAGTGAAAGGGTGTGTGTAAGTGAAAGGGTGTGTGTAAGTGAAAGGGTGTTTGTGTGTAAGTGAGAGGGTGTGTGTGTGTGTAAGTCAGAGAGGAGAGAGTGTGTGTGTGTGTGTGTGTGTGTGTGTGTGTGTGTGTGTGTGTGTGTGTGTGTGTGTGTGTGTGTGTGTGTGTGTGTGTGTGTGTGTGTGTGTGTGTGTGTGTGTGTAAGGGGGTGTGTGTGTAAGTGAGAGTGTGTGTATGTGTGTAAGTGAGTGTGTGTGTGTGTGTGTGTGTGTGTGTGTGTGTGTGTGTGTGTGTGTGTGTGTGTGTGTGTGTGTGTGTGTGTGTGTGTGTGTGTGTGTGTGTGTGTATAAGTGAGGGGGGAGTGTGTGTGTGTGTGTGTGTGTGTGTGTGTGTGTGTGTGTGTGTGTGTGTGTGTGTGTGTGTGTGTGTGTGTGTGTGTGTGTGTGTGTGTGTGTGTGTAAGGAGGGAGAGGGAGCGTAAGGGGGAGAGTGTGTGGGGAGAGTGAGACAGAGGCGATGGGGTGGGGGCGGGAGACGGGGGTCGAGGGTTCGTGTTCCCCAGAATTTCAAAATCGAATTCTGGGGTTCCTTAACCAAACAAAGATTGAAAACCAATAACATAGTGGCAGTGGCTGAGAATGCTTCCTTCTTGCACACAGCCCACCAGATTGGAATCTATAGACAGTGCTCACATGGGACTGAAACACATAAATGGTGCTTTGCCTGGTTTAAATAATTTGGCCCATTACTTTGAAAGTCTGAAAGCTTATACTTGGCTGATTTTACTTTTTTTTATTGCAACTCATAATTTGTTTTTCTTTGTATTTCCAAAACAATACTCTTCCACCTGCCCACACTTCCCTGCTCATCAACCCATTACAATAAAGCACAGGCAGAGCACAGTCAGCAGTGGTTCAAACTCTCCACATACTAACACTGCTCTGCCATAATCTCTACTGAATCATACAGTACTCCAAGTATAACATGGGCCAGTGATTTTAACTGGGTTTCCACAGAAACCCCAGGGTTCCACAAGCACCCCTTAGGGGTTCCGCGGTCACCAAGGGGGGGAGAGCTGGGACAACTCGCCCATGCTGTCCCACGCGTGGCGGCACTAATTCGGAGAGTATGTGTGTAAGTGGGAGAGTGTGTGTGTGTGTGTGTGTGTGTGTAAGTGAGAGGGGAGTGTTGTGTGTGTGTGTGTGTGTGTGTGTGTGTGTGTGTGTGTGTGTGTGTGTGTGTGTGTGTGTGTGTGTGTGTGTGTGTGTGTGTGTGTGTGTGTGTGTGTGTGTAAGTGAAAGGGTGTGTGTAAGTGAAAGGGTGTGTGTAAGTGAAAGGGTGTTTGTGTGTAAGTGAGAGGGTGTGTGTGTGTGTAAGTCAGAGAGGAGAGAGTGTGTGTGTGTGTGTGTGTGTGTGTGTGTGTGTGTGTGTGTGTGTGTGTGTGTGTGTGTGTGTGTGTGTGTGTGTGTGTGTGTGTGTAAGGGGGTGTGTGTGTAAGTGAGAGTGTGTGTATGTGTGTAAGTGAGTGTGTGTGTGTGTGTGTGTGTGTGTGTGTGTGTGTGTGTGTGTGTGTGTGTGTGTGTGTGTGTGTGTGTGTATAAGTGAGGGGGGAGTGTGTGTGTGTGTGTGTGTGTGTGTGTGTGTGTGTGTGTGTGTGTGTGTGTGTGTGTGTGTGTGTGTGTGTGTGTGTGTGTGTGTGTGTGTGTAAGGAGGGAGAGGGAGCGTAAGGGGGAGAGTGTGTGGGGAGAGTGAGACAGAGGCGATGGGGTGGGGGCGGGAGACGGGGGTCGAGGGTTCGTGTTCCCCAGAATTTCAAAATCGAATTCTGGGGTTCCTTAACCAAACAAAGATTGAAAACCAATAACATAGTGGCAGTGGCTGAGAATGCTTCCTTCTTGCACACAGCCCACCAGATTGGAATCTATAGACAGTGCTCACATGGGACTGAAACACATAAATGGTGCTTTGCCTGGTTTAAATAAATTGTAAAAAAAAATAATAATAATTAAATAGTACTCTCCAGACCTGTAAATATAAAAAGTAGTGTTACTCTATACCCACAGGATCATTAAACTTCATACGCTGTCTGCAGATGCTATTTGTATTTGAATGGAAAAATGGAGCTCATCTTGTCACCTTGGCCTAGGTGACAAGAGGAGAAAAAGCCAGAACTGAGCACCATCAAGAGAAGAATTACAGTGGCTACATGGTGCATAGCCAATGACATATATAAGTCAGTTTAGGATCTTGCGGATTGAAGATTACATATCTGTGAATGCTAATTAGTGACTGCACAGATCTGTATAGAACTGAATAGTACACTTGGTTAAATGATTGTGTGACCGTCAGATTGATGAGAAGGTCACTTCAACCCAAGGGCCTCAGTTAATTACCAGTCTCATGACAGCCTCACATCAATACAGAAAAAAAAGTAACGTTCTGTTGACAAGTGACTCCAATACACTTTTGCGGTGCCTCATAATCCAACCAGACCCCAGTTTCCTATGTCAAATTGCACTCAATATAAAAGATCTTAGAACTCATATCAAATTTGATCTAAGCATGCATAAGACCCATGCTTTATTGTTTGCTTTAAACTGCTTTTTGTATATTGCAGAGTATCTGGCACAGGCATTCAAATGGAAGCTGATGCTTTTATGCACTGCATGATAATTAATGTACTCCTCATCTAAGGTAAGACATCAAAGACACTATTGGCCAACAGCAGGAATAAATCACCATGCCATTACCATTACTTTTGCTTAGAGCATTGAGTATGTGGCATGGAAATACTTTACACACATGTCTAACACAAACATAGGAATACAAATATTTTTAGGGGTTCTTTATTTCCGGTTGACTTAAATAAAACATAAAGAATATAATCTATAACACATGCATACTAAAATAATTACAATTTGCACTGGAAAAATAAGAACACCCTCTGTATTAAGAGCCCTTTGCATTTGCTTACTTTGTTTACGCATTGTACAATATCTTCAGCTGCACACAAGAGTTTCATCTTTGAGGAGCTAAGTGAAAGAATGAGGAGTCACAGAGTGAAGATAAAAACAGCTAAAGAAAAGTGGTTTAAGAAGATCTTTCCTTTTAGCATAAGTTAGACATTTACTGTATGGCCTCATCCATACTCATCCATGGGGAATTTTTTTATGCATTGCATATTGACTGCCCTGTCAGTCAGCTCATACATTCAATAGCCCTGCCCACAAGGGATTGTCATAGTTCTGCCAGTAGCCAGGGAACGTCTAGGTATACCTCAATTGAGTATGAATCTTGAAGCCCCTCTTTTATATACCCCTAGCAATCTATAATAATCCCTCCCACATCCTAACCATAGTTTAAAAAAAAAAAAAAAATGTTTTGCGCACAAAAGCCCTTGTAATGTAATCAACTTTAAATATTGACGTTTTGGAGGACAACACGTCAATAGCTCCAAAGACCAAATCAGTAATTAGATTTAGGTGGGGACCATAAGGCAGCATCAGAATTACAGACAGATTCTACAGTAGATTCTACATGTTATAATTAGATGAGGACCCTGTTTTTTCCCTAGCCTAATAAATATTATATCATGAATAAGATGAGAAAGGTCTGTCCAGCATTTTATGTCAGATTAGCACATTTCTGGATGAATAAATAATGACCTAGTATTTGAATGGTCAGCCATCACATTGTTTAAGGTGACTCCGATGTACAGTTAACCAAAGGGATCAATTATTCCCGGTGCAGAACAACCCAGAACAATGAACCTATTTAAAACAATGTTTTCTTTCTACCCCCTTTGTATCTAAGCCTTAAACCTTTTTCACTGACTGCCCACACCTCTGGAATGCCCTTCCCCTCAGTACCCGACTAGCACCCTCTCTATCCACCTTTAAGACCCAACTTAAGACACACTTGCTTAAAGAAGCATATGAGTAGCACTGTGGATATTCTGAACACGATACATAAAGCTTGGCCTCCTGCAGATGCACTTACCAGAACTCCCTCCTACTGTCTCTGTACGTTCTCCCTACCTACCAATTAGACTGTAAGCTCCTCGGGGCAGGGACTCCTCTTCCTTAATGTTACTTTTATGTCTAAAGCACTTATTCCCATGATCTGTTATTTATATTATTTGTTATTTATATGATTACCACGTGTATTACTACTGCGAAGCGCTATGTACATTAATGGCGCTATATAAATAAAGACATACAATACAATACAATACAATACAAACAACCATTAATGCAGCAGTGCTGCCTACCTATTCCCCCTTTTATTATAGCATGGAAACCAAAATGTCCTCCTTGGCTGAAACATGCTATTTTCGTGGTTCATGAGATACTTATTACTACCTGGTTCGTGAGACACTTATTACCAGTGTTACTTCCTGGATTTTTTAAATGAGTTAGATTGCACAGGTGACGTTGAGGTTTCCTATTGATACCAGACCTACTAGTTTTGATGGCAAATTTGATTTCTCTGGAGAGAGCACAGACACCAGTAAAATTTCAGTGACAACACACAAAGAAGTTTCAACTAGAACGCACGTGCTCGGCACACACCCAGTCTTTTTTTACATTGCTTGTACTTTATTGTTTTGTTATTGAGAAGAAGCAGGGGAGAAGTGTAAGGAGATGAGAGAATGAGGGGAGAATTGAGAGGCAGGTGGACTGTGGCAAAAGGCTCACTCCTGAAACCTTTTTCCTAAGCTCAGCACCTTCAGTTTGTTTGCTGAGGAGGGGTAGGAGCTGCACACACTGGTGGAGGTTTATCTCTCAATCTCATCATTGTTTAAGCCAGTGTCTGAATAGCAGCCACCACCAGAGTCAGAGTCTGAATGTGAGGCAACTGTACACCCACCAGATGAAAGTGCCTCATCATGGTGGCACTGGTTTCATTCTTGCTGCTGCACCTGCCTCCAATAGAGTAGAAGTACTGTACAAATTAAGGCAGTTGAGGAGAGGCAAGGACAGGCCACTACAGAGGGGAGTAGCGTTGCTGTTCCTTTGGCTCTGGTGGTGATGTGCCGTAGCGGGGCCGGCCACATCTATGGAAAAGGGCTTCTACGCATGCGCGAGTGCTGATGGACATTTGTACGCATAAGCAGGTGACTATGGTTGTTTCTGCGCATGCACTGCTATTTTTGGATGGTTCTGCGCATGCCCAGACCGTGCTGGCCAGTGTCTGCTGTTTCTGCGCATGCGCAATTATTGACAGACGTTTGTAGGCATGCGCAGCAGCACCTGATACTTATGCGCATGCGGCGAAAGCCGTTTCTGCGCATGCGCATGTAGCGAAAGCCGTTTCTGCGCATGCGCTGGGAACACCATCCAATTACATCACTTCCAGTACGCATACTTCAGTGCAGAAAGCTTAGCGACGGACCATTCTGCGCATGCACGGCCAACAACATCCAATTACGTCACATCCATTACACATTTTCTTCTCCATAAAGGTTATTTAGTCCTATGAGAATTTACTAGATGCCACTAAAGAAGTTTCAGTTAAAAAAAAAAACACCCCCAAATACATATAAAATAGACCCCTAACCCCTAAAAACACATAAAATACAGACTTACCTTGGGCATGGTCTCAGGCATCTGCTGCCCCGGCTCTCCCCCAACTGCTTTGCCCGGCTGCCAGTGCTTCCGTTGTCGTCGCCGGTCCCAGCTCTCTCCCAGCTGCGGGCCTCCCTCACTGACTCTCTCTCACTGAGCTTCTGATGCTGTTGCACGCTGGGCCTCTCTGACGTCGGCACACACTGGAAGAAAGCTGGGCTCAGCTTCTGGCGCGCAGCGGCATGAGAGGGAGGCCCAGTGTGTGCTGACATCAGAAGTGTAGGACAGTGAGGGAGGCGGCAGCTGGGGGAGAGCCGGTGACTCTGTGCCCAGGACATACTTGAAAACGAGAGGTAACTCTCAATGTATTACTTCCTGGTAAAATATTTTATAAATAAATAAATAATAAATGGGAGGACCGACAGCCGGGCCCCCAATAGCCACTGTGCCCGAGACCGTTGTTCCGGCTCTCCCCATTTCGGCGGCCCTGATTATGCACACACATGAAGTGAACGAGTGCCATTAAATATTAATGCTGACAAACTGCCTAATTATTTCATGCGATCTGTCAGGCCCACTGCCATTTTAATTTCTTCACCCATGTGATTATGTTTGGTTTAGAACTCATTCATTCTTTTTTTTCTTCTGTCTTTTGGGTATTACCCAGCATACATCTCTCCATACTTATTTGAGTTGTCTGAAGCTTCTGAATTATTTTAACATTTAGAGTCCAAGTTTCACATCCATACGTGAGCACGGGCAGAATACACTGGTCAAAAACCTTCCTCCTGAGGCACAGTGGAAGGTTCCCTTGAAAAGATTGTTTTGTTTCTTCTAAATGAGCTACATTCCATTTTCATACAAAAGATTCCCATCCAAGGTAGACATAGTCTTCAACTTCTAGTGCGAAGGTATATCAAGCGAAACTTAGCTTCCAAAAAGGTGCACATCTATAGGAACAAAGTCTGCAGCACTCGCTCAGTAATAGTAAATGGTAACAATTTATACCATCAGCAATACAAAAATGTGAAAAACGGGCGACATTTCAGACAATCAAGTCCTCAAGCTTGGAGGAGCTTGACAACCAACTTGATTGTCTCAAACATCGCCCATTTTTAACATTTTTGTATTGCTGATGGAATAATTGTTACCATTTACTATTACTGAGCGAGTGCTGCAGACTTTGTTCCTATAAATGTTTATATATATATTGTGATAAATGGCTCCCTCAGGTTGCCCTGCTATCTGTCCCGGCTCGCTATAACATGGTCTTTCAGAGTAACTAGATAGAGGACACGCACCACAATGTTGGGTTCCTCAGGCTTCTGCTTGCTTTATTAGTCCCAGTCAGTGGGACAACAACACTTTAAATGAAATACAAAATAAAGTCCTGATCAACTGAGCACTAACTAAACGGAGGATTCCCCCTTTTTTTCTGGTAACAGCAGCTGACTCCAGGCTCTTGGAGAGAGACAGCAGGAAATCAGCCTTAAATACCTACTTTCCCAATTAGCAGAGCAGGTGAGAGAAACCAGAGAGAGCAACAGTTAACTCTGGCCTGGATTTTCCATCCACCAATTTCAGCAACTGTGCAGCTGTGGAATGGAGCACATTTACCCCAGGCTATATATCTGCTGGCCTAAATAGGATGTAAACTGCCTAGTATCCTGGGAACCCTGTAAATACAAGTTAACACTTTCCCCTGGTTTCTGTTTTATATATGTGTGTGTGTTGTGATTGAGTATGTGTTATGATTGAGTGTGTGTTATGATGGAGTTTGTGTGTTGTTTATGTGTGTGGGTGTGTGTTGTGATTGAGTGTGTGCAGGGCCGTCTTAATGTATGGGCACGCTGGGCAGTTGCCCGGGGGCCCCACAGCATAGGGGGGCCCAACACGCCCGGCTCATGCGTGCCCACCAATGCTAAAAATGTAAACTCTCCGTTGTCTAGCTAGGACGGCTCACTCTCCTCCCGCCCGGCACCCCGGCTCCGCTCGCTCTCCACCCGCTCTCCACCCGCTCTCCGCCCGGCACCCCGGCTCCGCTCGCTCTCCACCCGCTCTCCAACCGCTCTCCGCCCGCTCTCCGCCCGCTCTCCGCCCGCTCTCCGCCCGCTCTCCGCCCGCCCGGCACCCCGACTCGCGTCACAACCGCTCGCAGCCTAGCAGTGCAGCACTTCCAGTGCCTGCTGCTGCTAGTGAGCGTGTGGGAGGCTGGGAGTGACTGTACTGCAGTTATAGCTTGCAAAGTGATGTTTCTCTTGTGAGGTATTGTAAAAGTTATATAAAAGATTGTTTTATGAATAACACTGTAACAGTAAGATGTCAGAATAAATTGTAAACTAGATATTCAGGGGATATTAACTAAACAGTTTCACTGTAAATATAAGTTTATTTTATCGTTAATTTACATTTTTATTCATGTGAGTGATTGTGTAGGCAGGGCCCTGTGCACTGCTTTGCCCGGGGGCCCCTAATGTTGTTAAGATGGCCCTGAGTGTGTGTTTTGTGATTGAGAGTGTATGGTTGTGTGTTGTGATTCAGTTTCTGTGTGTTGGGATTGAGGGTGTGCATGGGTTGTGTGTGTGGGGGGGTGGAGTGAGTGTGTGGGAGCAATTGTGTGGGTGTTGAGGGGTGAATGAGTGTGTGTGTGTCTTTGTGAAGGGGAATTGAGTGTGTATGTGGGGGGGATTGAGAGTATGTGTCCGCTAAGGAATTGAATGAGGAGCGGGGTTGTGCGAGGGAGAGAGGAGGGGGAGAGTGAATGAGTGGGCAGAGAGGGTGGGAAGTGAGACATGGCGGGGGAGGGGGGGTTGCCAGGTGTCCGGTATTGGACTGGATTGTCATGTATTTGGACACTCTGTCCAGTAAAAAATTACAGGTAATACTGGACATGTATGTGTATACCGGTATATATGTATATATATATATGTATATATATATATATATATATATATATATATATATGTATGTATGGGGGGGTTTCAGCTGGGCATGGCAACAACTGCTCTGACCATCTGCCGGCCCCACCGCAGCCACCCTGCGTTCGGAGAGAGGTAATACCGGACACATACATGTCCGGTATTACCTTTCATTTTATACCGGATGTAGGGGCAAAATACCGGGCTGTCCGGTTCAAAGCTGGACACCTGGCAACCCTACCTTCCTTGTTCCTCCTCTGCTGCTGCCCTGTACAGCAGGCTGCAGGCCCCCCACGTGTCTTCCATCTCCTCTCCGAAACCCCTTCCCTCCCCCCTCCAAAACCACCCCGGCCCTAACGAAGTGGACCGTCCAACCCCCCTCCCCCCCCCTGGCATTCTTGTTCCTCTTCTGTTGCTGCCTGGTACAGCAGGCTGCAAGCCCCCCATGTGCCTTCCATCTCCTCTCCAAAACCCCCACCGTCTGCCAGTTGAAGGCTCTCCACCCCCTGGTCAGTTGAAGGCCCCCCTCCCAAACCCGGCTGGTTGAAGCGTGGGCCTGTTGAAGCCTCGCCCCGCGGGCTGATTGAAGGCCCCCAATGTGGGCCGCTTGATGGCTCCCCCTGGCCGGTTGAAGCGCCGGCCGGTTGAAGTCTCACCGCATGGGCCGATCGAAGGCCACCACCGCAGACCGGTTGAAGAGAGGTACTGTAATTCATTTAAGTCCCATACTGTACTTTACCCCTCAAACACTCCCAGGCCTATACATAACCCCCCCAGGCCTATACTTAACCCCTCAGGCCCATACTTAAACCTCCTTGACAAAGTGCACTCACACAAAACGCGTAGGAGTGGTTACACCCTCCGCTATTTAATGCAGCTGTCTCTCTAGTGCTGTGCGCTGATCTCCTTCTTCTTTCGGAAATTTTCTGGACTTTGATGTGGCTGCACCCGGAAGATTTTCATGGTGAAGTTATGTGAGTAACCCTTTGCATTTACCTACTGTATTAATGGAGGGGCTATCCCAATGAGGAAAAGGGTGTGGGGGGGGGTCATACTGCATCCCACTCCCTACCTTCGGGAATTTGCCCCATCTGTAACTTTGGATTCTCTGGATTACAGGATTATTATTCATGGACACCACAAACTGTTCTCCTCTGATATTTATATACCTAAACCCCCACCCAGTGACAGCAATCAGGATAGCTAATTAGTCCCATGATCAATCCCATCATGTCAGGAGTCGCATAACAGCCGTCATTTGATCAGCTGTGTGGAAGGAAGCAACAAGCAGTGCACATGCTCTTGCTGCTGGTGGCCACTTGGAGTGCCATTAGGTCGCATCCTGTGTTGCCTTGACAACGCGCTGCGTAAACCACGGCACCATAGTGCTTAGGAGAATATATATATATATATATATATATATATATATATATATATAGACAGAAACACAGAATAGGGAGAGAGACACACACACACCGCATGGGGAAAGAGAGACGCACAGCATGGGGAAAGACACACAAACAGCATGGGGAGAGAGAGAAACACACACAGCATGGGGAGAGAGAGAAACACAGACAGCTTGGGGAGAGACACACACACAGCATGGAGAGACATACAGCATGGGGAAAGAGAGACACACGCATCATGGGGAGAGAGAGATGCACACACACAGCATGGGGAGAGAGAGACAGAGCATGGAGGGTGAGAGAGAGAGACACAACATGGGGAGAGAGAGTCAGAGACACTCACAGCATGGGGGGAGAGAGACAGCATGGGGAGAGAGAGAGACACAGAGAATGGGGGAGAGAGAGACACAGTGAATGGGGGAGAGAGACACACACAGAGAATGGGGGAGAGAGACACAGAGAATGGGGGAGAGAGAGACACAGAGAATGGGGGAGAGAGAGACACAGAGAATTGGGGAGAGAGAGACACAGAGAATGGGGGAGAGAGAGAAACACAGAGAATGGGGGAGAGACACACAGAGAATGGGGGAGAGACACAGAGAATGGGAGAGATACACACATAGAATGGGGGAGATTGATATACAGAGAATGGGAGAGAGAGAGACACAGAGAATGGGGGGGAGAGAGAGACAGAGAATGGGGAGAGAGACACAATGGGAAGGGTGGAACGAGAGTGGAGGGATGGGGAGGGGAACGGGACCGGGATGGGAGGGGAACATGAATGGAGGGATGGGGGGGGGAGAGAATAGGCTGTGTGTGAGAGGGGCAGAGAGACATAAAGAAACAAAGCGTAGTTGATGATGTCATTTTTTTTCTAAATATTTTTTTTAATGTGTCCCTGTTTTTACTTTTGTAAATCTGGTCATCCTACTTAAAGAGGCAATACAAGCCATTTTTTTGTTTTCCATTTTATTTATACAGCATTGAAGCAGGGGGGCTCCAGAGCTGAACCCCATTCCTTTTAGTTCCGGGGACCCCCTGCTTCCAGAGGTACTTACCTTCATAGTAAGTGCTGGTAGCCACTCCAGGGTTCACATAATGGCTGATTTTCAAAGCTGCCACACCCTGCAGGCCAATAGGAAGCCGTGACGTCACCCGGTGCTGCTTCCTATTGGCTCATGTGATGCAGGAGCTTTAAACTGCAGAAAACTGCAGGAGATATGGCACCCCCTTTGGAGGTTTCTATCTCTGGAAGCAGGGGGTCCCCTGAGCTGAAATGAATGGGGTTCAGTTCCGGAGACACCCTGCTTCAATCCTGTATTTTAAAAAATGCAGAAGAAAAAAACAGCTTGAATTGCTCCTTTTTATCTACAAAAAAAACCCAGTACATTGAGTCTGAGATCTGGTGCGAAACAGAGACAAACATTTTTTTCTCTCGCAATTTTTCAGAATTCCTGATTAAATCATGAGTCACAAAATGCACAATATATACTTGATTTCAATTTGCCCCCAAATCATACCCATGTCTCTAATTGCATAGTGTTTGTTATTGTACAGAGGTAAAGGAATGGACACAGAGCTCATAGACACTATAACTACAGAATAGATACCACAGAATACTGTAGATACTTTCTAGATTGAAGGCTCAGCCAAGACAGATTTGTACATGGCAGCAAAATATTGCTGAGTAAATACGGATCGGATCTAAAAATGTAATCTGTGATACTTTATTTAAAAGAGAAGCTTTTGACGTGGTCTGTATTTGACCTACAGTATCTGTGCTTCTGCACATACATTTGAAAACTGACATTTGGTAGCTTTATATATAATCAAGGGAAATATACTGGACTAACTGCAAAATTGTGTTGGTCAGAGTGGAGTCAGAGAATGAATTATTACAATGAAGGGAGATGTAGCCAAGGTAATTCATCAGGATTTCTACCCTTCGTAACCACCTACTGTACAAGTGCTACGTGCTGCTTGCTACTCATGTACACACTCATTGATTGTTTCCTTCATTGGATTTGCAACACTATTTTCCAAGCTCCTACAGCAGTGGAGAGAATAATTAGTGACACTAGTCTGACCAGAAGTACTCCAAACTACTAATTAGATGAAGAAGTGACGATAATTTGTAAGAAGACTAATTTCAGCGTGTCCGTTCTAGTGTTGTCAACAACAAAACTAGACAGAGATCAGCGAGTGGGTAATCTAGTTTTACCTTCAGGAGGTGGAGGGGGACATGGTAAATAATAATTATAATAATAATAAAAAAGATTAAAATAAATTTCAGAAAGCTATTGTATCAGAAAACCCAGATACTAAAATAGCAGCAAGGTTGTGGTTACCAATAGATACTGAAAATTGGATCCATTGGACAAAACTAACCAATTGTAATCTAACTCTAGAAAATGTAGTATCTATAGCTTTAAACAAAAATAATGACATAACCCATAGGGTGGCCAGGTGTACAGTATTGAACTAGACTATCCTTATTTGGATACTCTGTCCAGTAAAAAAAGAGGGAATACCGGATATGTATGTGTCCGGTATTACCTCTCTGGACATAGTGACCTGACCGGCTTTGAGGGTGTAACGCACGTGCTTGCCACAAACTGGTACCGGACCGTGGGGCTGAGGTGGGGATGTATAAACACCGATCTTAAGCCACGGAGTCAGATCCGGAGTGCGGATTCCATAATCAGACAAAGCCAGGTCAGGATTGGAGAAAGTAGGGTTAACGTTATCCAGGCAGGGGTCAAGGCAGGCGGCACAGGAGCGGTGGTCGAGGAAACAAGCCGAGGTCATCAACAGGAAATCTTGGGTGAAGGTACATCAGCACAGGAGGCTAGAACCTTGAGAGAAGTCACTGCAGCGGAGATGCTTCAGCGAAGGTGCTGCAGTGCATCAGGAAAAGGCCAGGAGTACACTCCACTTGGAGGAAGCAGGAACCAGAGGTGCAGACACGCCACAGGAAACGCTGGGGAAACCACCGTAGCCGCTGCAGCGAAGGCGAAGTCTGCCAGGAACAGGGAAAGCAGCGCCAGGGCTGCTATGCAAGAAGGCCTTGGGATGCCGGGGACTGGAAGCAGGATACAAGGCACAAGGAGCCCAGCAGGTCAAACACAGAGTCTGTGACATGCACAGTTACTTGCAACTTGGATTGCAAAGACTATGTCCAGCAACTTCCTGAGGGCGGATCAGGCACTAAATAGCACAGGCGGCCAATCAGGCCAGAGCTGCACAGGAGGCAGCAGGAGGCAGGTGATTGCAGAAGCAGGGAATAGTTTGTCTGGAACCTGCAAAGCTCTGGATGGATGGGCTCCAGCCAAACCCTGGAGTGGATTCCTGACAGAGGGCCACAGGCTTTCACCGGAGAGGAAGAGAGCCGGGTACTTTCCTTCATTCTGACTAGTTGCTGGTTAATGGCACCAATCAGGAGGTGTCAGGATCTATAGGGGTGGGGCCAAGGAGAGGAGGAAACAGCATAGAGCAGATGGAGGAGAGGGGGGTGTGTGTGTGTGTGGATGTGTATGTCTCGAGCACGTCGCACCTTTCACCATTGTGTTCAGAATTTTTGGAGAAGCCTCCTGGCAACCCTACCTATAAAGTTATATGATATTTATAGTATCATCGTGATTTCTTTATAAGGCACAAATAGATGTAGTATATTTAGAACATCAGATACAATAGCATAATATAAAATTATATTTTTTATATTGGGAAATTAAAGAGAATTATGTTCCTAAACCTTGTTTTTGAATTCTGAAAATATGTTTTAAGAATGAACAATAAAGCCTATATCGTTTTTATAATATATGAATACATTCGATTGCCGTTTTCTGCTGCAATAGTGAAAGTGACAATGACAAAAAAGTGCTTAGGCACTCCTATACAGAGTGTAAGTAACGTGATAAATAAGTAAAAATATTAAATCACTAAACAGTGTTTATAATGTGCACTAATAAATGTAATATATAAAGTGCATGTGCAAAGGATCACAAAGTGAAAAAATCACAGCTCAACCCAATGAAGAGAGGTCCAGGTTTTACTTCTGTACAGATGTATCGGAAGCTTTGGGGAGCGCAGGTATCACCATATGTGAAATGAAGCAGAGACATACCACATAGTGTAATATGCTTCCAAAGGTATTAAATTCTAGGAGTGCAGCAAAATGGGGACTCACAATATCTCAGATAAGAAACAGCATGTCCCACAATAAATGTGGCTCTGATTAACCAATCTTGGCTTCTCTGGTAGTACCAGATGGTGGTGGTCTGGGTGTGAGGTTTCCTCAATAAAACAGAAATGATGACATATTGCAACAATATATGCAATTTCAAGTGTGTATTAAACAAATGGTACCACACTTACATATATCATACACAGCATAGACACATAAAACTAAAGATGGGTGGCTTCTGACAATCTCACAGCTCAAGCTGTTAGTCTCTCTATCCGCCGAGCTCCCACTGTGCATCCCGTCACTTCCGGTGGCGGGTCCCGTCACTTCCAGTATATTCGGTATTACAATATCAGGGAGAGGAACGGGCAGTAATCTGATATAAAGACTGAGGTTGTCTTGACAGCCTACTCCACAGACTCTACACTTCACTTGGCACAGCTTCTTCAGGAGTCATATTTCCTGCGTCTTGAAAATACATTTATATAGACCTAAATGGACTCTGATTGTTCTTGGATGGTTCTGAGATATCTAATTGGGTGAATCCTAATAGGCTTAAAACAGACTGGGGGATGTACTAACATGAGATTAAACATGGTATACAATGACTAACAACTACTGTATCTAGAATCAATAATAAATCTTAAAAACCTTTAATACATATATAAACAATCTAATATATAAAAAAATACAAGTTATACAATAATGATATAAAATCGCGGAGATAGAATTTTATAAAAAAATATGAAAAAGAGACCCAATACATGAAAGGCAACAAATCTAAAAATTAATAAGGAGATATCAATATAAGATATACAATAGAAAATAGTGGGCGATCTCTAAAATAACTAAGGCTTAATAATAAACTCGTCATAAAAGGTATAAGGGAAGAAAGGGAGATAAAAGAGAAGATATCAGTAATACAATAATAAATAACCACAATTCTAAAAATATACTATTAATTGACAAGATAAGGCACTAATATAGGATATAAATACACATGTTAAAAATGATGAAAAAACATATAATATATATAATAACATTAATAAAAAATCTAAATAAATGCACCAATATCTATATCCACATTTAGCCCTCCTGGATTCATGGTTGTGAGACGGTGAATCCAAAATGTTTCTCTTTTAGCCAAATCAAGGGAACGATTACCCCCTCTCCAATGAGGGATAATATGTTCTATTCCCTTATATGTAAGGTCTTTTGGGTTAGATTGGTGGTGTGTATTAAAATGTTTAGGATCACACCAATCTAATCCAAAATACCTTACAAATAATGGAATATAACATATTATCCTCCATATTGGAGAGGGGGTAATCGTTCCCTTGATTTGGCCAGATAAACATTTTGGATTCATTGTCTCAAAACCTTGAATCCAGGAGGGTTAAATGTGGATATAGATATTGGTACTTTTATTTAGATTTTAATTAATGTTAATATATATATTATTATATTATATGTTTTTTCCTCATTTTTAACGTGTGTGTATTTAAATCCTATATTTGTGCCTAATCTTGTCAATTAATAGTATATATTTAGAATTGTGGTTATGTATTATTATATTACTGATATCTTATCTTTTATCTCTTTTATCTCCCCTTTCTTCCCTTACACATTTTATGATATAATTTTTTTATAAAATTCTATCTCTGCCATTTTATATCATTGTATAACATGTATTTTTTTATATATTAGATTGTTTATATATGTATTAAAGGGTTTTAAGATTTAGTATTGATTCTAGATAGTTGTTAGTCATTGTATACCATGTTTACATCTCATGTTAGTACATCCCCCAGTCTGTTTTAAGCCTATTAGGATTCACCCAATCAGATAGCTCAGAGCCATTCAAGAACCAATCAGGGTCCAGTTAGGGCGTTATATATGTACTTTCGGGACACAGCAAATATGACTCCTGAAGAAGCTGTGCCAAGTGAAACGTGTAGAGTCTGTGGAGTAGGCTGTCAAGACAACATCTGTCTTCATATCCACCACCGGGAGTGACGGGACGCACAGCGGGAGCTTGGCGGATAGAGAGACTAACAGCTGGAGCGGTGAGGTTGTCGGAAGCCACCCATCTTTAGTTTTATGTGTCTATGCTGTGTATGATATATGTAAGTGTGGTACCATTTGTTTAATACACACTTGAAATTGCATACATTGTTGCACTAAGGCATCATTTCTTTTTTATTGAGGAGACATCACACCCAGACCACCACCATCTGGTACTACCAGAGAAACCAAGATTGGTTAATCAGAGCCACATTTATTGTGAGACATGCTGTTTCTTATCTTTGATATTGTGAGTCCCCATTTTGCTGCACTCCTAGAATTTAATACCTTTTGAAGCATATTACACTATGTAGTATTTATCTGCTTCATTTCACATATGTGATGCCTGCGCTCCCCAAACTTCCGATGCAATAGTTGAAAGGAATGATAGGTTAAAGGCAGGTCATGACTGAAAGGGAATGAATGGAAGGTGGGAAGAGCTTATTTTATTCAGTTAATTGAAGGTCAAGGAGATGTCATTGGAAAGAAGTAGTTTAGGGTGAGAGAAGCCCTTGTATTCAGTTCACTGCACATGAAGAAAAAGTAATGACGAATGTGGACAGTGAATGAAAGGAGAGGTGAGCTCTAGTATTCTGCTTTCAGTCCTCTGGCAGAAAAAGAAATAGCAGAGGGAATTAGTTTGCGAGTATACAGTATATTCCTTGATTACAAAGTGCTGTCAATGAGAGCAACACTGGAAAAGGCCCTGGGAAAGCTCTGGGCACTTTGGCAGCTATGCATGGGCATGTCACTTCCCCTTCAGATGCCTAATTACGATGTAAGATCTTCAGTGCAAGGATTTATCATGCTCTAACTCTTTCACGTTTTACGGAATTACATAAAACGAAGAGGTTTATTATCCATTTAACAAGCAGGCGTTGACTGGCTAAAGGAGAGTTTTTGGAAAAAGTGAACCATGAGCAGAATGGGGTCATTTGTCAATTGATATTTATTAACCCCTTGTTTGATTTAATGGCTGGCTTTTTTAGTGGTAAATTCACGTTTGAGTTGTGACCCTGTCCCTTCCACTGCTAAAGGCTATAAAATTACTAGATACAGATACTTGGTTGTTGTACAGGATTATTGATTGATGGATTTAGGAATATTGCAGGTCATTTATCAAAACATCTGTACTGCATATCCAGTGTTATCAGTTGCCCAGGACATATTTGAAAACGAGAGGTAACTCTCAATGTATTACTTCCTGGTAAAACATTTTATGAATAAATAAAAATAAAAAAATACAATTATAGAGAGTTTCCTACAAAAAACAACTCACTGGAAGCAAAGAGATTTTTGTTTGTTTGTCTGTCTGTCTGTTTGTTTGTTTGTTTGTTTGTTTGTTTTAAACCTGGCAATATTTATTGTACTGTACTGCACCAGTTATGCAGCAAGTGAACTTTCATGAAAATTACATCCCTTGAATCTAAGGTACAATTCACTTAATTCTCCCATCACACTTGCAGGTAAATTATCTGTGTGTAATCCTCATTCCATACATAAAGCTCTATTTCAGAATTCAGTGTCACAGAGAATATGTCAATGGTTTCTGACTTGTGCAAGGACTGTTAAAAGGTATTTAGAGCTCTTGGGATATTTTGCAAAAAAATAGTAGAATAAAACACTTGTTAAAGGAGAAGTCCCCCCGTATCCTCCGGCAAAAAAAATGGCAGTTTAAATCTGCAGCATTGCGTGGGCCAATAGGAAGCTGCAATGCCATCCGGTTTGGCTTCCTATTGCCCACTATGATGCAAAGGATTTAAAGCTGCAGTTTAAGCAATATCCTACATGTGTGTGTTTTTTTAATAAATCAGTTCTGTACTATAAGAAAATACTTGTAGCATTTGCAAAAAAAAAAATTGAAGACATTTTTAATGTATTCTAATGTAGCAAGTATATTTGTTTCTATAGCAACCATTTACAAAGTCACATCCCCTTCCTCTTCTGAGACATGCTCTGGCACACCCCTTTTGCCCTCTCTCTAGCAGTGCACCAATTGTATCTAGTGCCTGTCTGGTCCCATGATCTTCCACACTGAACTTTGCATCTTCGGTCCTCTTGTGCAGCACTAACAGTGATTTAGTGAACACCCAAGCCGAATCTTTGCCAACTGATCACAGGTGAACAGATCAATCGACAATTTAGCTTATTACTTGTCAGTGTGCAGATTATATTGATGCACATATTGAATGGAATTTTTTTTTTTAAATGGCAGCTTAAACTGCTGCTTTAAATTTGAGTAAGCATCAGTATGTATCTGGGAAATGCACCTTCCTCTTTTCCTGCTCTCGCCTGTTCTTGTATTTGGATTAAATGGCCATATATCATGTTTCTAATGGCTATTTATGACTAGAGATGTGCAAAATTTTCCAAAATGGAGTCGCAACATTTTCTACGTTTTTTTTTCCACCTCCAATTTCGCTTCTTTGCTAAACATTTTGCCAAGCCTCAAAGGGCTAATGTTACAAAATGAGTCTTAGATGTTGCTATTTTCACAAGCTTTTAGCGAGATATCACCAGACAGTGAGTGAAACATGTGGATGGGCCCTATTTATAGTAGCAGCATTCAGCTAATCTAGTGATTTTGGAGAACTTCCCAAATTAGCTTAAACCAATTAGCATATTAGGCGGAATTAGAATGCAGATTTGCTGAATCATTGGCGTTCACTTGCGTACTCCGACTAGGTCATGGTTTTATCACCAATGAAAAAAAGGCTCCATTTGCCTGGCTCACGACCTTGGGCGGAAATTTCGCACAGCTTTTGTGTGATCACATCAAATGTCATTTTATTCCAGTATTTTTATTACAAAATATCACAAGCTACACATGTGAGCTACGTCGTGAGGATCACGGTCACTGTATAGTTAGCCATGTGATATTGGTTTAGGAGTTGCAAGAATGACAGGGATGAAGTTACCATATTTCGAGTCAATAGATAAAGTGGCCCCTTTTCAAAAGAGCTTTGAATCTGAACGTGGAAGGGAAACACAAGGCAAAGCACTATAGTTGCACCTGTTTACATAGTGAAATATTTGCCACATCAAGCAAATACCTGCTGTTGTTTTTTTTTAGCCATTCCACAATGTTAAAATAGCAATGGAGGTAACTATATAAAAAAATACCTCCCCACACTCTACAGTAATGCTTTACTTGAGACTACCACTTGACTTCAGGTCATCAGGTGTACAGCTTGATCTGTATCCTGTGTGTAATTTCCATTCCTGTGGATTATAGGAATGGTTATGAATCCAAACTCAAGGAGTTGAAAAACCTGGAAAGGTTTAACTTGACATGATGACTTGGAGCCCATTGGAAGTCATAGCACCTTTGCCATCAACATCTTTTTAATGTTTCTCATGTAATAGATTCCTGTATTAAATCTAATAGTTGTCACTCTGTGCCCCATTACATTGATTTACTGGCATATTAAAGATCATGGAGCGTCTCAAGATAGATAAATAATAAGAGGTCCAGAACAGTATTTTTAGGAGTCTACTGATAATGTACTGTACAGTTTGAGGTAATCAATGTGTAAACAATATAGCACAAGAATACGGCAATTGCTTTAAACAAGATATATGTATATTTGGAGATCTTACATACAAAAAAGATTAGTTTAAAATCCAGCAGCCTTTCAATAGCTGTAGTGAACATTGTGAAATCCTTTCCCATTTCAGCCAGATTTAACCCCTATGCTTATGGAGGATGTATATGCCAATGTATTGGTTTATCACCTGCCTGGAATGTCAGGAGATACTAGGATGGAAAGTGACCAAGATTTTCAGGAGTTCATTGGCTATTACCTAATAGAGAGAGGCCAATATTACGTGATGGAATGCAGTGTTCTTATTGCCTTAATATGCATGAATGCTTTGATAAGTAAACAGTGCAAAAAGAAAGCAATACTTTGTTCATAATGTGAATACACATCGTTTCGACACCACTGTCAACATTTCTTCTATTTGAAAAATGGGATAGTTAAAAAACATTGCAGGCAATGGCAAATAACAAGTTACCCATAATTAACCATTTCCAGGACTCACTTGTATTTTGCTACCTTGGGCTAAACGACTGAAGTAAACATTTTTTTTAAAGGCAGATGTGCAGGGATCTGTGTGTTCTGTTTACATAAATCGCTGTTTGAAGGCTCAGTATTAATAGAGATGTTCGGTACTATTATACAATGAAAACTCATAAAATAGCAGATTTCTCCAGTCTGCATAAGAGTTATTCTCTATTCAAATAACAAACCCCTTAATAAGGAGATACTCTGGTCTGATGTTTGAAATCATCCTGGATTATCTCATAGCTTCGCATTCGGCAAGAGATAGATCCTTTTTGTTACATCAATTAACCTCTTTGGTTTCCGATGGACCTTCTAGCTACAGTTAAAACCCGATGTTGTATCTGAACAATGGACATGTTGTTCTTCACCAACCTTGAATCACAAAATGATATGTTATTTTAAACTGATGCAAGATTCCTTGCAGGTTGTGATATCTTTTTTTGAACCAACCACAAAATCCTTCATTGATGTAAAAGAGTATATAGAATTTCCAAAACCTCACAGGTCCCTTCAAGTGTTTTAAATGAATGCAATAAGAAAAATATGTTTTTTTTTACACAATGCAATTCATTATGCAATGCAGACTACATCTTTTTTGTGGTGGGGAGTATGTGAGATATTAGTGGAAGCATATTTCCCATAAACTGCAGCTTTTCAGATATGGATATGTACTGTAAAGCATCCTGCAAACTTTCAATGACAATAATCTGTCGATCTCTATGCCAAGTTTGCCCTACTTCTGGCACTGACTTGGTTAATATGCAGGTGACCCCTCAAAGCCCTTGGTTCAAGTTATTTTATCGTTATGTGCTAAATGTATTCACATCATTTAGTCTTCTGCTTAGACCAGGGTTCAAGAAATGTGCTGCCAGGAGTTGCAAGGGAGATATGGTTGCACTCATGCAAGTTTCTCTATAAAGTGCTTTTGTGATTCTGTTTGGTGTATGGTGAATGATGCCTGTCTGGATTGGGCATTGAGGAGCTGTTTAAAAGGTACTTACCCTAGAGTGGCATTTAAACCCGAAATAGACCACCACGATGGTCGGTGTCAGAACAATGGAGAAAATGACAGCCAGGATAATGAGGTTAACTAGAAAAGCCACAAAGTTAGAGCCAGAAACAAACAGGGTCCAAATCCAGCACCCCCATCTGCTTCGAGACTCCATGGGTAGGAGCTGATCCTCCATGTTATATGGAGGGAGGCCTGGAATCATCAGAGAGGTGTCCGACATACTGTCCACATCAAAGTCCTCAATCTCTTGGTCAGACATATTTAGCAGTAGCCTTTGCTCCTAAAGCCTTCTTGAAAGATATATATGCTCTTCTGGTCTTTTTGCGTTGTCTTCTTTAAGCTCTTTGCACGTCAATGTACACCACTAACACAAAGTGCAGATACTGAGTTTGTCCTACAGTCCGGGTTCTGGCAATCTTCTTTCCCCCTCTTTCTTGACCAAGGATCAGGTTTCAGAAACTTGGATTGAGGATGAGATTGAAATGCCCTTGCAGAATCTGGGTGCGCACAAGGATGCAGTTTCTCACTTACACATTTTTGAGTTGGATTTCACCAGGCTAAAGGTTTCGCTCCTATTTCTAAGAGGCTTTTCGCATTTACTTTCACAACTATGAGTTTCTTAGTGCAACTTCCTTGCATGCAAGCTGTCCATGTGAGGTTCTCACAGCTGTCTTTCCAAAGGAAAGGTGGAGGAATGTGGTTTGATTTGTCAGAGCAGCCTTTATCTAAAGGGAGCCCTCACACAAAGAGTGCAAGGCACCCCTGTTAGCAACACGCTGCTTCAGTCTCACAATGACGATGCTTCGCTGTTCACAGCCTTGGCTTTGTGAGCCTGCTTCAAGCAACTCTCTTCCCCCTCTCGCCAATCTGCTGCTGCTACTGGCACTGCATCTGCTTCTCCACTTAGCATGCAGTAAGCAGAGCTACACCTGGGTCTCACTCCATCAACACGTTATTCCAGGTTAGGAAACATAATGTCATTACTCTCACACCAAATTTGACTTTTGTCACACATCCCAGTCAGGACGTATTGAAGCAGAGCGTTTCCCATCAAGAGAGCTTAGATGTGTGTGAGAGGTGTGGAAGTTTGATTGGTTGTGCCACAAATGGAGCAGAGGAAAGAAATCAAAGATGACACTAGCCAGGCAAATATCTACACACAAATGTTATAGGAGAAGCCATGTCGGTCGATGGGCTTTAATCCCCTATTAGCTGCACATCTGGGATTGTAACAATTTAATTGTCAGAGAGATTATACAGGACTGTACATTTTAACCACGTAATAGTTGTTTATCACCTGTGGTTGCCCATAGTTTGTGATGGAAGCTTTAAATTCTTGGGGGTAACATTTGATCCAGGATTTGGAGCACAGATACAGAATGATTGGCCCCAATTTAATTTTGACCGATTCACATTTCCTTCCCATCCTCCAGTTCACACAAAAAGGTTATTAGGGTAATGATTGTATTTTGATTCTTCCTTTGTCTATTGCAAAACTGTATGACAGGTATCAACATTGGCTCTTAGATTTCAATTCTGGGGGCCCCGTTCTTGCAGCAATATTGCAGGTATAGCTTCTGTATACTTGCCTTCTGTACCAATTATTGAAGGAACAATTAATGCAGAAATGGGGTTTCCTTTCTGATGGACAGTTGTATCAGTAATGATTGTGTAAAGTACACATCATTCTAGAATAATGTCTTGCAAGACCTAAAAGGGTTACCAACTATGACCTAAATACAATGCTGGAGCTATTGTGCACAGCAATTATCTGAAGATTACGCATCTTTATAACTCAAAATACTGCAATTATTTAGTGTGCTGTACAATAGAAAGCTGCACAGTGCTTTTATAGATTGCTTTCACTGAAGATTGGAAAGTGATTATGAAAGACCAGCACTAACAAAAAGATATTATGTATCAAAACAGTGCTCTATGTCAGGGGAGCACAATCTTTTTCCCCTGCGCCCCCCTGCCGGCTGTCCCCCTCTCCTCGCGCCCCCCCCCCCCCCTGCTTACCTTGACTCAGACGTCCTAGCGTCATGATGTGGCAAAGTGACGTCACATGACCCAGCTGCGTCACCAGCAGCCGTCTGAATCAAGGTAAAGAGAAGTTTACAGAGGCCTTGCAGCTCTCCCGGCATTAATTTAAATGACTTCGGAAAGTGCGCGGGGCCTCTGTAAACCCAGTGCCCCCACTTTGCGCACTGCTGCTCTATGTAATATATAAATAATCAGTCAAATTTGATATGTGCGTGAATCCGTGTAGTGAAATATCTTGTGATATTATCACAATAACGAAGTGCAAATTTCTAATGCAAAAATATAGCACTATAAAATACAATGTGATTTAATATAAAAGTGGCAAACAATCAAACAAAATATTCTCACTTTCCCCACGCACGGCGGGGTGCGTGGTGGCGCTCGTTCCTGGCAGCAGTGCGACCTGGTGGACTCCAGGCAGCACACGATGGGGGGGCATGGCGGGGGCGCGCCAATGACATCATGCGGCTTATTCACCCTCGTTGGCTGAACCGCCGCCGTGATGTGGCCAGCACTCCCACGCCAAATGTGGTCGAACATTGTGCACTGTGCCGGGGTGCGCAGGCAGCTACTGGGGCCGGCCCTATAGAGGGCCGTACATACAGTGTGCAACGCACTCCGTCGCACCCACTAAAGACCTAGCCTAAGGGACAGTACAGTATGTCCTCCACCATAAGTACTATTCAAAAGTTAACCTAATTCCATCACACTCATATTTAAAACAATGTTTTAACTGTGAGTGCGTGGAATTAGTTAACTCTTCAATTTCCATAAATATAAAGGCAATATAAAGGCAATATAAAGGCAATATAAAGGCAATATAAAGGCAATATTCCGCTATGTCCAGAGATTTTTTTCCTTCTCTATTTTTTTTTCTATTTCCATGGTTCTATCAGAGGACTGATTATTCATGAAGACTGATTTCAATACGACTTAAACGAATACCATTTGAAGACACTGGCTTGGGAATACCGACATCTTTTTTTCAATATACTATCACTTTCTTCCTTTAGCAAGCTTTCTTTTTTCTTTCATTCCCATGCGCTAAAGACACGACTGTTTGACAATGAAGGTTGGAAGGTGGAATCAGATAGGGAATATTTCTAAACAATAACTGAGATTCTCTAAGGAGCAGATTACAATCAATGCAATCTCATACAATTGTATTTGTGTTCTGCTCTGCTCCCCAAGGTTTTACCAGACCATGCAGTTATTAAACCCTTTCGCTGCTTGGTGTAGATTGCCTCATTGCAGATCTGACCACAAGTTAACAGGGTTGAAAAAATGTGAGTTCTACATACTCAGAAGTGTGCCTATATTTATTAAGTAGACAAATAAATTATCTGTGCGCTAAGTGAGTATGAATAAAAATGTATAAGGATGTGTATAAATATGCCATCCAAGGTGTTACATTAAAGAAAATGTGTTATAATCGAAACCACTATCAAACACTCTATTATGTGAAAAAACTCAGTGCATTAAAAAGTGTCACAAAAATGTTACAAGGGGCTAACTAATTAACAAACATATACAGCAGTGGTTTCCAACCTTTTTTGGTTAAAGAACCCTAAGTGAAATTCTGAGGAACCCCCAACCATCCTATTGGGAACTCAGATGCATGGTAAATTCTTCTGTATTTGATACAATTTTCAAATAACCAGAAAATTGCAAGGAACCCTTTATGGACGTCCGGGGAACCCTGGGGTTCCAAGGAACCCTGGTTGAAAAACACTGATATACAGTATGCAGCACATAGAAACAATATGAAAATCAGTAGCAAGTCCAAAACAAATAGTGTAAATACCAAAGTGTCAATATAAGGATATGGGGTCCCAAACCTCAAGTGTCAAGTGAGTGACAAGGTTCGCAGCCGATCTCAGGTAGCTCAACGCCTACATACAAGAAAAAAAGAGAAAAGCGCAGGAACGCACAATAATTCATTAAACCTTTTACTAGAATCGCAATATATACAGTGAGTCAGTAGTACCGTTACAGTAATAACGTTATTTCAGTCATATATCACCGCAATCATGATGCTCCAGTGTCTACCAATATCCTCAAGTGTGGGCTCTGTCAGGCGCGTCCATCTCCAGAGCTTCACACAGCGAGGGGAGTTTTCAAAATACCTCCATGTGGGAATATGGTTGCTGGTATAGAAGGTCGCTATATCCCCGTGCCTCACAAACACAGGCGTCTACTGACCTGAGGCACCCTCAGCTGGGATGCAAATGTCAATGTCGAACTCTGCAGACGTTGTGCAGTTCCGTGTGGATACCAGGAAGAGTATCTTCCATCAACAGCAAGCGTGCAAGGATCAAAATATTTGATCCTTGTATGCTTGCTGTTGATGGAAGATTACAAAATAACATCCTGCTCTGGTTCTACTGTCTTACACAATTTAGTGTCATCAACAAAGATGGAGACTTTGCTGTCTATACCAACCTCAAGGTCATTAATAAACAAGTTAAAAAGCAGGGTCCCAGTACCGATCCTTACTTTAGCCCAACCTGAAAAGATACCATTTATGACAACTCTCTATCTTTCAACTAGTTTTCAATCCAGGTGCAAATATTTTTACCGAATCCAATTTCTTTTATTTTGTACACTAACCTCTTGTGTGGAACCATTTCAAAAGCCCTTGCAAAATCTAAGTAAACCACATCAACTGCATTACCCTAGTCTAAATTCCTACTTACCTCCTCAAATGAACGAAAAAGGTTAGTTTGGCACGACCTAGCCTTCATAAATCCATGCTGACTTTTACTAATAATTTTGTTATCCATTAGGTATTCATGAATATTATCCCATACTAAATCTTCAAGTGTTTCCCCACTATTGATGTTAGGCTTACAGGTCTGTAATTCCCTGGTTCTGATCTAGCTCACTTTTTAAAAATAGGCACCACATCTGCTTTACGCCAATCTTGTGTTACTGTGGTATGTAAAACTTTTTACAAGAGATATTCATACTGAATAATAAATCACCCAAAGCAGACAAAATAAAATAAAACTACATAAAATATAGCTACAGATTCCATATAATTGGAGTCACACCAACAAGCCAAGGTCTTTTAACTCTATATAGAAAAAACTTGAATATAGTCACTGTACTCTAATATAAAGGGTCAAACAAGGGTCTTCCCTCACTTTATAGGTGATTTACACGTGTGCTTGTGTATAGACTCCAAATTAATAAGGTATCGCATCCCTACAATAAACATTAATATAAGCAAAAATATATACAATCAATACAATATAATATAATAAGCAGCAACCACAATTTAATAACTAATGAAAAAGTGAAAACTTAAAATATCTTAATATAGAGATGTGTATAATAACTACTTCCCTATATGGCACAGATCATTTTGAGAGAAAGAAACTGACAAAGAAAAAGGGAGGGGGGGGCGAGGAAAATATACCCCAATTCTGTGAGAGAGGATGCTCATTTAGAAAGGGGAGGAAGGAATAAGTTAGGCAGTCGAAATGAGTAACACATGGAGATTCTATAAATATCAATGTCTCTGATGGACTAGACAATCATTAAATGCAGAACCTTAAATACTCATCTAAGTGTGCATAACATATGTAAGAGGTCTTCCCCCACCCTCTGGGAGATTACACTATTACAGGGTGTCATGTGCTGGTTACCTGCTGGTTCATAGAAGCTCTGAGGTTCCGCCGTTGTTAGTGGGGAAGACAGGACAGGCTTTTGGGGTGATGGTTGGTTCTCTGTCACTGGTGTGGCGCCTACATCTCTTGCAGGCTCCAGGAGTGCTGGAGGCAATCCCTGCAGGAGAACTAACTTCTGCTACCCCCTGATTAATTGCAGTCTCAGGAAGGGTATATAAAAGAACTGGAACTTTATTCTTCAAACACAGAATACAGCATAAAACTGATTTGATTATATTACTTCCACCGGATGGTCCCTGGAATCAACCCAGAGGCTTGAGGCCTCCAGAGTATCCTCTGCTCTTCCCTCAGGGTAGCTGTCCCTCTCCCCTGAGGGACGGGGTGGAATGTAGTCAGAGCCCTGACTTCACACTCCCAGCAATCACGCTCTCTCATGGGAGAGAACTAGCCCACTAAATTTGGCTGTGCAGCCCCTTAAGTACCACGGGGGAGGGTCCCAGGTCTGAACCCGATTGAGCAGAACACAGACCCTAGTCCCACCTCTCCTTGTCACTCAAAGGAGCTGTTTACTGCAGGGGATTGATCCTAACACTGCCTGCACTAGTACCAGGGCTTATGTGTTTGGCAGGGCAGATTAGTAGCCAAAATGAAAACATGGCAACACATATCTAAAGGAATAGTGTTAGTCTCTAATGAAAGGAATGAAGTCAATATCATCATATAAAACTGAGGGGTACATGCTTTTCATTTGATAGATCTAGAAAAAAATTCTCCTAGCTAGTTGGCTTAATCTATCTCCGCCTCTTATTCCCAATATTGCATGTTCAATCACTTTTACTTTTAGACCTGCCGGGATTACAATTATGATGAGTGGGAAAATGTTGTGACACACTATGTAGAGGAAATCCTATTTTAATGTTCCTAATCTGTTCTTGTATTCTCATTTTAAAGGCTTTTTTGGTCCGGCCTATATTTTGGGTGCCGCATGGGCACTGCAACATACAGTATAGACTACATACAGTAGGTGGTTAGACAATTGGAGAAATACGTCATTCCATATTGTTTCCCTGTGACTCTGGAAGTAAAGCTTTTATTATCTTTATCTATATACTCACATATTATATATTTACCACATCTAAAGCATCCTTTAGTTTTAGCTCCCAACCAGTCCGGCTCACATCGGCCTCCGGACCGGCAGTCAGCAGTAAAATAAGGTTATTGCTGGGACTTTAACGAAGGCCTGTGCATTTTCAGTGCGTGCAGATTTCAGCAGGAGTGTTCATTGTCTAGTGGTGTCCACTCAGTTGCCAGATGCTTACAGAAGGGCAATCTCAGGGGTGGGTAATCAGTTCAGCAGGTGTTGACGGAGGATGATGATGCTGGTGAGTGTAGAAAGGAGGAGGTTTTGCTACACCACTGCCTTGCTAAGATACCAGCCGTCCGATTGCCTTGCGGGTCTGGAGGCTCCAGGGCTAATTTAAAAGCAGTTAAATAGCCCGGGTGGTGGCGATTGTATCTGTTAAATGTGTATTAAGCTTGTCAGACGGGGCTCCGGTAGTACAGGATTGCCTTGCGGTGGTACTTACTGTTGAGTGGGCAGGGCTCACTGGGAGGTGGGTACCTGAGGCTAATTCTCACACCTGATTATGATTCAGTGGATAGGCCAGGGCTGTTCGGTGCCTGGCTTCGCGGGTGGTGGCCACAACTTTTGTGCCATTGGCCTTACTGGTTGGTAGAGCGCTCTGGCAGGGTTTTGGGAGTTGACGTTCTTTTGATGTTGTATTTAGTGAAAGCCGTGGCTGTTTATACCTCCAGACTGTTATTGTGTGTTTTATTTAAGTATATCTTTAGGGGGTAGGGGAAGTGACATCGCGGGCTCTAAGATCGAGAGGCAATCCCTCCAAGAGCCAAAGTGTCCTTATGGCAGTGATATGTTTAGGGTGTTAATCTAAGCCATTTTAAATAATGTGTTCAATTTAATTGGCAAACATGAGCTGAGACTTGAAAGGGGTTTGATTTTCTCTGGCTTATGTCTGCTGTCACTGTGCGTTCAACAAGAGTTTGAACAGCCAGAGCTCCCTCTCTCCCCCTCCCCTTATCTTTAGCGGTTCTCTGATAAAGATAGGATGGGCTAAGTGTAAAAAAAAACCACTTGATTAACAATCACTCTCCCATTAAGAGGCCCCTAATAAATAAAAGATGGCAATTTTTGCTTTTAGCATGGTTAGTTTAAGAAATCCGATTACATTGTTCAATTGTTCACAGAAAGTTGTTGCTTTGCTATCTACGCTGGGTTGCACATTGAACACCGGCTCCTACTTCGCTCGAAAAAGCATTAACAAGTATAAATTGCTCTTCATTGTTGCACTGGGAATGAAAGATCATCTCCATAAAACACATGCCTCAGATCATTTGTATACAATTAATAAACTGCCACGGCAGAGAGTATTGAAGAGAATACAATTTTGACCAAATGAAAATATAATTGATAAGGATGGGCAGGTTCACAGGCTCAAAATCCAAACTTCATATTAAGTATAATGTCTGTCGATCACTAAAGGATTTTTTCATTAAGTACCTTGCTGTAGCCCCGATTCTGCCTTGTTCATTGCACGGCTGTGCTCATTCATCCTTCTCCTCCTGGGATCATCAATCTACTACACCACGTGATGCACGCCAAAAGGGGAAATACACCAACGACCACATGTGAGTAATCCCATTTCGTTGTGGCTCATATGTATGTGGGACTTTGCTGGGACTGTACACACAGGGATCAATATACTCTAGGGAGGCTGTCCACACAGGAGTATATACAGAGGAGTGGTGATACATTCCCCATGTATGTATGTATGTATGTCTTTATTTGTATAGCGCCATAAAATGTACATAGCGCTTCACAGTAGTAATACATGTCATATAAATAACAAATATAAATAACAGATCATGGGAATAAGTGCTTCAGACATACTGTAAAAGTAACATTAAGGAAGGAGTCCCTGCTCCGAGGAGCTTACAATCTAATTGGTAGGTAGGGAGAACGTACAGAGACAGTAGGAGGGAATACTAGTAAGTACCCATCTGTACCACCTACCAGGACACTGATGTATACCTCCCTTCAATGAGTTTTTACCCTGGCCATACCAGCATTCATTCATCCCCTGTAGTTTGGTATTATTGTGATTCTTCAAGCAAGTTTATTTAACTTATTTCTTTCACTTATTGGTTACCCAAGTCATTAGTAGCACCGCTATATGGAACTGTGTTCTATGCTCTCTATTTCATATTAAGTATAGATAGATTGGAGTGTGAGGAGCGCTCAATGCCAGGTAGAATATCCAATAACACCAAAACCACCATCCAATGAGAATAATATCAAGATTAATAAGACGTATTGGTAATATAGCCAGCAATTATGGGTACAGACCCCCTGAAGACGGGTAGTAGGAAGCAAGAAAAGCCCCCACCATCAATCTCATTGGAGGATACCCCTGTTACAAAAACCAATGATTACTCACGACTCCTGGTGTGGCTGGATGGATGTGCAGCTTCCGAGATTAAGTATATAGTATGCAGTCCGTCGCAGAGCTTCAGCAGCTTCGTCCCTCCCCCACCCTCCGCATTGGAGGTAAGAAGGGGGCTCTGCTGCATCAATATAAGATAAAGTATCTATCCTCTAAATTTAGCATGTTGTACGTTGACCTTGATGGACATACAGATGCAGCGGCCGTTATTGAAACACTTCACATGGTGTATACCTCGGAATACCCATGTGATGGCGCACCATTTCTTCTAACCGTACTGCCTTTAGACGCGAGTGCAGAAAATGGCATTTTAGTGTTCTGGCTTTTAAACACCTGAAATTGACACAGTAGCACAGTACTGTACACATTACAATTCATTCATTTCATTGCATTTAATTGCACACAGTCCATGAAATTCAAACAAAGCAACCGCAATAAACGCGTGTACCTGGGGCGATTGGCGGCATTAACGCCACGTGGAGTACAGCAGCGCACATGAAAACTGCACCGTGATTTATTCGAATAATGGCCGCTGCATCTGTATGTCTTTTTTCAACCTCATCTACTATGTACTGTAACTATGTAACCTCTCTTCACTGCTGCAGGGGGGGAAGATGTGTTATAAGAGTCTCTCATTAAAACAGCGTAGAGGGCATATTGTCACTTTAACCTATTTGATACTGTAACAGGGACTTATCACCGTTTGAGAGAAACTGCCTCTAAATCCAGCAGCATGCTGGTTAATTGCAAACAGGCAATCAACCAGACTCCACCTGGCTGATTAGGACCCTTGAGAAAAGCCTGATGTGAGAAACAGGAGAGAGATTCCTGAGTTCACAATTGGGCTGACACAGGAAAGCAGAGAAGCCTGCACACAGATACTGTCTTGAGCTGAGATCAAGACACCAAGACAACTATATTTCTTGGACACAGAGGACCCAGGAACCTGCCAGATACTGACATGGAGGGCCACCTGCTTAAGGTACCCCCTGAGACTTTGGGGTGATATGCTGGTAATGGGATTATTCCTCCAGTCCTGCAGAGAGGGTCTGGGGAAGTAAGTTAGCCCTTACAAAGAGATAGGGTTTGTTATTTTGTTGTTTTTGCACCTTTTGCCTGGATAAAGGAACAGGCTCAATAAAGCCAAGATATAATTTCACCCTAATCAGTCTCCATTAAATGAACCTCTGCACACATCTCTTACTGATACCATGAAGCCTGCTGTGCCGGGAAGTAGTTTATAACTCCTATAATTTAATATGTACTTTTTCTAAAAACATATACAGCCATGCCTTGCAGATTCAACTGCCAGTGAATTGATTCATTAATTACCCTTCTTTTTTTTTTTTACACCCACAGAGCGTCTTTATTAACCTCTGCTTCATTCCACAGCCCAACATTTTTAAATGTGTTCAGTTGCCCGAGTGAGAACATAATTGTATGTACAGTAGAAATATCACAGTTGGAAGAAAATGTTATCACTTTCTGGTAATGGTAGTGAAGAAAATTGATTTGTAAATAGATTAAGTACAGCTATAGGGTTTCAGTAACCTTTATACACATGAAACGAAAATATTGCAAACAATAAATTGTATATGCGAAGCAAGCTCTTATCACCAGGAGAGCTATATATGGTCTTCTGGGTTTTTTTTGTTGCTGGCTTTCGCTTTATATGTGAGTTGGTTTTAATAGATCTAGAACCTGCAACATTTTTCAAAGGGTGACATTAAAACCCTATTCAGACATTAAAATGTTAGTAGCACTCACAAAGAAGGAAGGCAGTGCTTTTACAGAAGAGAGTGTGATGTAGGTGGTTGCAGGTGCAATTCAATGCACGCACAGGAATTTTAAGGAGCTTTTAACTATCACTAGAGAAGTGCTAACAATACACTGCATTGCATTTATAGCAAAGCAGTGAAGCACTGTAGGGAGTATGAATCTGATAGAGGTAGGAAGGCTTTTGGTTAGAAGAGCTTCTCATCTATCAGCTGTTAATGTTTATTGGAGGTTAAATGCACTAAGGCACAACAGGAGCCAGGTTACCATCAAAAACCCCACTTTAAATTTGCAGCCACATGAACAGTGATTTTGCAGCCATATTTATAGAATTGGTAGGAAAAAGAAACAAAACAATAGCTGACTTATCAATTCAAAATGTTATTGTAAATGGAGGTTTTCATTGACAAATTATTTAAAATGTTTCAAACTCTATCTGTGATATACAAGTGTATTATTCATAACATTTTGGAAAATGACGGTGAGGCCACAGTGTTAGTGCCTGTTTCCTTGTTCAACAGTTTTGGAATAAATTCTATATACTCCAAGGCGGCCGTTTGAAATTTCCGATGAAAAACTCAATTGACCAATTAGGATTTTTGTCCATAACCAGCCCAAATAATTGGCCTTGGAGTATTTAGAATTTACCCCTCCCTCTGGATGGATAATTTAGTAATGGTATCTCTAGACCAGGGGTGCGCAAACTGTTGGAGCTGTGCCCTCAAGCCTGCTCCCCCCAGTGCTCAAACCCACTTTACCTTTTTTGCCAGCGTCAAATGATGTCACATGACCCCGCAGCGTCATTTGACACCACATGGCCCTGGCGATGGGCATCAAATTATGCCGCGTTGTCATGGCGATGTGTCACACCAAGCCTCTGAAGCTCGGTAAGTGGAGTTGCAAAGGCCTCGCACGCTCCCCGGCATTTCATTTAAATGCCTTGGGGAAGAGTGCGGGGCCTCTGTGACCGCCGCGCCACCTGAGAAAAATCTTGCGCCCCCAATTTGCGCATCCTGGGTCTAGACGATCCAACATGTTATTGAGTTTCTCCATGCTATGAGATTCATCACAGTCAGTCGAAATCCCTATTATTAAACAGTTATTGCCCATGCTAGATCTTTGCTTTTTCCAGTTGCTCTTCTGGAGAAAGTGTTGTTCGGGATCTCTTGGTCACCAATAGACAGAAGTCACTGCACATACTGTTTTTTTTAATTTTTATTGTGTGGCATAGTGGCAATGGGACTAGCAGTACAGTGAAAAGACTTTGCCTCCCAGTGCCAGGCATAGGCACCGTGCCAACTGACAGTAATAATGTGATTAACTCGGGCTGCTGGTTGTTTTGTAAACTGTCCTCATTATCCCAGTTCCCTTGTTATAGAATGCACCTACTATTGATCTTCTGGCTTCAATATTGGTGCACAGTCAGCACTGGAATTGTCAAAGAAAAGGTATCACATTAAAAACAATGTAATGTATTTGTCTAACGCGGTGCTGTTTCTGTGCCAGTATTGTCGCACCTAGGAGACATTAATAAATTAATTCACTATGTCTTTAGAAACAACACAGCTCATGAAGAAAGTACCGTATTGGCCGTAGTGCTACTTTTTCCTAAAAATGTCCTTCCGAAAACTGTACTCGTATTATATGTGCAGCTTAACACTTTTATTTTTCATGTAGAACACCTTCAAAAACGTCAAAACGGTCGTATTATGTGCGAGGCCGTGCTGTATTCGGGCCAATATGGTAGTAGCAGCAGCATCAGAGCACAAGAATTAATTTCAAGCAACTGTTTATTACGCGTGTTTTCAATAGATTAATGATGCCTTTTCAAACATAGACTCTGCAGCATACTTATAACCTTGCTAATGCATCCAGATAATGATAAAATTAACCGTCCGTAACCAAATATGCAATTCCATCTGCACTGCTAAGGTTCCAGTTTTACTGAAAGTGTTGCTTTATGAGAGCATGAAAAACCACAGGAGTCCTTGATCGTGAGGAACATTCGCAATTTAAATGTATGTGTATATGCATGTTTACATACGTGTGTATGTGTATGTATATATATATATATATATATATATATATATATATATATATATATATATATATGTAACGGGTTTCCCCCCCCCCAATCGCAGATTATACTGTGTGGGTGCAGGAACATATACTGTTACTCAGTGTGGTGCATAACCTGTTGGCTCACAGGAGGGCTGAGCTTCCGCCACGGGGAACCTGGGGCAATTATACTATGGACAACCACTTACATTCGGTGCAGCGCCTCCACCTGCGATGGCTCCCACCAGAGGGGGAGTGGTTCCTCGCAGGACAAACACAATAATCACATAGACAGTGAGTTATAATAACTAATGAATTTACTACATGCAAGAATAACACACCACATGCATAATATAACCTGTGTCCCTCTATAGAGGAGACACTAACCGTGACGTCTCGCAGAATGATTCCCCAACACCAGTTGATCGCACCCAGTGTCCAAAGAACCCCACCCAATGTCCCGCACTCCTGCAGAGAGTCAATGGGTGACTGCGCAGTCACTATTTAAGCTAAGGGCCCGGTGGTGCACTTATGTATCAGATACCTGCCGAGCACTCCGGTGCTCGGGTAAGCGACACTTCACAAAGGATCAGTCGGGCTATGCCTCCTTCTGATCCTCCAACCGAACTCCGGGCACGTGGACCGCCAGGGCGGTCCCACTCTGGAATCGTCTCTGTGGACCCCAACGTGGGTCCACCCGCTTCACAGGAACAGCAGCAGCCGCTGTGTCCCTAACTAACACTTGGCACTAACGTGACAGGACACCTAACCTAGGGCCTGTCCCTGTAGTACCACAACTGGGGGTGAGAACCTATCTGGGACCTAAGGAGTTAATAGCCTGCCTCGCTCCCCTAACGGTTCCCTGTTCTACTCTTACCCTGCACTAACCTTCGTAGTCCTGACTAACTGCTTCGAGTCATTCCAGCACTTTATGTAACGCGCTGCAACCTACTGGATGTGTACAGCAACTCGCTGCACACTAACACCCTGCGATCTTGTCAGGCCTCACAGCAATGCCAGCCGTGACCCTGACACGACAGCACACTACGCACTAAGGGCAGCGTCCCTATCTTGGGCCTCCCTGCGCGCTTACCCACTAACCTAGTGGGGAGTTGGGGCCTACCTGGAGCGTGAGTACCTATGGGGTAGGAGCTGCACTCGCTCCCCGCACCCTTCCTTCCCTCACAGCTCCCTGACTCCAACTTGTAACCCTGAGTGACAGGGTCGCTTAACCTAGGGCAGTCCCTGGCAACACTCCTGTAATGGGAGTACTTAACTACCTCGGGCCCTGGGGGTGCTGGCCTAATACAGGGAGTCCCTGACTCCTGTATCCTACCTCCTTCCCTGGGCTGCTCCGGTCTCTGACTGCCTAGTGTGCTCCAAGCCCGCCAAATGTATCCACTTGCCTGCTTGTGGATCCTAAGCCCTATTGGCTCCCTGGCATCACGTGGGGCGCGCAGAGGCTCCTGGGATCTGTAGTCCCTGCCTAGAGCCTTCCCTATCTGGCTAGGGCTTCGCGGGCTTTTCTGACTCTTTCCTGCGCATGCGCGAGCAATAGGGGGCTGCCTTGACTCTCTCACTGCTATCCTCCCCCTCGCGCTACTTCTCCCTGGCTCTGGGGTAACTTCTGCGCATGCGCGATCACTAAGGACTGACGGCGCACTCTTTGCTAGCCGCCGGGCCCGTAGCAACGCGATCGCGGCCTTAGCGATGGCCTGATCGCGTCCCCGGCAACCGGCCTGCACTAGGGGGCAACGCGCTACTCCCCGCTCCGGCCCTACACTCGCGCGACCACTGCGCATGCGCGAGCTAACGCTCAATGGCGGCGCTCTAACCGCCCGGCTCCGAGAGTGCCGGGCTTCCCGTGAAGTCCCCAGCAACCCCCGAGCCGGGACCTGGCCGCCCTCACCTCCCGTATCGCCCGACGGGGCCGCCATTGGACTCGGCGGCACCCACGATCAGTAGGGAGATGAGGGGGATGCTGATACTCCGGGGAGACTTGGCTACACATATATATATATATATATATATATATATATATAATGGAAATATTACTGTATGCTCACTTGCATGTCATAGCAGGTCTGCAACCCCGCCTTTCACCATTATCACCCAGCACACAGCACTTCCACTGCAGCAAGGGATTCTGGGAAATGACATGCAAATGAGCACACAGTGCCACCTGTGCTCATTTGCATGTCATTTCCCAGAATCCCTTGCTGCAGTGGAAGTGCGGTGTGCTGGGTGATAATGGTGAAAGGCGGGGTTGCAGACCTGCTAAGACATGCAAATGAGCATACAGTAATATTTCCATTTGCTATTTGCTTTGCTGTGGAGGGTTTTTGTCACTTTTTTTACCCACCATAACTTAACTAAGTGTATATAATATGTAACCCATGTTCCCCCCCCCCCCACCCCCCCCGGTCGCAGATTCGACCTCTAGGGTGTAGTGAGAGCGGATTACGTGTATGTAGGTGGTGCATACCTGTGAGAAACAGGAGGGCCTGAGTCTCCCGCATTGGTATTGGGGATAACAGGGACAGGCTTCTGGGGTATATGCCTCCATCTTCTTAGCAACCCCTGTGGTGCAGCACTCCATCTCTATAAGCCCCAGGGATATGGGGTGGGACCCTTACAGAGAAACCCTGGTCCCAGGGCGAATGATCCAGATCTCACACAGTCTTTATATAAAAGCAGCAATGTCTCTTTATTGTCCTTTTTACCGCACTCAAGCAGCAGTTCATATGCACCACAGCAGTTCATATACAGCAGTGCTTCCAATTGTAACAGGTCTATTCCTCCACTTCTCTCCTCCAGGCTGTACAGGATGGGCTGTTTGGGGCTTCAATACCCCAACCCCCACTCCAGGATGTACTCTCTGGGTGAGGGTAGATCTCCCCCCTCACCCCCACAACAGGGTGAGGGGCATTGGTCCACAGCACTACAGTGCTATCAGCTCTACTCAAGGTGCTGAGCGTCTCCTCTCTCTGCTCCAGCACTCTCTGTTTCCAGGACAGAACTGAACTAACTGTCACTTACAGGAACAGACCACTAAATAGAGACAGCCCCACCCCTCATGATGTCAGCAGGACCTCCCCTCTGTCTCAGGCCTGCACACAGAGTCACAGGCCTGCCTCCATCACTCAAGGCAGGGCTTGAAGCGGGGGAAAACCCCATGATAACTACTGGCGGCCTGCCCTTAACAGGACTTACACCAGTAGGAGAAAGATATATATAGCCCCCATTTCTTACCAGGGCTTCACATATATAATATAATATACCATTTTCAGTTCTTGTTGATCCGCTGCTGGATGAAGGTCTCCCCAATGATCTTCCAGGTACAGCGGCTGCAAGCTTCGCTTCTCCACGTTGCTCCAACACATTATTTGATATGATTTTATCCTTCCCTCTTACTTTTGGTCGTCATCTTGGTCTTTTAATCTCTCTTGGGTAGTCGAGAGCCATATTTGTCCAACGATGATAATTTCTTCTTGCGATATGTCAGGCCCACTGCCATTTTAATTTCTTCACCCTTGTGATGAGTTCACAGACTTTTGTTTGATATCGAACCCATTCATTCTTTTTCCTGTCTCTTTGGGTAATACCCAGCATACATCTCTCCATACTTCTTTGCGTTGTCTGAAGCTTCTGAATTATCTTCACATTTAGGATCCAAGTTTCACATCTATAGCTGAGCACGGGCAGGATACACTTATTGAAAACTTTTATCTTTTGTAATAGTGGAAAGTTCCCTTGAAATATTGTCTCGAATATTCCATATGTGCTCCATCCCATCTTCCTTCTTCTATGGATTTCATTCAAAAGGTTCCCATCCATGGTTAATTGCCATCCAAGGTAGACATACCCTTTGACTTCTCCTAGTTCTATTCCATTTATTTCAATTTTTGAAGACTTGACACATTTATTGAATATAACTTTGGTCTTGCTGAAATGCATACTTGCTTCGGCAAGTTCTCTAATTCGGACTTGTGGCAAAAATAACAATGCCATCTGCAAATTGTAGGTCACTCAAATATTCAACATTGATTATGATACTTCTTTCTTCTTAACCTTATGTCTTGAACAATTCTTCAATTATTGGTGTGAAAAGTTTTGGGGGCATGGTGTCTCCCTGTTGCACTTCCTTGATGATCCTTATCTTGTATCTTCTTGTAATCTAGCGGCTCATGTGGTATTGTCGTAAATGTTCTTTATAATCTCTATGTACGCTTCTTAAACATTATCTTCTTAATGCATCTAGGACCGCTGAGGTGTAGACACAATCAAATGCTTTTTCGCAATCTACATATCCTAAAATGGTAATCATATTCATTACTTTGGGAAATCACTTCTTGTATGACTTGGACGTGGCCCATTGTTTTGTATCTACTGGGAAGTCCCGCTTGTTCTCTAGGCAAAATCCAGGGTCGGTTGTAGCTAATTAATCAGTATCTTTGCAAAAGTCTTGTAAGTGATTGGAAGTACAGTAGACTGATTGGTTCTTGTAGTCTTCTTTTTCATCAACCTTGCTTGTGGATGAGGATAACTATATCATTACTCATTGCTATGGAATTTTCCTGATTTTTCAACAGCATAGTTTTTGTAAAGCGTTTTTATAAAGAGTTTACGAAATAATTTTTACTACTTCTTTCCCAGCTTCTTTCAAGATTTTATTTGTAATCCCATCTTCCCTGGAAGCCTTTCCATTCTTCATGGACTTTATTTTTCTAACTATATATATTTATATATAGTTAGAAAAAAAAATATATATATATATAGGCAAATGGGAGAAGGAAAAAAGGAAAGGGAAGGAGAAAAAAAGGGGAGGGGAGAGAGGGGAGGTAGCAAAGAGGTGGATGAATGCCCCCCCCCCCCCCCCCAAAGGATTGCCTTTGTGCACGTACGCTCTCCCAAGCTTGGCGCTTGGGGAGACAAACAAAATTAATTTTTAAGCGCACAGCCACACACACACAAAAATAGCCCGATCCACGCCCACTGCTTGGAGAGTTGGTGATGTCACCGCTCTCAGCGGCAGCGTGGACGCAGCCTAATTTTGCAAGCACGGGCTGTTGAAATAGGTAAGTATTTAGACATATTTGTATTTACATTGGTTACCGTTTAATAAAGGTTTTTTTTTTTCATGTAATCAAAATCACATCAGGCAGGGGGGGCCCGAGAAATGTCATGGATGAAAAGGGGAGCTGGGCATAAAAAGTTTGCTCACCCCCTGCTCTATGCCTTGCTCTGCCTTTGATCCTGTTTGTCTTGACTGGATTACCTCCTGCCTTGTACCTGTAGTCCTGAGTCCTGAGACTTCCCCTGCATTGCAGGATTCAGATCCCAGACCAAGATCGGTGTACTACTCCCTACCTCAGTCAATAGAAATTTCTGTGTAATAACGCCCTCTTACAGCTTAATGAATAATACCCATTGAGCAATATGCAGAAAGTATTTATAATAGCAAAGGTACCGTATAAATGTTTTATATGTATCTAGTGGCCACAAGAGACCAATAATTTACACATATATCCCATTTCAAACTACATTTTACAATCAATATGGCAAATAACTACCACTTTCTCAGACACACGCAGCTTACAGGTATATAATTGTAACGGGTATTCCACCCCACCCAATCGCATATATAGTGTGGGTGAGTAGAACATGCGGTGTTACCGGTGTGGTGCGTATACCTGCAGGCTCACAGAAGGTCTGAGCCTCCGCTAGTGAGAGCCTGGGGTGAATCCTCTGGAACGTATCTTCTTTCAGCGCCTCCACCTATGTAGGATTCTAGGGAAGTGTAGAATGACCCTACATAGGAACCCACTCAGAAACCACACACACAGTGATTATATAACTAATGACTTTACTAACAAATAATAATAACCTGTGTCCCTCTCACTAGGAGACACTAACAGTGACGTCTCGCAGGACGATTCCCCAACACTAGGTGATCCCACCCAGTGTCCCAAGAACCCCACCCAATGTCCCGTACTCCTACAGAGATAGTCAATGGGTGACTGCGCAGTCACTAAGAACCTGTAGGCCTGTTGGTGCACATATGATGGTATAATACCTGCCGAGCACTCCAATGCTCGGGTCAGCAACAATTTTCTCAAAGGGTCAGACGTGTGATGAATCCGTCTGATCCTCCAACCGAACTCCTTGCACGTGCGGACCGCCAGGGGCGATCCTATTCGTACGAAAGTCTCTGTGGACCCCAACGTGGGTCCAACCGCTCCACAGGAACAGCAGCAGCCGCTGTGTCCCTATCTATATAAGTGGTACTAACGTGACAGGAACCCTAACCTAGGGCCTGTCCCTGTAGTACAGCAACCTGAAGTGGCTTGGGGAACTCCTATGGCCGGTAGGGGGTAATGACCTGTCCCACTCCCCTAACTACCCAAGTCCCTTCAGCCTCACTACTTTCTAACTAGTCCCAGCGCCTACAGCAGCAAGCTGTAGCTCACTGGAGGCTGCAGCCAACGTGCTGCACAACAAGGTGCCTGCCTGTCAGACCTCACAGCACTGCCCGCTGTGACTCTGACAAGGCAGCACTCCAAACTAGGGGCCGTGTCCCTATCTAGGACCTCCCTAAGCAATTACCCACCCAACTAGTGGGGAGTTGGGGCCTACCTGGGGTGTAGGTACCTATATGGGGCAGAAGCTGCACTCGCTCCCCGCACCCTTCCTTCCCAACAGCTCCCTGACTCCAACTCTCTTAACTGCGGACTTCCAACTACTGGAGTGACAGAGTCCCTTACTCTAAGGCAGTCCCTGGCAACACTCCTATCATAGGGTAACTCAGAGCTATCTTGGACCAAGGGGGTGCTGGCCTAATACAGGGGAGTCCCTCTCTCCTGCACCCTACCTCCTTCCCTTGTCTGCTCCTTCCTCTGACTTTGCTCTGACTGACTACGCAGCTCTGCCCGCGAAATGTATCCAATCTATCCAGGGCAGTCCTGCAGCCCTATTGGCTCCTATGAGGCACCTGGTGTCTCCCTCGCTAAGCACTATGGGAATTGTAGTCCCGGGGCACTTACAATAACATTGGGGCCGCGTGCGCTCCTTTCCTGTGCCTGCACTAACCCCTAATGGCCGCCACAACCTCTCACTATCTATCCCTACTCTCGCGCGACTCTCCTGCGCTTTCCCTGCCCTCACGCAACTGTTCCCTGCCCTCGCGCGATCTTCTGCGCATGCGGGACTATCTCGGGCCGCCGGGGACTCACTGCGCATGCGCGACCCGGCGCAACATGGCGGCGCCCTATTCGCCCGGCTCCGGGAGCGCCAGGAGCCCTGAGACGCGCGTGCGGCCTTGGCAACCGGCCGCACGCGTCCCCGGCAACCGGCCGCACGCGTCCCCGGCAACCCCCGAGCCGGGACCTGACCGCCCTCTCCCCTGCCCTTGCCGAACGGAGCCGCCATTGGACGCGGCGGCCCCCGCGATCGGCAGGCAGGTGAGGGGGATGCTGGAGTGCTAGGGAGACCTGGCTACATAATAATTATATTGCCTATCTTACAGTAGCTTAATATATCTTTTTTTCCCTAATTTTAGAAAATATTTTAATTAAAAGCAGGGGTGTAACCATTACTTCCTGAGGGGGTCAGGTGTTCCTGAGACAAGTCAGCAGGGCATTATTTCTAAGAAAGCACTTCCATGTAAATGCCTTTTTTTCTTTATTTGTCTTTTCCATTGAACTGTCTACTTACATTGTGTTTGTGCTCACATTCATTTATTTGCCTCTTTGCCCCTCTCTTTGCTCAGCCCCATATCTCTCTCTCCTCTTTTGCCTCTTTCTCCCTCTATTAATCTTTTTTTTCTTTTTTTTTTCTTCCTCCCCAGCTCCAATCCCATACGGACATCCCATACGGACATCCCATACGGACATCCCATACGGACATCCCATGCGGACATCCCATGCGGACATCCCATATGGACATCCCATACTCACAATGTTCTTATTGCTGCTCTCTCCTCAGTGTAAGTGGTAACAGTACAGCATGCAGTTCTTGACCCAGGAATCATGCTAGCACACTGATTTCTGTGGCATGACTTTCCAGAGGATTGGGGATGATTAGCAGTTAGAAGTGCTGCAAGTCACTGCTGAGCTGGTGAAAGTCACTGCACAGAAATCATCAGTGTGGCAGCCAAATTGCATGCCTCCACAGCTCTTATCGATACAGAAACAGAGGGAGCCAGTGGTGCAATGTAGCAGGGTGGGCCTGATTTAATTTTATATCTAGTCTTGCACGATCGAGTCCTTCCCTTTCTGCGCACCTGCTTAAGAATTGGTTGTTCAGTCTTCTTCTTTGTTATGCAACTCCATGAAATGTTAATCAGTCAACAGCTGCAACTTCGCAGACCTGGTGATCATCACCTCCATCCCACGCGCCCTCTTTTTGCTGAGGGTGTCTGTTTACTGCTCAGCTGTCTTCACCACCTCAGACTCTCTTAGGCTGAGTCCCCGCTGGTGCTGAGCGCGCTTGTGCTTGAAGAGCGCTCCAATCATGAGCGCCGGGTGTCCCGTCATTTACGCGCGGGAGGGTGGGGGGGCATTGAGCGCGCTGGAAAGTTAGATTTTTTTGTTCACATAAGCGTCGAGCGCCGGTGAGCGTGTGCCCGAGCACGAGTGCGCGCGCACCGCATGAGCAGGGACTTACATATATCTATATATGGAAGTAACCGCAGCAAGCGACGCCCACTCAGCGCTAGCGGGGATGCAGCCTTAAAAATAACACCCGAGTCGCACCAACGGTGGCAGCCTTTGGTGAGGGTGTCAGCCATTTGCTGCCGTTAGCTGATGTTACTGCAACTTTGTTATTGTTCTTGGGTAAAATATTTCAGATTTATAATTACGTCTTTCCATCTTCACACATTGCTCTGCACAATACTGTGTACTTCTTCCCCATGCCAACTCCTTCAAATAACAAGCGGCTATCCAAAGACACTTAGCCTCCCCCTGTACCTTATGTTTCCACTTACCCTTCCTTATAGATTGTAAGCTCCTTGGGGCAGGGTCCTACAGTACCAATGTATGTTGCTGTTTGATATTTAATTGTTTTCAACCTCCAACCCTATTGTACTGCGCTACGGTATATGTTGGCGCATTATAAATAAAATTATAATAATCAGTCTAAAAAGGATAGCCCGAAAACTGGATTATATGGTCTTTCTCCTACTTGCAATAGACATGATATTGTGATACAGTAGGATAGACTGACCCATGTTCCCTACATGATTTTAAACCTGTGTTACTTAGACACTACTATTGATCAAAGTCTCCATTCTGCCAAATTGGTGCAAGATACCTGCACCAGAAGGACAAAAAAGCCCTAATTTTAATAAGATTACTTTTCTTAGATAATGCTGGTACTATTTTGTGCACCAGTTTTTCAGCAGGGGGACTTCGATAAAATACCCCCGGTGTAGAAAGCAAACCCAATAGGACATATGTCTCTTATTTCTGTGATTACCTTTTGACAGTGTTAGTTAAGGTATCACCGCATATAGGTAATCTGCAGCTCATGCTAGGAGAGAGATTGTTGTCCTTTGGGAGCCTAAAAACATCAAAAATGTTTCCTGACTTCCTTCAAAAGGAATAAGTTCTCCACAAAGGGCAACTTAGCACTTCTGTTTCTCACTCAAAACTTTAATAAAGGAAGAGAAAATCTTGAGCTGCAGTCCCAAGTGGAAAGAGATGATAACAAGTAGACTTCTGCAACAACAACAAAAAGGCCTGGTGTAAGCTGGGGGAAAAGATTGGTTTAGTTAGAGTAGAGATTGTTTGACAGTAAATATTTTCAGCAAATCTCTGCATTAGGCTGTGCATGGGATGTCCTTATACACCTGTCCTTATACACCTGTCCTTATACACCTGTTAAAGCAACAAACAACATAAGACAAACACATTATTTAACACCCACCCTATATTGTTTTATTCTCTTTTTTTTATTTATTATTATTATTAAATGCATCATTAAAGCCTGCAATTTATTACAATAAACTTATTATTTACACACTTATAAATAAAAATGTTGCACAAAGTCAGCAATTGGTTATGGTTAAATGTTTTTATATATCTTAATTCTTTTTAGTTTCCGTATAAAAGGTGTGTATCGGTCTTGTGGATTTTTTAACCTGTGTATATAACATACATCAGCCCTATAGAAAGTATAATACTTTAGAAAAAAAAACTATGCATACTGGTCCTGGACAATTTAGCCAAATTACGAATTTTAATAGTGAAGGTTTCATTACCAAGCACATCAAAATTAATTTTCGAGACACATACACCTTTCCATATCAGTATTATTAGTAACTTTTTTTAATTTTATGTAGCCCCCTTTCCCTTTGACTAAGGAAACTATGCGTTCTGATTACTGCATGGTTCACAGGAGGCCTAATCCTCTGCCACTGGGAGCCTGGGGTGAGCTCTTTCCTCCTTGATACTGTGCCTCCACGTGGGAGGGATCCCAGCGCAACAGGCATAACCCCTCACAGGAACCAATTACAGTGAATAATACACACACAGGTGTGTGTATATGTATGTGTATATATATATATATATATATACATTTATATATATATATATATATATATATATATATATATATAAATCAGATTTACTGACATACGCACATATCAATACAATATCACCCACACAATACCCCCAGACCTGGCGTGGTCCCCTCCCCATCTCCCCAAAGTACTGAGGGTGCCCTAGGCACCTAAACACCCGGTGTCCATAAGGCAATCCCACCCAAAGTATATGTGGAGTAGCGCTAGCCCTGTGTGAGATCGTTGGTGCATGTGGTACCTCTCCTGGTCTCAGGCAAGACCAGGATATACTGTAGATGTTGGATCAACAGAACCACGACGCGTGGTCTGCCCAATCCTTTCTCTCCTCACCAGTGATGTCCGTGTCTTGAGGGAGCTCCAGCAGGAGTGTCTCCCTTAATGTCTCTGAGGTAGCCTGGGTCTGGTCCCAGATTGCAGGCCGCAGCTCACTGCGTGGCCGTCTGTCCGATGGTGCAACATACCCTCACTATGTAATACTACTGTAGTGCTACGGAGAAGCGCCCCTATCTTGGGGCCTTCCCTACAGCACCCACAACCTGGAAGGGGCTCAGGGGGATATCTGGGGCCTACAGGGAAGATCTGGCCTAGTCCGGGAGCCACTGGCACCCGGACACTACCTTCCTATTTGCCGTCCTCCTTCTGACTGGCACACTACTCCATTTCATGCCAAACCCTATTTCTGTAACACCCCTAAGGCTCCTGGGAAATGTAGTCCCTTGCAGAGCCATCTTCCAAGATGGCCGCTGCCACTCAGGGTCACTGCGCATGCGCACCTCGTTCTGTTGCGCATGCGCGATCACAAAATGGCGACCACAACTCTGCACCCTCTGTGCATGCACATGGCTGTAATTATGCATGCGAGAGATTCAAGATGACGGCCTACCGGGACCGCCAGGGAGCTCCGCTGGCTCCGACCGATCCAGAGGTAAGCGGGAAGCTTGGCTACATTTATATTGACATGTTGATACTGTGAATGTGTGTACTGTTATGCAATGTCTAAGAATGACCTTTTAAAGGACATACAACCCTTTTGGATCACATTACCTAATGACAGTCAAATCTTTGAATGGATCTCACAACATAAAATAGGGTCCTATATATCTTTGCATCTAGACCTATTCCTAACTTCTGCTAGCGTAAGACGTTATGAAATGTGACATCGGCAATTACAGCTCTCCAGGGTTGGACTGACATTAAGAAGTCTCTTCAATAAGCACATGAATGTCAGATATCCCTCTAACTCACTCCATACTGTAGGCAGTGTCTGAAGAACTCAAGATCAATGGATTAATGAAACAGTAATCACGTTGACTTTCCATTTGGCACTATCTCCATTAAAGGAATAAAACTCCTTTGGCTGGCACATTAATCTTATTTTATTAACAGTAACTGCAATGATCATATATAGCCCAAAACTTTTGACACAAATTTGCAGCAGCATCAAGCTGGGATTAAAGCAGAATATCACAATCAATGCTCCCACTGATAATGATGCTGAATGTAAGTATGCCTGTCTTCCAAAGCTTCCTCTATTTGAAGAGTGCAAATGCACAAATGATTAGTGGAGCGTGTCAATAATCACAGCGGTTTTCACCCACAGCTACACGATGCTGTTTTAAGCAGACAAATTCCATTATAAAAACACACATTACGTTTATCTGAACACCATTTAATAAAATCTAATAGACACGATGTTCCAAAACTGGAATAAAGAGAAGAATAAATCAAACATGCAGTTTGCAGAAAGAGTTGATCATGTATCTGTCACTCCAGCAATGGCACAGTTAACAAAAACAAAGTACATTACGTATTAAAGGAAGAGGCTGGAGAGGTTTCATTACAACACTTCTCTGCTTAAAGATGAAAGAAAATGTACTTTTAAGTAATGCTTGTACTTTGAAGACATGCTTTCTCTGCCCTACCATGTATCCCCAACCTACTAAAAGCTATATTTATAACTGTTCCCAGCGGTGTGTACCCAGAGAGAAGGCTGCGCTAATGTCCATGGCACAGTGTTCTGCAGACTGTGGTATAGAAGCAACATAATTGTGGTTTGTAGTCATTTATGCAGCAATATGCATTGAGATAAAGCGAAACAGGTGTAATAGCATCAACAATGTACAGAAGAGGCAATAGTATATAGGGAATTATAATACAAAACGTGCCACAAGCATGGAGTAAGATATTAGGAAAGAAACTCCCTGTCACGAAGAGCTTACTAAATATAGAGGGAAACGTCATTTTTAAGAGATTTTCCTCCTTAAGCAAACTTAAGAACAATTAATGCACGGAAATGGATTTGCAAAGAGAACACGAAAAAATATTACATTTCATATGTGTATGTCAACCCAAAATAGATGAATGTCAGAGGGGGATTACTAAATTCAACTCATTGCAAAACTCAAGTTCAGAGACAGATGGAAACTGTTATACAGGTGCATACAAATTAAAGGTTCCTGCCGTCAATGGGAGGTGGAGCAGTGGACTGAAATGGGTTGGTGGCCTAGTGTTTCTGACTTATTGTGATCATTAGTAAGTCCCTGCCTCCCAAGGTGCCCCCTCAAAAACTGTAAGCACCTTGGGAGCAGGAGTTCATTGCCTCCTGTGGTCTAAAACCCCCTTGAGAAACGTAAAATGATTTAGCCATCTACCTCTAGATTTTCTCTCAGGGAACTGCCTATACTAACCTGGCCCGGCTGATGTTGCTAAGGAAAATATATCTTCCGTCTTCTTATTACCTCTCAGCAAGAGCTGTTCATTGCTACTTTCTCTCCACATTCAATCTTCCACCCAGGAGTCATGCACTTCGAGTACAACTCTCCCCAGTTAGTGGAGCCCGCTCTCATACTCTTACAGAAAGCCGCTTTAATTGCGGCTGTAGGGGCTCAGTGGCAAGCAGCAGCAAGCGAGAGCAAGCGGGAGCAAGCAAGCAGTAACCATGCCCTGGGCCTAAGATACCTCACTGAGGTTTTTGCATGGGCAGTCTCATAAACTTCAACAGAGTCTTGCTGATCAAAAAAAATCAGACACTTTGCCCTAACATGACAACCCCACATTTACCCGGATTCCCCTGTTTGGAAGTTGGCAGCTCTGTCTGTAACACATGGGTTTAACTGTTTCATTGCTGGAGGATACTGCAACTAATTGTAGCACAGAAGTTAATAAGTTAAAGCAAAAACCCATTTCTTAACACAATATACATGAAATTGAAACTCGGGAAGCAGACGTCATAAGCCTTCAACACCAACAGTTGGTTTAGGGTGTGTAAACCTTAAATCAGCAATCCCCCCAGGAGCCTATATAAGTTTAACTTATATATTTAGTATCTGGCCCCCTGAACATGTCCTGTTTTGTTTTTTTTTTTTTGTTTTTTTATAAGGTTAAACAACTAATTTTCCCAAATCTCTAGCATCTAAGGTTACAATGGCAGCCTCTAGGCTGCTATGGGCTCTAGCGAGAGCTCCATTTTAAACCCCAAACACAATATTTCAAATGCTTATATCTCCTGAATGGAGCTTATGATTTAAACAATCAAAACAGCTTCGGGAACGGACAAGAAGAGATGTACCGACAAAATGTGTTCAAAAAATGAAACAAAACGGCTATCAAGAGGGAGGGCTACTTTAAGTTACAGTCTGTTTGGACTTTGTCACACCGCAAACAGCCATTCTAAACCACTCAGCCCATATCTATGATACAGGAGGCCACAAGAGGAAAATTAAAGGATACCAAAGAAAGCAATGTTTGAGAACAGCGTGTCCCTGGAATGCTGCTCATTTGGAGACAATGATCTGGAAAATAATCATTTATAGCAGTGCCATTCATGGGCTCAGATAACACACCCTGACTGTCACTTCAGTACGGATATCACATTATTTTCTCCCCGGCTTTTTATATCTCTCTGCGGCTGGTTGTGACTCGATAGCTCCCAACGATGTTTCACAGTGTAATCCAATTCCAAAGTGGTCTTATAAAACACTTCACATACTGTACATACCTGATTGCACAGGCAGGCAGTGTATTATGGGCGTAAATGGACAAAGCATAAGTAAGGACTCTCAGAATGGCTCTAAACCTTTATTTGTGGTCGAGGGGGAGCAGAGAGCAATAAACTGTGTGGGGGGGGGGGGTGCGTACAGTACACATTAGGTGTGTTGGTATGTGTGACTCTGTATACCAATATATACATGGTGTGCTACTGTATATGTATACCTGGGCATATTGGGAGCACACAGAGTGCTATGTACAGTGTATCAAGACCAGACAGTGATCTCTTAGTATGTGTATGTTAAGCAGGCAATGAGCTGTGTATATATTGAACACAGATCTCTGGATCTCCAGGTAAATCCAAATCTTCGGAGCAGAGAATATGCCCAGTCAGACAACAGAACCAAACCTCCTCTCTCACTCCCAGCTCAGATCGGCACCACCGCATTCAGGGACAGTTCAGTAAACTTTAGTGCACTTGGATACATGTACAGTACAGCATATAGACTCTACGGGAATACAGTATTTACCAAGCAGTGCTATTCCAGCTGTCTCTTCAAGTGAATGAAGGTGTTGAATGGTGTCTTATTTTCTGTAACAACTTAGAAGATAAGTGAACTGCTGAGCCACTGATGGAGCCACCTGTGCTGAAGCTGGGATATCCTTAAAATCTGGTCTGTTGGGGGGGTCATCAGGACTGGAGTTAAGCACTCCTGACATATAATTAAACAGCCATGCTGTGTCACTTACATTTTTAGATTGATACTTAGCAACTTCATTCTGCTCTAACTCTATTGACAGACTGTTTTTAGGGTTTACACCACGTTGAACTTGGCGGAGGATTCTGACGCACTTTTTCCTGGCGCACAGGAACATTCTCTTTCTAGTACTTACCATTTACATCAACATGCCTTTGTGCGCCAAAAACAATAAAAAGAAACATCGGCGCAGATGGAGACATTTCAGGTTACTACATCGGCGGCGTACACAATCACAAGTTAAAGTGAGATTTCCATGCGCCAATTTTGCCTGAGAAAAAAACGCTTGGTACATAGGCCCCAGGATATTTATTTCTATAAAGTCTTTAACCCCTTTTGTGCTGGAGGTGCCTGTAAAGCATGCTCTGCAAGCACCTCCCGGCACCAAAGATAGAAGAGAGAGGTTGATAAATTGATGCTTCTTTGGTTCCCCGATTCATTTATTTTTATTTATTTTTTAAGCCATTTAAAATGTTTTACAAATATAGACATTTTGAGCAAGTGCAACTTACCAGCCCTTTATTTGAAGTGATTTAATAAGCATACAAAAAAAAGTGCTATTGAAATACTTCCTTCTTGGCATTGTATTATATGAGAAATATAAAGAGGCAATTATGCTTTTAGTAATAATGCAATCTGATTAAATGTGAAAGTTACACTGAGGGAATGTAAATATTAAAATTTCATCTGCATCAAACAAGTTTATTACGTAACAGAGTTTGGCTGCTGCAAAATGGCAAAACTGCACTAGATTTATTAAAGCAAAGATTCTCATTGAATGCCATGTTGTTTTTTTTGCTTTGATGAATGTGATGTAATGTTTTACCCCAGTTACCCAGCTCCATAATCTCATTAAAGTAATAGTTCCTCTGTCAGTTCCACAGTAAACTTTTACAGCCTCTGCCATAAGTTCTAGTCTCATGCTGTATGTCCTCCTTGTGTACTTCCTCTTTCTGTGCAAGACTGGAAGCTCATCTGTGTAATGACCTCCTCACCCACTGTCTTTACTCACTATACTCCAGCAAGCATGAATGGGGTAGGCCCTATAGGCCCCTACTGAGGAACAAAGACAACTGACGCCAAACTGGAGGAATACGACCACAGCTTTTATTAATAGTACAACACAAATTATAACTTAACCCCCGACTGCCCCATACCATTTCGAGAGCCCCCAGTGTTCCTGTGGTTCGTGAACCCTCAAAGAAATCCGCCGCAGAGGAACCCTCTGCCGCAACCGTTCAGACACCGGCTGCTTTGCCATGATAAGATAATTCAAAATTAATTTAGCGGTAAGGGTTAAAAATAGGGGTTTTAGGTCAAGGGGTTAAGTTTTTAGGGTAAGGGGTTAAGGTTTTTGTAGGGGTAGCATTAGTATTAGGGTTTAATAAGGGTTTTTAGATACGGTTAGGGACTTCCCTTGGCGATTAAGCGGCCGGCGGAAAGAGGTCCCAACGGTGAGGCAAGTAGCAGCTAAACACCGGCAGTGATTTGTTCGCGGCAAAACAGCCACAGGGATGACAGGACTGTGCCTACCCTGTCCGGAACCATTCGCTTCTGACCCTTTAACATTACCATAATGGTAATGCTTTTTTTTACTTAATATGCATGAATCTGTGCAGCTTTAACAAGAACGAACAACCTGTCACGACACTTTCCTGGCATAGAATCCTGCGATAACAAAAGCTTACACTTGATATTCTCTAAGGACTTTACACACACAACATTTTCATGATCTGACTGGACCAGCAGATAAAATGCGCTGAAGCCCGTCCTCCTTAAAAACCTAGGAGCAGCGATGAAATTTTGACAAACTCCCGTACCAAATCTTTTCTTTTACTGCTAATGGGAGGTACATATATGCCCTAAATGCATAATCAGGGGCCAGACTCAAACCCTCTATCACGCTGGACACACTGCTGGACCGTAGTCTCGACACTAACCTCTGTTTTTTATGTGTGTAGCCATGCTACTGATCTGCCCTACCTAACACCTAAGCCCTGGTACAAGCGCAGGCAGTGTTTGGGTTCATATCTATGCCCTTGCAGCTGTAGCAGTAAACACCTCCCTTGAGTGACAGGGGGGTGGACATAAGGCCTGTGTACTGCCCTATCAGGAGCTCAGACCTAGGACCCTTTCCCTGGTTACAAAAGGGGCTGCAGATCCAAATTTTAGCGAGTTATCCTTCCTCAGGGAAGAGAGAGAGAGATCCCTCCCGCAGGGGAGTGGGAACATCTACCCCATACTTCACGAGGGAACATGGGAGTCAGGGATAGACCTTTGGGGCCTCAAGCCCTGGGGGTTGAGTCCATTGACCAGAAGAAAAGGCATTGTTGATGTGTATGGCTGTATTCAATAAAGACCAGTTGCTGCTTTTATATTCCTGCCTGTGACTGCAGTTTATCAGCAAGATGGTATTCCTGCAGGGACTGCACCCAGCACTGATGGGACCTGCAGGGAATGGAGGCACTGCACCCAGAACGAGATGCGAGGTCTATATCCAAAAGCCTGTCCTGTCTTCCCCACTACCATAGGCGGACACTCAGCAATCCTGTAAGCCTCACAGGTACAGCACAACCAGAGTACAGGTAACAGTGAAATCTCCCAGAGGGTGGGCGTATACCTGTTGCATTTGGAGACGCTGCTGAGATCACTCTATCAGGGCAGGCTCTTGCAGTTTGAGGAAGGGTTCTGGGAGTTAGTTCTGTGCTGATCTCCCTGCGTGGAGGAAGCACCAAGAAAGAGTGGGCTAAGGCCTTGCCCTGTTAGGGTGTCAGGTGGTCTGAGGACGGGTACTTAGGGCCTCAAGCTCTGGGTACTACCTTCAGGGAATTGGAGATTGATGATGATGACTGTACTAAATAAAGTTCCAGTTATTGTACCCCTGGCGTGATGCTTGATGCTGAGCACTGCCATGAGTTGCCTGTGAGGACCATCCTGGCTGCCCCAGGATCCTCATGGGATGGAGGCGCTGCACTGACTACAAACAGCCAGCTGAAACCCTGACCTGATGTCTCCCCACAATGTCGCAGAGCCCTCGGACCTCCTGTAAAACCAACAGGTATGCACCACATTTGTATGGGTTATTTAGTTCAATCCTTCTGAGGAACACGTCAAGTATGCAACCACATCAAGGTGACCCTGTAAGCAGGTCCCACACTGCCAATTTTATACTGTCTGTTTTGTATTTCTCCCAATGCATACAGAAAAGAGGAAACAAAACAATATCATAGCCAATTGCATGGGGTGCACCTAAGGGGTTACAATGTATGTGCTATAGGTGAGCTGCAGTTAAAACCAGAAGCCTAATACATATAGGGGAAATTTAAAATATTAAAAGAAAACTATATATAAATATGTATATATGTATATATACCTGCCTAGGACATGTGAATGTGCTCACAAGTGATCTTTTTATTTGCTATATGCAATACGGTGGAGGTTTCTTGTTGCCTTTTTCCCCCACCATAACTTAAAACGTGATGATATATATATATATATATATATATATATTATTATTATTATTACTGCAGCCAAGGTCATAACCACCATTTTCTTGAATGTTATGTTACTTTTATGTCTGAAGCCCTTCTCCCCTTTGTGTTATTTATATTATTTATTATTTATATGATTGTCACGTATATTACTGCTGTGAAGTGCTATGTACATTAATGGCGCTATATAATTAAAGACATACATACATACCAAGTTCATGGCTCCCACTAATATACCAATGTCAACCTACTCAACAGAGGAAGGGATTAAAACTGAGCGGATACAGAACATTGAAATAATGAGCAGTTTGTTAGTAAAATGAACTAATAAATGCCAAATAACAAATTCTGAATTGGATTTAATCAGGCAATTAAAAGGCAGTGTGATGGAAGACATGCATGCCTGTTAATGTCTTCATAAGTCTGGTCTTAGGTCATCAGGTTGCCAAATATAACTCCTTTGTTGCTGGAAAGGTTGAGGCAGAGAAATTAAAAGCACATTATCTCCACTAGTTAACAGTTTTCTTATACCTGTAGCCAAGTCCCCTTGGACTATCATTCCCTGACCCTGGTTCCCCTGTAATTCCCCATAATTTGTGGGCAGTGGCGGCATGATTCCTATGGGGTCTGCTCTACGTTCAGTGTGTGATGTTTTATTGTTCGGCAGGCTTGAGCAATAAAGTTATGAGCATCCTGTCACTGAAGTAAGGGGGGCATATGACAAGAATAGGCCGGCTTACAAACCACTCCCCAGGGAAGGAGGGGTGTTCGTCCCTATAGTTCTTGTGCTAACCTCCAAGGAGTGAGGAAGGCTTCTGGAAGAAATGCACGAGTATGCAGACCTTGAATAGAGAGTCTTCTACTAGAAAAGTGACAACAAGAAAACAAGATAGGTAGCGCTAACTAAAATTGAATATGATGGTACAATACAATAATTAGTACATATAATAAAAACAAATCCTTATATATGGATGTATACACTGGCGACACACTTTATTCGAGCTCGGCTAGTCCCACGAATTCGGGTATACCCGGGTGTATTGAGGTTTGTGACTGTTTTCTGCCCGAGTGCATTGAGGTATTTTCCAGGCAGGGATTGAAGCATTTTATTCCCGCTGGCTGCAATACTGCACAGTATATATATATATATATATATATATATATATATATATATATATATATATATATATATATATATATATATATATATATATATATGTATATATATATATATATATATACTGCATTACAATTCATGAATTTATGCCATCTGGTAGACACGCGAAGCATTGCAGCCTATTAAATCCTAATCATTATCATTTAACAGATCAGCCGCCCGTCAGCCAGGCATGAACCCAGGCTGGGAAGGCAAATGCAACGGGGCTTGTCAGAGGTGAGGAGCGGCTCATTCCAGGTATCTGCCAGGTACATACTGGGTATTTGCTCGAATAAAGTGTGTCGGTGCAGTAACTACTAGAGAAGTGGCTGAGGCCTAGTCCTTGATGGGATAGGGTACAGTGAAAAGTAATCCAGTGAATGTATTCCGTTGCTGAATAAACCTCAGTCATATCAACAACTGGTGTAGTCCTTGAAGCATGACTAGTGAATAAAGAAGTGTCCATGAGGTGCATCCTGCACTATCAGGATCCTCTTGGACTGGAGGCGCTGACCGCTCAAGAATTACAGTGAGCCTGTCCTGATGTCCTCCCCACAACATCGCGGATATCTCCTGCCTCTGTTTACCTCACAGGTATGACCAGCAGCCAGAGAACACACTGGTAGCAGCACACTTTCCAGAGGGGGGAAAGAGGGCTACATACCTTATTAGTAAATATTTTACATACATTTTAAGAAGCATTATACTCAAGTTCCTGTTCAATACACAGTAAAGCCACCTTCTGCTTGGCCAGTAAGTTTTAAGCCTAACTCAAACAAATGAATGGAGCCAGAGAGAAGGGAAGGACAGACTTATTTTAATTATACAATGTTTTACCAGGATGTAATTGAGAGTTACCTTTCGTTTTCTAGTATGTCCCGGGCACTGAGTTACAATAATGCATTAAATGAACAGTGGCAATAAACTCAATTTACAGACATTTCATTGATGGTTAAATTACGCCCATAATGTATAATTATGGGGGAATTTAACTGTCTTCTGCCCCTCCTTACATCTCAACCCTAATTTCTCACTATGCACCATCCCGACTCTTGTGTTCCACTCAAGGATGTCTTCTCTCTACCCCCTTTGTATCTAAAGCCCGCTCCCACCTTAAACCTTTCTCACTGACTGCCCCAGACCTCTGGAATGCCCTTCCCCTCAATACCCGACTAGCACCTTCTCTATCCACCTTTTAGACCCACCGTAAAACACAACTGCTTAACGAAGCATGTGAGTATATCCGTGGCTAATACTATACACCTGATACATAAAGCTTGGCCCCTTGCAGACGCACTTAACAGAATGCCCTCCTATCTGTACATTCTTCCTACCTGCCAATTAGATTAAAACACAGAATACCTGGGCTCTACCTCTCTGTTGATGTAAAATCAGATGATATTAACTATAAATGATACTACCTTTTTGGGGGTTTCGCGAAATACCCCTAAACCGGAGTCCCTTTGAGGCTCAACCCCACCATGATCTATCTAGGATCCTCAACACATGTAAACAGAAAAGAAAAATAGGGGAGCACAAGGTGAACAATGAAATATATGACTCCTTTTCAGGAAATCTGCAAATGGTATGGTGAATGACACAATGATAACACAAAACGATCAATGATGTCTACTACTGTGTACCAAGCTCAGTGCTCAAGGGGTTAAATGCCCCAGTCAAAGCACTATTGCTGGTAATGGAAACCGGACAGGGATCTATAGATATAAATGGAATTAGATTACCAATTAGATTGTAAGCTCTTCGGAGCAGGGACTCCTTTTCCTAAATGTTACTTTTATGTCTGAAGCACTTATTCCCATGATCTGTTATTTGTATTATTTGTTATTTATATCAGGGGGGGCGCAAACTTTTTTCCCTGCGCCCCCCTGCCGGCGGTCCCCTCACCTCCGCGCCCCCCCCTCACCCCGCTCCGACGTCGGATCCGGCGTCATGACGTCACATTGCCATAGCAACGTAACGTCACATGACCTCGCTGCGTCATTTGACGCCGCGTTGCCATGGCGACGCATGTGAGAAGCCGCCGGAGCCAAGGTAAGTCTGGTTTACAGAGGCCCTGCAGCTCCCCCGGCACGTAAGTTAAGTGCCTTCGGGAAGCGCGCGGGGCCTCTGTAAACCCCGCGACCCCCCTCACTCAGTCTCGTGCCCCCCAGTTTGCGCACCACTGATTTATATGATTGTCACGTGTATTACTACTGTGAAGCGCTATGTAGATTTAAGGTGCTATAAAAATAAAGACATACATACAGTAACAAATTTAGGGATTCTGGACTCAAGAATTGCAGTTTAATGGAAAGTGCTGGCTTTAGTTGTTGATGCTCCACCATAGCCTACAGCAGGGGGGCGCAAACTTTTTTCCCTGCGCCCCCCTGCCGGCGGTCCCCTCTCTTCCGCGCCCCCCCTAACCACCAATTACCCGCCCCCCGGCGTCATGATGTCACGTTGCCATAGCAACGTGACGTCACATGACCTTGCGGCGTCATTTTGACGCCGCGCTGCCATGGCGACGCAAGAAGGAAGCCGCCGGAGTCACGGGTAAGTATGGTTTACAGAGGCCCTGCAGCTCCCCCGGCACTTAATTTAAGTGCCTTCGGGAAGCGCGCGGGGCCTCTGTAAACCCCGCGCCCCCCCACCGGCAGTCTCACGCCCCCCCTGGGGGTCTCGCCCCACAGTTTGCGCACCGCTGGCCTACAGGACATGCCTGGACATGTGGTCTTGGAGCGCAAACAGTATCTGTTGTAATGCTGATCCTATAACTGCTACCCAAGATAAACAGGGTCTTTAAAGATGTAATTGGAGCAAATTACTAACAGCATTTATATTGTTTTAAGGTTTATATAAGTTAATTTATGCAATAGAAAATAAACAGATACATTTTTTTATTTTTCAAATTTTATTGGGTTTTTCCATAAGACATTACAAACTTTTATACACTTTATCACTTGAGCTCCCTTGGATAAATGTCTGATCCATGCCTCATGACACAAAAACACAAAACATCCGAACGGTGGGGGGGAGAGGGAGGTGGGTTGCAATCTTTTTTTTTTTTTCCCCTCAATCCACGGTTGGAATTTGATTCCTTCCAGCTTCCTTCCAGGGGCCCCGCCGGCATACCCCTATGTCTAATACCTTTCCCTGCATGTTTCTTAGAAGAGACATTCTGTTCCTGTGTCTTCTATCTTTGATCAAAGGAGAACGCACCAAATCCTATCAGAGCCAAGCGGTGGCATTGCTCACACCCCTGGATGTCTGTCTGGGCCAGCCATGGCAGCCAGACCTTTTGGAAATTTGGGCCAGTGTCATTAACCAAACTTGTCAACTTTTCCATCTGGCAAACAAACCAAATTCTGTTCCGAATCTGGTCAATGTATGGAATTGTATTTTGTTTCCACAATGCTGCGATCTCAGACCTCGTGGCTGTTGCAAAATGAGCAACTAATTTATTTTCCAATGTGGCTAGTTCTTGCTGGTTTGTTTAACAAAAAGAGCCAGGGGTTCAACTGAATTTCGAGGCCCAAAATCCTCTGTAGCCAATTTCCAATTTGCTCCCTTAGTGGGGCCATTTGAGGGCACAAGTCTGCTGGCTCTCCACATTGCTTAGGACACAAGGGGGAGTAACCCGGTACAAATGCAGATAGTTTAACTGGGGTGAGGTACCACCTCATAAGCCTTATATGCGTTAGCCTTCAATGTTGTGCATATGGAATTCTTGGCCGCTGCGTTAAATATCATTTTGAAGCTGTAAATTCTTCCAATCCATGAGATATTGTATGAGGACCACTCTCCCATATCTCTTCTCAGGGACTGCAAGAGTTTAGGGTAATTTGCCTTGTATAGCGAATTGAAAATTTTTGTGATATTTATCCCCAGATATTTGATTGCGTTGGGCTGCCAATTGAAATTGAAGTTTATCGCTATTCATTTTTCCAAGTCCTTAGGCATGTTTATACAGATGAAGCCATCAGTATTAGAACACTTACCTGTGAGATTCTGGGGAAGTCTCACAGTAAATGCTGCAACATTTCTGTGAGATTTTTATTGGCCCATCGGATTAATACAGTGGGGGGTCCCCACTATCCTATTAAAACTGGATGGGACTGCAGGGACCCCCCCCCCCCCCCCGCTGTGTTAATCAGATGAGCCATTTAGAATCTCACAGCAATGTTGAGGCATTTACTGTGACACTGCCCCAGAATTTCCCAGGCAAGAGATCTAATAGTCGTGGCTGCATCTGTATTGAGGGCTTCTGATTTGGACACGTTAATTTTAAATCCCGACACTGGTCGAAGAGGTTAGGCAGAGAGGTGAGAGGTCACGATAATATCAGAATTACATCATCCACTTATAACGCCACTTTGTTGGATTGAGACATATTTGGATTCCCGAAATGTCCTGGTTGCTCCTAATTTGAGTGGCCACTGCCTCCATGCATAGAACGAACAACAGGGGCAAGAGAGCGGGCAGCCCTGTCTCATGCCACATTTAATACTAAGAAGCTCTGAGGGAAACCCTTGATGTATGACTCTCGCTGCTGGCTTAGTATATAATGCTTTGATTGCCCTCCTAATTTTACCCCCTAAACCAAACGCCCCAAGTGTGGCATTTAGATATGGCGAATCTATCCTATCAAAGGCTTTTTCTGGGTCTAGGCTTTACACTATCCCCTATTTTGTTGGCATTAGTAAACTCAACTACAGTACGTCTATAATTCTTCTAGTATTGTTGGAGCTTGTCTACAGTATCTCTAATAAATCCAAATTGATCTGGGTGAATCAGCCTAGGCAGGATAGAGCTCAATCTGTTGGCCAGCAATTTTGAGTAGATTTTAATATCCGAATTTATCAATGATATTGGCCTGTAACTTGGACAGTTTGTGGGGTCTGTGCCCTGTTTGTGAATTAACGAGACGGACACTTGAAGCATCTGGTCCAGGAACGGAGCCCCTTCCAGGACTGAATTGAACATCTTCAGCATGTAGGGGGCTATGATTGCAATAAACTTTTTATAATATAGGTTAGAGAACCCGCCTGGGCCTGGCATTTTACAGGGTTTAAGATTTTTAACTATCTCCAATAGCTCTTCTACGGTAAAATCTTTTTGTAGACACTCTCTCCAACCCACTCAACCTAGGCAATGTCGAGTCAGCCAAGAAGCTTTCCAATGCTTTATTCGTGTTTGCATTATGCATCACTTTCTCCCTGTTGTAATGCTTTTCATAATATGTGTTAAACTCTTCCACTATGAGCTTGGGGTTAGACGTCAAGTCTCCCTTGTGAGTGGAGTGAATATTATAATTTGGTTGAGAAGAAAAGATGTCTTCTGGTGCATTAACTCAGGTATAGATGTTAAATATGTTCCAGATAAATATGAAAGAAGACAACAATATATTAATAAAGGTTAGAAACCCACTAAAGCACGTATATTAAGTACATACACTTACAAATTAAATGTGGCTTGTGTTTATGATTCCCTTCCTATCCGGAGTTTAAGAGGCTAATCGAGTCAGGATGGATCTCCAGTATATTCAAAGAGTTCAGAGTATGCAATGGAAAAAAGAGATAAAGATCATGGCACAATACATTTATTACAAAAGATTTGATCAAGAACAATATTGCACTTACAACCAGTTTGCTCACAAACAGCATTTTTGGAAAGCTTCCTAGCGTGCGGTAGTTGGCTCTCCGCTCCGGTTGTAGTCCTGCTCCCATTCCGAATCTTGCGGAGTCCACTGTCCCCTTTAGTTGTGCGGCTGCTGTATCCGTTCCTCCGATTTCCTTGAGGATAGACGCCGCACCTTTAATGCTCCCCTATAACTTGCGCACAGTCGGGGGTGCCGGGAGGGGATGTTGCCAGAGGTGTCTCGGTAACACTCGTATCCACATACGGCTGTCCTCGGTTCAGGAGCCAATAGCATCAACAGAGGGGAATCCACACTGCAAACGTCACGCGGAGCTATGATGGCTTGTAAGTCCAAATCTAATGCGTTTCGCTACTGCTTCATCAGAGATATGGCTCGGGGTAGTGCATTGTAGATTTAAATACTTCTCCTGACTAGGTTAAAAGTCCTTACAGCTGTTTGAAATGTCTTTGCATTTCCAAATTCAGCTGGTTAATCAAAAAAGCGTACGTGCCCTAATTTATTAGAATATCACAAAATTGGATCAGACTAAAACAAGTTAAAATACAAATCCAACTGTATCTAAAATATAAACACATAAAAAGTACTATTGAAATCCAAAGGTGGCATTAAATCAGACCTTTTAATATAGATGGTATAATAGACCATAGTTCCACTTAATAGATCTTATATGTGATTATAATATATTTATCTTAGATACATATATAGAATAAACTATGTTTATTGCCTGAATCTATTAGATTTTGGTCACACTACTGTGTTGTGTAGAAAGCCAGTGCATCAGAAAAAACAAGTCCTGTTTGGCATAATAAACTGCAGTTGGGATAAACTCCTTCCATGTAAGCATATAGCATAACGAAGCCCTAATAGGGTTAGGGGACTAGCACCTAATGCCAGTGGCACCATAAATAAGTAGTACAGACCAAAGTCCCATTAATCAGATGAGAAAGAAAGGGTACAGCGACCCATAAAGTGCACTCACTCAGTTTCTCCTGGAGTATCCAACATCAGAATTTTCATAGGCGTGCAATCTCCCAGGTAGGCAGCAGGAACAAGTAGGAAAATAAGGCAGTGCACTGCCAAATGTAACAGAAGGAGGCTCACGGTTTATAGCAAAAAAAGTTAATTTATTACATTAAAAAAGTGGACAAAAAGGTCCCCCCTAAGCCGCAGCAGGGGTCCAAATAACGCATTTCGGGCAGTATGATAAAGGGCAATATTTAAAAACATTTAATATTAATTTTAAAAAACTTTATTAAACAACACAATCTTGTAATTAATTAATAAAATAACAAAAATCCTACCAAAATATTACACTCTGGTGTGTTAGTGCAAACAAAACAGATTTACTGGGTTGATAATATGCCGACTATAGTTCAGCATAGTAATATACAATACATTGTAGATACATTATCCTAAAGGCTCAAAAAAACCATAAAAAATCTTTATAAACACAGATACATATCAACCAGGCAAAAAAACACATTTTGGGGCCAACGTGGAGTTGGTAAGTCCCCACATTTAAGCCCTTCCTATCACAGCAAAAAAAGTTGGACAAAAACAGACCTAAAGAAAAGATGCAATGTCCATGTCTGAATTCATGTCCATTTCTTGTTGCATCTTCTTCACCCTCCTGGCCGGGAAGGGGGATGGGGAAGGGATCACACAAAAGGGTGGACAGGGAAGACAAGACATACAAAAAATGAACAAAACTTTCTGAGCCTCTTTTGGTCCTGGACGACCTAGGCTCTTTTCACCCTTGGGAAACACACCTTCTCTGGGCCCTCACAACATTGGGCCCAAAGACATGGGCTACAGGTGAACCCATTATCTTGCAGGTCATTGCCTGCAAACTGGGTTAGGCCCAGCTCGCTGGAGTGCCAGCGCATGCTGACAGCCGGGGCGACGACATACCCGCCTAGCCCACGGTGCACATCCTTTGTAGAAAACATGAATGAAATGTCAAAAACACCCTGAACTATTAAACTATTACTAACTCTATTTACTCCCCTATACCTTAATTCCCTCACTATACCAACTACTGATCCTTTATTGTCCTCACTTGTGGTCTGTGTAGCTCTCAGCTAATCCCTATTCTTATGTTGGCTTCCTGCTTAAGTTGTTAAATTATTTATCTTTTGAACCCCTTTGCCCTAGCTTCTAACTCCCTTTAGCCCTCCTATAAAAATCAACCTGTAACAATCTTATACTATATTAGTGAAAGCACTGTATGTTTGCCTGCCTGCCTGCATGCATGCATGCCTGCCTGCTGGATGTCCGGTGTCCCTAGCGGCAATCTCATTGGTCCCTTGGCCCGCCCGCCCCCGCACACCTCTCATTGGCCTCACACACTCACACCACCCCCTTGGCCCGCCCCCCACACCTCTCATTGGCCTGAGGCGGAGTGACGGGCCAAAGGTCCAAAAAAATAAATAAAACACACACACACACACACACACACACACACACACCTCTCTCCCCTCTCCAAATCACCTTTTCCCCCTCCCCAGCGGCATCACCTCTTCCCCCTCCCCAGCGGCATCACCTCTTCCCCCTCCCCAGCGGCATCACCTCTTCCCCCTCCCCAGCGGCATCACCTCTTCCCCCTCCCCAGCGGCATCACCTCTTCCCCCTCCCCAGCGGCATCACCTCTTCCCCCTCCCCAGCGGCATCACCTCTTCCCCCTCCCCAGCGGCATCACCTCTTCCCCCTCCCCAGCGGCATCACCTCTTCCCCCTCCCCAGCGGCATCACCTCTTCCCCCTCCCCAGCGGCATCACCTCTTCCCCCTCCCCAGCGGCATCACCTCTTCCCCCTCCCCGCTCCAAATCACCTTTCCCCCTCCCCAGCGGCATCACCTCTCCCCGCTCCAAATCACCTCTCCCCGCTCCAAATCACCTCTCCCCCCTCCCCGCTCCAAATCACCTCGCTTCCCGCAGCTGCCACGCGGCGCGTAAGATGGCGGACCCCCTTCCTCCCTCGCGGCGCCGAGTCAGACGGTGGCGGCGCCCGGAAGTACAGGTAGGTGTCGCTCCCCACCTCCGGCGCCAAACGGAACTGAGAAAGGGCGCATCAACTGAGGTGTGTGTGTGTGTGTGTGTGTGTGTGTGTGTGTGTGTGTGTGTGTGTGTGTGTGTGTGTGTGTGTGTGTGTGTGTGTGTGTCACTGTCCACTGCCCCCCCCTCCTATTCACTGCCCCCCCCTCCTGTCCACTGCGTCCCCCCTCCTGTCCACTGCGTCCCCCCTCCTGTCCCCCCTCCTGTCCACTGCCCCCCCCTCCTGTCCACTGCCCCCCCCTCCTGTCCACTGCCCCCCCCTCCTGTCCACTGCCCCCCCCCCTCCTGTCCACTGCCCCCCCCTCCTGTCCACTGCCCACCCCTCCTGTCCACTGCCCCCCCTCCTGTCCACTGCCCCCCCTCCTGTCCACTGCCCCCCCCTCCTGTCCACTGCCCCCCCCTCCTGTCCACTGCCCCCCCCTCCTGTCCACTGCCCCCCCCCTCCTGTCCACTGCCCCCTCCCTCCTGTCCACTGCCCCCCCCCTCCTGTCCACTGCCCCCCCCCTCCTGTCCACTGCCCCCCCCCTCCTGTCCACTGCCCCCCCTCCTGTCCACTGCCCCCCCTCCTGTCCACTGCCCCCCCCTCCTGTCCACTGCCCCCCCCTCCTGTCCACTGCCCCCCCCCCCTCCTGTCCACTGCCCCCCCCTCCTGTCCACTGCCCCCCCCCCTCCTGTCCACTGCCCCCCCCCCCTCCTGTCCACTGCCCCCCCCCTCCTGTCTACTGCCCCCCCCCCTCCTGTCCACTGCCCCCTCCCTCCTGTCCACTGCCCCCCCCCCTCCTGTCCACTGCCCCCCCCCTCCTGTCCACTGCCCCCCCCCTCCTGTCCACTGCCCCCCCCCCCTCCTGTCCACTGCCCCCCCCCTCCTGTCCACTGCAGGAAATGCAGGGGGAGGAATCCATGCCTTTGAGGCGCCCCCCCCCCTCCCTTTGACGCCCCCCCCCCTCCCTTTGACGCCCCCCCCCCTCCCTTTGACGCCCCCCCCCCCTCCCTTTGACGCCCCCCCCCCTCCCTTTGACGCCCCCCCCTCCCTTTGACGCCCCCCCCTCCCTTTGACGCCCCCCCCTCCCTTTGACGCCCCCCCCTCCCTTTGACGCCCCCCCCCTCCCTTTGACGCCCCCCCCCTCCCTTTGACGCCCCCCCCCCTCCCTTTGACGCCCCCCCCCTCCCTTTGACGCCCCCCCCCCTCCCTTTGACGCCCCCCCCTCCCTTTGACGCCCCCCCCCTCCCTTTGACGCCCGCCCCCTCCCTTTGACGCCCCCCCTCCCTTTGACGCCCCCCCCTCCCTTTGATGCCCCCCCCCCTCCCTTTGACGCCCCCCCCCTCCCTTTGACGCCCCCCCCCCTCCCTTTGACGCCCCCCCTCCCTTTGACGCCCCCCCCCTCCCTTTGACGCCCCCCCCCCCTCCCTTTGACGCCCCCCCCCTCCCTTTGACGCCCCCCCCCTCCCTTTGACGCCCCCCCCCTCCCTTTGACGCCCCCCACCTCCCTTTGACGCCCCCCCCTGCCTTTGACGCCCCCCCCCTGCCTTTGACGCCCCGCGCGCACACACTGACTGACTGCCGCACGCACGCACACACTGACTGACGCGCACACAAAGCCTGACTGACGCACGCACACACTGACTGAGGCACACACTGACTGTGTGTGCGTCAGTCAGTCTGTGTGTGTTTGTGTTTCTGCCTCAGACTCACTGACGCGCGAGCAAACACACAGTGACTGACGCACACACGCTACATGAAGCTGTAAAGGAGGGAGGGAGGGGGGGGACTGGATTGATGTGAATGGGGGACAAACAGAGAGAGGGGGGAGGAGAGAGAGGAACGGGAACATTACATCCCGGGCAACGCCGGGTCTCTCAGCTAGTACCTCTATATAAATGGACCCCTTTCACCTGAGCTCACTATCCCAGACCCTATACCCCAAGTCCTTATACTTTCCACTTTCCTCCTTTCTCACTCCTCTGACAAGCCTTCAAACTCTCCTCCTTCCCTAACCTGTTCCTCTCTCCCCAGCATACCCTCTCGCCGTCATGTCTCTTTGTTGTATCTTTTTCTCCCTCTCGATCAGGCCCCCAGTGTCTCTTAGGTGTTGCAGCCTATTGTCCCTGCATACCCCCTCCTCCTCCTCCACCGTGCCCGCTCCTCTCCCTCTCCCTCGGCAATGGAATGCGGGAACCACAGCCAGGTTCTTGGGGTCAGTATCTCTATAGCTCTCCCTGTCTGGTGCAAACATGCTCTTATCCCCATGGCTGCACTCGCTCCTCACCACTCCGGGTCCCTCTTCTCCAGACCTTTGGGAGGGGATCTGCTGATGTCACTTTTATTTTAAAGGGTGTCCGCTAATTTCCTGACCGGGTGCTAGTATGGTGGGTTCTGTTGCCTTCATTTTCTACTTTCTGGCTCTTTTCCTCTCCGCCATCTTGGTCCACGTCTCCCCGCTTCCCTTCAGCTGGCCTTCATGATGCACCACCATGCGAGTCCACCATCTTTTTCTGCTTGCACCATTAAAAGTTCGGAGTAGACTCAAAAGAACCGGACCGGAGTCTATCCTGGATCAAAACTCTGTTGCCTCATAACATGTGAACTGGTATTGCCCTTTTAAGAGGCGAAACTTTGTACACTATTGTAGCGGTTGGGACCCCTTAAGCCTTAAATCAATCAATGGCTTTCTCTCTCCTTCCTCTTGCAGGGCTGCTCACTGTTCTCCAGCTCTCGTCGAGGGAGGGTCGCTTCTCTGCACGGTAGGTGAATTCTTCAGTTATTCCAACTCCCGTCAGGAATTCTTCTCCCTCCATGATGGTTTGGAGAGTATGGGCCCTTCCATTTTTTATAACAATTAGCATAAAAGGAAAGGCCCACCTGTATTTTACCCCTTCTCCCTCAGGATCCTTGTAACAGGTTGTAATGCCCTTCTCGTGCTGAGTGTAGTTGGCGAAATGTCCTGGAATATTAGCATCTGTATCCCCTCAAACATGGTTGTGGGGGATGCCCTTGTGATTTTACAGATTTCCTCTTTTATTTGTAAGAAATGGAACCGGAGGATTACATCTCTCGGAGGGTTGTCAGGAAGGGGCTTTGAATGCAGAGCTCTGTGACAGCGGTCCAAAATGAGCTCGGCCTCTGTCTTCCCAGGCAAGAGTGAGTTCAGCCATCTTCCCAGCATTTCTTCTACATCCAGGACAGACTCAGGGATCCTGCGGATTCTTATGTTGTTGCGGCGATCCCTATTTTCTGCGTCCTCCTGTTTCTCCGCAACCTCTTCAATCCTTTTTTTTTAAGGAGGGTCAGCTCTTGTTCGGTGTCTTTATGAATTTTAATAGAGGAGTCCATCTTTATCTCCAGTACGTCTGCGCATTCACCAGTATTGTTAATGTCCTTTCTAAGGCTCTGCATCTCACCGTGGAAGAAAGATTTGAAGTCTGAAAATAATTTTGTGGTATCCTACTTTATTAATTGCTGTATTTCAGGGTTGTCCCCCCTCTTCTATATGGAATTGGTATCCGAGCTGCCACCCGGCGACATGTCGGGTTCTCTCCCATCACGCGCCCCATCGGCGTTTGAAAAATACGCCTTTAAACCCAGCGTTGCTCCTTTCTCTGCGATCGTGATGCCATCTTTGGCTTTGTATCTGCCAGGGATCGCGTTTTGTGTAACTCAATCTTGGGTATTAGAATGTTTTATTACAATTGTGTGCCTGGTATTAGCGGAGCTGAAGACCTACAGTATGCCTTCATACCCGTTCCCATCGCGCATTCACCTCTCTCAGATACATTTCCTAAGGCAATCCTTTGAAGTTTATCATGACTGTGTTTGCACACATAATAATATCCTGTAGGTTTACAATGGGTAATGGGTTTATGATGGAAAATAATACAAATACTTGTACCATGCACCCAGTTTTAACGAGCATTTCATAATGCTCGTATTTGTGTGGGGGTTTTTTCAAATCTTACCTATATGGGGGTTCCTTAGTCCTCCTCTGTGGTCCACAGACATGTAGGGGCCCCATGGTTTATTCGCTCCAGCATTGGGAAGAATATGTGACTGCCATGGGTTTAGGGCTTGGCCCCATGGCCAATCGAACATCTGCAAAGCAATTTCGGCTTTCTATTGGTGACCCGCAGTCATGTTTGTAAATACGTCATGGATGAGCTCCTAGGGAACCCTGGGTTCAGGTAAGATATATATATATGTATATTTTTATCAATTTGTGGGGCAGTGTCGCTTTAACCTATTAAACTTATCACTGGCAGCTCACTCTGGTCCTAAGTGAGATTGCACCGTTAACAGATCTGCATTAAAGGATTACTACAACCATTACTGAAAATCCATTGTTGAGATCGGTTGCCTTGACAACGGTTTTTGATGTTCTGGTGAAGATTATTAAATTCTAAAGCACATGGGACACACTCCTGCCACAGTGTAGGACAGTGAGATGTTTTAATTGTGCATCATTAATTGCTGATTACAGCAAAATAATATGTTTATCAAGGTAGCAAAGTAGTTTTCTTGTTTTTGTCAGGCTTGTATTCATTAATAGCATCATTCCTAAAGCTCTGATAAATCCTGCTTCCCTCTAGTGTATTACAATGAAACTGAAGGATTAAATGTGCGGTTCCACATAGCAAGAAAACTCATTTATGGTACAGATTTGTTTAATGGAGTAATTCTCCCTGCTGCAAAACTGGAGCAAAAAAGCTGCACCACATTTATCAAAGCAAAAAAAAAAATCCAGTTTCCTAATGTACCTTTTTCTTTAACACATATTTTGCTCCAGTTTTGCAGCTGGGAGACTACAATACAGATCTCTTTGGTCTTAAATACAATTTTAATAAAGCAGCAATACTCCATACTAATTTTTTTGCTCCAAGTACATTTTGTTTCCGAATCTATACTGGGTATTCTCCAAAGCAGAACCTCACTGTTTTTAGCTATGTAAACCCAGATTCCTGAGATGTTCACGTTTATTAGTTGCCAGTGATTCTGCTCCCATTTAACAAATCGAAATGGCTGCTAAATCGTCCTCGGTCCAGCAGACCAAACAAGGGATGACATTGCAGCCTACTGTATTATTGGTCAACCTTGTTAACTAACTTTGAATTCACAGGAAAAATAACAAAAAGGTATGTGTTTCGGGAACCGGGAGGGGGGGGGAATGGGTCCACAGAGCTAAAAATAGTGCTGTTCAGCTCACTTCTGGTGGGAAAAAAATGCTGCTTTATACAAGGCAAAATGTATGTATTTTAAAATTGTTTTATAAAAGTTGCTTTGGAAAAGTACATATAGAAATATAAAGGTGGCAGTTGAAAAAAGATGCACTTAGCATCATTATGCATAACATATATCTTGTAACCAGTGGTCAACATCGTTATGCGTAAGGTATGTACCATATGTAATCAAACTGACTTACATACATTCATGATACTCTGTACTTGACTAAAACAAAGTATTTTATGTTGTAGACCAGCTGATCTAACATTTACAAGAAATGAAGGTGAACAAATAAATGACCAGGTCTTTAAAAAAAAGTGCTATGAAGCTAATGGGTCTTTTGTCACAAAAAGGTAGCCCCGACATATGTGGCAAATATATATCCCTTTTGATGAAAGATAATGTTGCCTTGTTTGTGCTTGTTCATATGCAACAGTACATGCCACATACAATGGGGTTTAGCTACGATATGAAGGCACTTTTGTACTTAGTAATGTTTGGCTTAGTGAATTACATGCTAAGTAGCCTTCCTTTCTCAAAACTACCATTTTCTGTGCAGAGGGAGCATGCAGAAATCTTATTAGATTATCACTGGTGGGAGGGGTCGGAGAAAAACAGGATAACAACAAGTCCCCATCCTCAGAGTCCCCTGTATCAAGGAAACTGATTAAATTCTTCTGTATTTCATTTGTTTCAACCCACGACCGTAGTGATACTTGGGAAGTCTTGCAAAACAATAAGCACAACAAGATTTACATAATGGGTTGCAAGCTGGAGACCATCTCTCCCATACTTAAACAGCTTTCACAAATACATCTCTCTCTCTGATAAATGAATACTGTGCATATGCATTATTATGAGCAAATTTGCTGACTAACTAAGATACTATGGTACGCTAACCTAATAAACCTCTATTTACACTCTAGCTTAGCTTTCTAAATATAATTGTGGTTGCCAACTCATTATGCATGATATGTATTTTAAATGAATTCATCTTACATTTCCAAACCCAAGATAATATGTTCTCACAGTATAAAAATGCATTTCCCAGAATCCATAACAATAATAAGTAATTTTCCATATTTGAGACTTTTTTAATTGCATTGAATGCACGTTTTTTTTTTTTTTGTTAAATAATTCAGTCTTAGTAAATGTAATTCCCCCCATACCCTATATAGGTAGCATAGACAGTAAATAAATATACCGATAGCTTCTCCATGCAATAGACCTGACGTAGGCAGGCTGCTTGCAACACTGCTTTTCATGTCACAGCTTTTCATATCAAGTCATGTTAATGGTCCGCTCTGTATGAAAAAATTATGATGTTTAGTTCAAATAAAAGCAAAATCAAAATGTAATCTCAGTTTTAGCAGCTATAACCACCCCAGTTCTAGGTTCTCAGTTGTTCTACTGCTGTTAGCCACAAAGAAACCTTGAAATTATGGGGTTTAACCTGAGTACCCTGTTTATTGGGACAGAGCGGTGGTTGAAGGGGGTAGTTGCCCCAGGGTGGGTGGTTTGACCTGCCAGGAAGGTTGCGGGAGGAGTTAACCCCTTCACTACCATAACGGTGGTAACCCGCTATGGAAATAAAGGGGTTAACCACTCCCATTACCCACCCGAGAGGCCTAACCACCCACCCTTGAGGCAACTTCCCCCTTCACCCAATCCCTCTACCCCAAACAAACATTAAAAAACACAACAACCCTACTACCCACCTCCTCTACCCCCAACAACCCCCCTCAACGCATACAGTACTAATTTGGATAGTAGCAAATTTGCCCATTCAAAATAAAACATTATCCAGCCAGCATAAAGTAAATAAAAGTTCTACTTACCGCTGCCAGGATGAAGGCCGTCCTCATCACTGTCTTCCGTGTCCATGTTCTCTGTGCGCAGCAACAGTACAATAAAAATACAAACTAATGGCCACTAACCACTATAGTAATACTATTACCGTTAGTAAACACTATAGTAATTAAGGGGCTAAACCCCCTCTGCTACCCACCCGGGAGGCCTAACCACCCTCCCCAGGGCAATTACCCCTATCCTCTACCCATTGATTGGCACAGTGGTAGACCATACCCATATAATTTTGCCATGATTAGCCACTATTACAGTCAATGGGCAACCTAAAAAAAGCAACAATTTTAAAAACCAAGCACCTAAACAACACAATAAATTAAATAAATCATGCACCGAAACAACACAACAGTTAAATATACGAAGCACCTAAACAACACAACAACTAAATAAATCAAGCACCTAAACACAACAATTAAATAAATCAAGCACATAAACAACACAACAATTAAATAAAAACAAGCCCTATAAATATATAACAATTGACTAAAAACAATAAACAAAAATAAAAAACATAACAATTAATTAAAAACAAGCATTTGCCAAAAAATGCATTGTCTGTCACCGTTTTTATCTATAGCCCAAAATGGGCATAGATAAACACATTGGCCGTCAATGGCCAACCTAAAAAAAAATTGGTGGTGTGTGGTCCCGTGGGATCTGACGGCAGAGCACTGCAATTGTAAGCAATGGGGGCTGCAAACCAGTTCCGAATTAAAAATAATTTATTGGGTGGTCATAAGGAATACAAAAGAACACTCCGACGCATTTCAGGACCTGCGTCCCTTTATCAAAGAATAAATCCAAGAGGCAGATGTTGTCCCTGTCGGCTTCTTAAAGTCAAATGAGACCGGACAGACCTTATGTAAGGCTTGTGACGTCACATTTGAGTGTCAGATGGTACAGCTCCAATCTGATTGGATGCTGTCCCGTGTGACAGGGTTCCTTTTTTTTTTGTAAGGATGTGACGTCATCTTCAAGGGAGGTACGTCACATCCTTAAAAAATATGGTTGCCATCACATGGTACTACAACCAATCGGATTGTGAGATATACCATGGGAGGCATCAGATGGTACTTCAACCAATCGGATTGAGGATGTACCATGTGACATCTTCCATTTTTTTTAACGTATGTGACATCATCTTTAAGGGGTGATGTCACATCCTTTAAAATAAAATGGCATCTATCACATGTTAAGATTGATCTTCTTTTGGAGACCATGTTGAATATGGATAGGCGTATGGCTAAAATGGAGAGGAACATTGCGGGGATCTATTCTTTGCTTAGAGTCCCTGTATGTCCGACGCAGGAGCAGGAGAGTGGCCTGGAGGTGGCTTATTCTACATTCTCGGTTCCAACACCAAGCACTGAATGGGACCCTCCATGCTCACCCCTCTGCCTGCAGAATACATGCATGCCCTTCTGGTGGAGGAGATGGAAACCCCGGTAAGGCCATGACAAGAGATGACAACCCCGATAAGGCCACAACAGGAGGAAAGCATCCTCCCACACCACCTACCCTCGCCCGCTGCCAGAAGCACACCCGCTTCAGCACCCAGGATTGTTATGCTCCCAGACATCATTTTGAGAGAACTGTCCCAGCACATCCGGGAGAAATACAAGATCGGAAGTGCTGGTCTAACCCAGAAATATGCTCTGTTCATCTTTAAACACCACGTCCGTTTTGAGATGTACAGCGAGTGGACCCACAATGTAAATTATGAAAGGAATAAAACCAGGAAGGCTCTGCCGGCAAATTTAAGGAACACAATTTTTGAAGAAGTGCAGCGTTATTTTATTGTTAACACTCATGTTATGAGAACCGTGAGAGACACCATCAATGGCCTTTTGAGGCATACAAGGGCTGTTCCCTGGAAAGCCAGCCAATTTCCGAACGACTTTTCTGTTTAATTGCAGGGTACTGTTCTGTAGTTCAAAATTTATAGAACCCCCGAAGACGTTCCGTCTGGAACGAAACACGTGTCAGGTTTAGAATGACGCGCCATTGCTGACGTCATCGATGCGATTGAGAGACGGAGACGCTAGGTCTCATTTGCTGCATTAGCAGTATCCACTATCCTCGCTACACAATAGCAAGTTTTAAATAAGTTGTGGGCCACAGGAGGCAATCACTAGCTAGATAGAATGACTATATCTGCCTACTCGTTCTATTCACATTTAGCCTGCAAGAGGCATAACAATATAACAGGGACAAAACTATTAGTCCCTTCCTCATGCACTATAGCATGACTATCACAAGGGTGATCATCTTATGTTTTAAGGGGAAATAACCCTCATATATTTAGAGGTAAGGTACCCTCTGTGCACTATGAGTTATATGAGTAGATTTCACAGTCACGTTTGTATATATTTAAGTATATTTATTTTCAGCTCTTTTTACACACACTAGTACCAGTAGAGACAATTGATATGAGCTAGTAATTGCAGATACCCAGAATATACATGTAGGGATCTCATCATTGGTTGAACACAACGAGTGGGTTATATTTAAAGCACCAAAAGTGTGACCTTAGAGGACAACCAACTTAGAGTTACACCTAACCATATGAGGTGTTATCTCAATTTCTCGAACATCCAAATTTGAAGTGGAATCAAATAGGATGATGCATACCAGTGGGGAATAATCAAACCCAAGGTGGCAATTACCTCCTATAGTCTCCAACGCTGAATTAGGTTTTATTAATCGTCGGTTTTTGTGTTTTCTATTTTTCTCTCAGTAAACAAAATAAAATTATTATAAATATATCAGTAGAGGTTGAGTGCTTTTAGTAGGGACTTTTGTAAATACAGTTGTTCAAAATGTATAGAAAAATGTTTTTAACAAAAAAACCTGTTGATTGTTTTAAATTGTTTCATTGTTTAATGTTTTTAATGCTTCGTACTGTATAATCATTTATTTCTATTTCTGTTTTGCATGTGCATGTCTGGAGCTGGGCGAAGATTAAGTGCAGGAAATACCCCCCGTCCCCCCAAAACTGGCAGGTAAGACACAGTGCTCCAATCCAAAACTTGTTATATAGTTATACTGTATACAGTATAGAGTTACAGTATATACTGGACAGTATACAGTATACTGTAGTTATACTGTATATAGTTTGACAGTAGTTATAGTCCAATATTGTGAAATACTCAATGCCTTTAATGCACTAATGTTTTCTTTTCAGAGCTGCAGTACTACAGAAAGGGGGGGGACATGTGCAAAAGTATTGTACTGTGTGTTTACAGTCAGTAACAGTCAGTAATTTACACTAATCCCCCCTCTCTCAATAACAAAAGAACTACAGACTGCAATGCAGCCATTACAAAGAAGATAAAGACAAGATTGTAAATTTGGAAAAAGAGGCGACCTACTGAATTTGTGTATTATTAATTTTTCCATGATTATCCTGTACAAATAAAATTGTTCCTTCTATAAATTCATGAGAATCATTTGAACTTTGTGTGTGGGTGGGTGGGGGGGATTTGCTACTATTCCCTTTTGCAGCAGCTTTGCCAGCCCGGGTGTCATGTTTTGAAACCCCCCCCTCCCACCCCCAAATAAAAATTACAGTATGCCACCCATCTCATAAAGTACAGTATACATGACTGTAGTGTAGAATTAAAAAGCTAGTGATTGATTGTAAGAATAGCAAAAATTGTTATGCAAGCCGACGTCGAGAAAAAACTAAAAAGGAAAGTCTCTTTTTTTCAGACTTGAAATTCACACACACGTATGCGCCTAAATGTGATGGCATGCATATGCGTTTCAACAAGGTTCCAATGAGAAACACACGCATGCGCCTAAATGTGATGACATGCATATGCGTTTCAACAAGGTTCCAATGAGACACACGGATGCGCCTAAATGTGATGACACGCATATGCGTTTGAAAGTATTGAATAATAAATAATACATATAGAATAAAGGTTTACACTTTTATTTTTGGGGTTTCTTAGCAGAGTTAATTACACATGCAAGTCTATTGTAATTACACTGCAAAATGAAACATCAAACAGTAGTGATGATTACAGTACAATGTAAAAAAGTATTGAATATGAAAACATAGCAGCATACTGTATAAGGTTTTCTATAAAGCTCACAATTATTCTATCCTAATCAATAAAAATTGCACTGTCTCTGTAAATGTTTTGCCTAAATTGGATTCTTAAAGAAGATTCACAATGTGCAGGCAACGTCTTAAAAAAGCGATACTAGAGGTCCATCGAAATGCCTCCTTTTGCCTTTTTCAGCTTGATGTCAAAGTTTATTTTCTGGGGGGAAAAAATTATGCTATTATTTCCGGTATTGCGCATGCGTCAAGTCGAGTCATTGGGAATTAAAGCAGCAGTTCAAGCAATATCCAACAGTACATGTGCATCTGTACGATGAGAACAAACTTCTGATAGGCTCTGGCTCTTGAGCCCCACCCTCTCCCTAGCTGTTCACCAATTGTATCTACTGTAGTAACTACTCAGTCAATCATATTGCAGGACTACATTTTCAATAATTGTGCAAGAATTCAATTAAATAACTTTGAGCAAAATGATTGATTACGGGAGAACGGACTTATCTGCAACTTACTGTAGCTAATCACTTGTCTGTGTGCATATTGTATTGATGCAGATACTGTAATGTATTGTTTTTTTTTTTGTTTTTTTTAAACGGCAGGTTGAACTGCAGCTTTAAACTTAATACTGTACTGTACATTATATTTACCTTCATTATAAACTTTGCCAAACGGGTGGAGATGAGCCACGGTCATTCCCGTAGTCTGCATTATAGTTGACAGGTGATAGCTGGCCTGCTAGACCTGTAGTTGACAGCTGATGAAGCTGGAAATCTTTTTGATACACACAAGCTTGCTGGTACCTGTACGTGAAATCAGGCTCTAAATTTTGCAGGTATTCCGGCGGGGGAAGGTAGCAAGGATTGCCGATCACCAGGTTTTCACTGACATTATTGTAAACCGGTGCTGGTGCTGGTGCTGTTGCCGGCACTGTTACATTGCTAGATTGGGATTGACAAATCTTATATGGATTAAACCCGACCTTTCTCCTTTTGAACTTGCCTTGATCACACATACTGTAAAAATCTGGGACCACGCCCCAATACCCTCTTGTATCTCCGGCAGGAGGAGCAATGCGAAAAAAAGACTGATCGCTACTTAAGTTTTTTCTTATCAAACACTTCCACCCACGAATGTCAGGTGAAAATTTGTAAAAATCGTAGTTTGAAATTAAATATTCGTATATTTCTGCTTCAGTCGCCATGTTATCTGCTGCAGGCAGCATTAATTGCCGAAAATATTAAAAATGCATAACTACAGTCAGGTTTTTTATACATGTACGGTGTACACATGGTGTCCAGTCAGCAATTGTGCAAGGATACTGTAGGTGTGTAGAAAAAAGCACACAGCTTTGAGTTTTATACGTTTTTATTATGAAACGCCTACATTTTATTATGAAGCACCTAACGTCTTCAAAGTCGAATCGCAATGGACCACTGTGGTACTGTAGACTTGGTTTTTAAACACTTGCAAATTGACACAGTAGCACAGACAGAACTGTACACATTACAATTCATTCATTTCTGCCACCTGGCAGATACGCGAAGAATTGCACCCAAAGAAATCCAAAACCATTCAATTAAAACAGATCAACCGCGGGGGCCTGGCGGTGTGAAGGCGGCATGAACATGGGAATGCGGTGTGAGTACCACGTGGAATACAGCACAGCACACGAAAAAGGATTCATGATTTGTTAAAATAATGGCCGCTGCATCTGTATCCCCCCTCTCCCTTCTATCCTCTAAACTATATATTAAGGTTAACATAGACAAGTGCATCTTATAGAGATAAGGGTTAAACATCTAGGTTGTTTAGCATCAGAGGCAAAGCTAGCCATTAGTCAACAGAAAGGCAAAGGAGTTCATCAATCCATACTGGACATTTTTACTGACTACAAAGTACTGTTGGATCACAGAAAAATGAAAAGTCAAAGAAGGCTTTGTCTACTCTAACACTTGCCTCTATGTATAAGATCAAATGTGAATTTGAAAGGCTCACGGCACAAGTTCCTGCTCTGTGCCTGTTCAGTTATATCAGTGGATGATAAGCCAGGACATAAAAAATGCTTGTGAGAACAGGCTTGCACTATCACTAAATTTATGTATATAAACAAATAAAGGAGCATTCCCACACAGAAGACCAAACGCCCCCCCCCCCTCCAAAAAATTTTTTATCAATATAACCGACTTCGAAAGATTCAATTTCTCCGACAGTAAAATGCTCTCTTATTTGCTTCCTATGTACAAATGAGTCAGTTTTTTCTAGGTACGCCTAATTTCAATGTTTCCTGGTAATCATCTTCCCCCTTCATCTGTTTAAAGTAAGTACACTGCTATAATTTGCCAAACAAAACATGAAAAAGGGAAAGACTGGAAGAAAAATCTCCCTGTATAAAAAAACAGTCAACAATGTTTGTAATCACAAATAAAATTGTGAATTATCTGTAAATAATCCTAAGCATTTGGTTACTGTGCAGACATTAAGGACCGTATGGTGCGCCTATAGAGGTGAAAAGGATGTAAGGTGTCTTCTTGTGACAGAAGGTGTCATATGTAGTAAGTAACACAGCATAATAAATGTGGCCCTAATAGGCTTTACAAATATTTTAAAATACTTTTACTTGCTTGGTTTGTCAAAATAAATAGTACCAATCACCTACATTTAACCCATAGGACGCGCCACTGCCATTATTTCCCTTTGGTCCTAGGACTGCTCCTTCCTGGCACGATCAATCTGTGCATATGTGTGACGGTGAAAGAGTCTATGCGCACTTTTCTGTCAATGTAAAATTGCGCTCTCACTTCTTAATTACATCTAAAATTTTGGGGCTATATATAAGTTTAAGCAGACTTTTTTTTTGTCGTATTTACAAACTTTTTGGAAAGTTTGAGGAAAACATAGGTAAAGCGAATGTTAGCGTATGCACATCTCTAGTGAATACACGAAGCAGCTGGAAATGCAGCTTCTTCGGTTGTTCTTGTTTTGTGTGTTAAACAGAGCCTCGTCCTCATCGGGAAGGGCTGGCATGCCAATGGGCCGCTCTCCAGGGGATATGTGTGGGCGTTGGGATGTTATTTAAGGGGGGGTTAGATAGCACTTAGGGCCTCATGCAGTAAGCGACGATTATGTGAAATCGGCAAGCTTATCGATTAGTCATGTTATTGGCGTTTTTCCCTCTCCGTATGCAGTAAGTGCCGAATACATTCAAAATCAACCAGAAAACAAATCCGCCCACTCTCACGATGATGAGCCGATCACACACAGGTGTATCGGCGTGCGTGGCGGGGTGCTGTTAGGTTGCACAATCACAAATCTTGCTGAATCAGGCGAAACAAGCATGTTTTTGATTGCGCGCCATATTTAAAGGCAACGTGTACTGCTAATCATTCTCTGTGTTGTTGGGAGTGAGAGAGAGAGAGACGCACAGAGCTGGACGATTGAAGATTTGCATATTGACTGAGAGACTTGTTGTGTATTGGGTGAGCTTTGTCCTTTGTTGTTTTGTTTACATCTTTGTCTTGTTTTATATGTGGAAGTGGGTCGTGTGATTGCCTGTACATTTCTTGTCTGTTTTTTGTGAGTGCTGGAAGTATGCCCGCAAAGCGTGGGAAGAGTGATGCTGGTGGGAGTGGGAGTGCTACTCGTGCGAGTACGCGTCGGAGTGAACGTTCTGTTCAGGGGAGTGATGTTGCTGGTGCACCGAGTGGTGTTGCTGGGAGTGGGAGTGCTGTTGTTGGGAGTGGGAGTGCTGGTGCTGCGAGTGGTGTTGCTGGGAGTGGGAGTGCTGTTGTTGGGAGTGGGAGTGCTGGTGCTGCGAGTGGTGTTGCTGGGAGTGGGAGTGCTGTTGTTGGGAGTGGGAGTGCTGTTGTTGGGAGTGGGAGTGCTGTTGCTGTGAGTGGGAGTGCTGGTGCTGGGAGTGCTGGTGCTAGGAGTGTGAGTGCTGGTGCTAGGAGTGGGAGTGCTGGTGCTAGGAGTGGGAGTGCTGGTGCTAGGAGTGAGAGTGCTGGTGCTAGGAGTGGGAGTGCTGGTGCTGGGAGTGCTGCTGGTGGCGCAGTTGCTGATGGGGTGTCTGGTGGTGGCGTGCTTGCTGGTGGCCAGCTTTTGGAGGCTCTTCCATTGGAAGAAGGAGAGTCCAGTCAGCACCAGCCAAGCTCTGACCCTAAACCTGCTCGGAAAAAACGTGTGGAGAAGCCACGTAATCCTCGCTTCAATGACCAGGAAAATAGGGCTCTTGTCACTGGCATTCTGGAGCACTATGACAGTCTCTATGGACATTTAGTAGGTAAGTGTAACTTTACATTTATTATTCAAATACATGTGATCCTAGGTCATCTGAGTTTTGTTCATATGCAAATATGGGTACACAATATCTTTCTATGTTCATTAGTGTGGAAACACAGCTTTTTATCATGCCTTACAAGGACAAATAAACACAGGCGGTCAATTTGCCAGAACTGCATACAATATGAATGCAACCTTGCTTACATGTATAGGTTTAGTAGTGAATGCTCATGTGCTGCACATATTACACATAAAACAGCATGTTTGCTATCTCTTGGAACAGCTAGCAGTGTAGGAAACTGGTGCTTATATTATTATTAATTTACCTCATATCTTTTATATGTTTTTCAAGGGCGGACAAGTGCAGCAAGCAAAAAAGAAATGTGGGACACAATAGTCATTGGTGTCAATGCCTGTGGGAATAGTGTCAGGGACAAGTATCATTGTCGGAAAAGATTTGATGATATTAGGTCCAAATTGAAAAAGAAAATACAAGACCAACGCGTGCATGCTACTGGCACTGGAGGTGGGCCCACACCACAACGTCTCATATTGACTCCATTGGAGGAGCTGCTTCGGCCAAAATTACTTACCGTCGTCGTGGAAGGCTTGGCTGGTGACCGTGACATTGGAATTTATCCGTCACAATTTCCAGCAGGTGATAAATATTACTGTACTAGGCGTGTCGTTGCTTACAGTTATTTTGCATATTTACACTGCTTTTTATACTGTCTTCACAATATAAGCATACCTGCATCTATATATGTATATGTCTGATTCTGTATATATATATCTCAAAATAGACATATATGTAGTAGTCCTACTAAAAGCAGTAACTAATATAGCACGTGCCATTGCGTGCTCATTTACATGTGAATTCCCAAAATGCATAGCTGCAGTGGAAGCAATTGATGGTGGGCGAAGATGGGGAACAACAGGGTAGTACACATGTGTAACACATGTTCATGAGAAATTATTAGTAGCTACAGGTACAGAACAGAAATATGTATCATATTATTGTGTATTTTATTGATTTTACTCCGACAAACATGACATTACTGCCTATTTTAAGCATGCATCAAAGAAATTGCATGTAACGGCCTACAAACATCACTGGCACTAACACATCTATAGTTGCTTATGAAAAGGTCCATTTTTGCTTTATGTCATATACAGACAGCATAATGAGGCACACGTATCATATGTTATGTCATTGTTTTCATAACTTAAACACTGCAGATGACTACTTAGCTCATCTACCATTGTGTTAAAGCAGCTGCAATTAATATCTCATCACAGCATACACTTCAACAGAGGGGGTGGGGTTCAGCACACACACTAATTACAGCCTCATTTCACGGTCAACTTAGTTCACACCATTTGCACCTGTTTCAAGTCATTGAAAGGTGTGGCTGATTAGGCTTTTTGGGGAAGGGAATACCTTTCTTACAACCTGAATAGCACAACTGAAGTTAATCACACTCATTTGAAAGCTTAACTCTAGCTACTAAATGCCCCAACAACTCATTACTTATCAAAGCGTACGTCACACATTAGTTCACTCATATCTATAGTTGAACTACTATCAAAGACACATTATCACACACTGCATGTGTTGTCTTGTTGAGTCACAGCCACATTCAGGTGTGCCACATCTTCGATTAATGTACCACACATATCCTCTACCAAAAACAACACTTTTTGCAATATGACCACCTTCATGATAACCATTGTGAATGGTCATCTCATGATAGTTATGTACATTATGATACTGATATCACTACACAACATATGATTTTTATGTACTCATTTAATCTATTTATCCTCACGCATTACTGCAGAAACATAGTATGTTGTATGTTAGGGAACTCAAAAATTCTAAGTACACAGGCATGTACAGTGTTATTACAACTATTTATGTTCACTTTCACACACATTTTCGGTTAAGGAACTGATGTTGTTAGTTAATCATAAATACAGAACATACAATAAGTGTTTGTTCAATATTTACACATGTAAATGTAAAACTTATGTTATTGTTATATATAGTTGCCCCTGGAGGACATGTGTCACCTGAGATGGTACAAGTGTCTTCACCTGGGTCAGCCAGCTCAACACTACTAGAAGGTGAGTGTATCATTTGCTGGCCATATAATATGTGCTCTTCTATATGTTATGTTGTCATGTGCATTATTTGTTTTGCACATCTTCTTTAAATAGGATTACTTAGTGTCAGTGAAAATTAAGTGTAAGGCAACATGTATTGTGTTAGTGATGTTAATTATCATGTAGGACTTCTGAGTTTAGAGCAACTTTTCATTCATTCATATTTCATACTGAGTCCAAACATTATTCGTAAGTCAAGGTAGTTTTTAATGAGGTTATAAAACGTATGCTAACATGTTAGGTGTTACTTAGGACACAGTACAATTACATAGTAACACAGCATACATTAACATGCCATTTAATAATGTGTACATTTCTTTTTAGAACATCATGGTGATGAGGATGATGAGTATGATGAGGATGACGCCACAGAAGAGACTGAAATACAATCATGTGACCATGAAGAGGTGCCAATAGAAACTGTTGTACCGCCAAATCGTCCATCAACTTCCACATACGATGCAATTGTAGCTTCAGAGGGAAAAATAGTGGACGCAGAAAATCGTCGCCATTCAGACATGATGACAGTGCTGGAAAGGATGATTGGACTGCAGGAAGAAACAGTATCACAATTGGCACATCTCCACAGAGTCTTCATTGAAGTGCCTAAACAGTTGCAAAAAATCAACACCTCATTCGAAGCATTAGTTGTTCAGCAAACACAAGCTAATTACTGGAGAATGACTAATGTACCACAATTCAACACCTCCCAGCCAGGATCTGTTCATGCAGGTCAGTTTTCACCACATTCATCTGATATTCATTCACCAGGCCCAAATGTTACCGGTCAAGTAGCAGACATTGCTGTGCAGGTTCCTGATGACATCCTACCGCTGCCATCTGTACAAATTCAGCAGCAGACACCTACAAAGGAGGCGACAAAAACAAAACAAGACACACATGAAACAGACCAACCATCACTTGTGCAGTGTCTACCAACTTGCTCACATGTGTCACTGGGCACAAGCCCTGTCCGTGAACAGTCACTACCCAAAAGCCCTGTAGGTGAGTCGCTGCCCAAAAGCCCTGTAGGTGAATCGCTGCCCAAAAGCCCTGTAGGTGAGTCGCTGCCCAAAAGCCCTGTAGGTGAGTCGCTGCCCAAAAGCCCTGTAGGTGAATCGCTGCCCAAAAGCCCTGTAGGTGAATCGCTGCCCAAAAGCCCTGTAGGTGAATCACTGCCCAAAAGCCCTGTAGGTGAGTCACTGGCCACAAGCCCTGTAGGTGAGTCACTGGCCACAAGCCCCGTAGGTGAACAGTCACTGGCCACAAGCCCTGCCCGTGAAGTGCCAGAGGCCACTCAAAGTGGCTCTGTTGTGCCTAAAGTTGGTGGCAAAAGAAAAAGGAAAATTCAAGAGACAACAAGCAGGCCTGTTACTCGCTCGCAAAAGGAACAAAAAAAATAAATGTTATAATTCAGAAAATATGTCTTTGGCCTTGTTTTGTTGACTTCAGATTATCTAATTACTATTGTATGTATGCTGAAGACTGTGTTGTTTCCAAACTTTCAACTATGTTCTTGTACACGTGAAGTTTTGGAAATGTTAACACTCATAATTAATTGTGTTATAAATATTTATGTTGTAATCGTCTGTTCAGTAATGGTCCACCAGGAGCCAGTTGCTAAGTTTAGAGAAGCTGCCATTGACTTTGCAGCAAAACATTGCATTTGGGTGTGTTAATTGATGTAAGAATTGCATATGCATATTAGTCACATGCAATTATTAAAACACCTAAGTAAGTGCAAACATCTTTCTTGTACGTGTACAGCAGGATTATGTGTAAATTATTACTTACCTTTGCCTTGCTTGGCCATTGTAATTTTGTCCTTTAATCAGTTGTGTGTTCGTTTCTATAACATCTCAGAATGTATAATAATATATATACACACACACACACACACACACACACACTGAGTGAGTGTGAGTGTGAGTGTGTGAGTGTGTATATATATATATATGTATATATGTGTATATATATATGTATATATGTGTATATATATATGTATATATGTGTATATATATATGTATATATGTGTATATATATATGTATATATGTGTATATATATATGTATATATGTGTGTATATATATATATATATATATATATATATATATATATATATATATATATATATATATATATATATATATATAGTACTATATAAACTGGTATACACAAACTAATACACTTCATGCTTCCTTGTGAAAGCACACTATTTTAATAATACAGGCCTAATGTTTGAGAAATATCCTAAGTATGAGACTCTAACAGTATTGTGCTTAAACAAATGTTTATTACTTCATTCAATCATGTTTCTCACCATTTAAATAGGTTTCATACAAGGTATACTTAATGCCATCAATGTTGTGTGTACTCCTGCAATATAAAAAAAAATACAATATTATATATAAATATATATATATTTTTATAAGAGATATATTTATATATATATATATATATATATATATATATATATATATATATACACACACACGTATTTAAACTCATGCAGACAGGGAGTTAACCAGACTTTCACATACACACAGAAATGTAAGCGGGGAAAAAACATTTCTTTTTGCAGGTGTGTTTTTACTGATATGCCTGGCTAAGAAATATTTTCACACACTGGTCTTTGTTAGTTTTCAAAAAAACACTATGTGAACGCATTCACAGTCTAGGGATGTTTTTCACAAACGAGATAAAAGAAGGAGAAATGTTTCTCCCACAGTCCCATATCACGAACCACAACTGTTAACCCAATTAGACAAACAAATCCAATTGGCGTTTGAAATAAGGAGTCAAAGTAGTTACTTTTGTTGACCTTGACAAGGAAAAACAGGAGTTTGTTAGCCATTCAGCACATTCATTTTGATGAGCAAATAACACAGACCTGCACACAGCTTTTGTGCTACTCAGACATGGCTGATGAATTCGTTAACAATATTAATCCCCTTTTAGGGTATAAGTACATGATCTGTGAAGCCATCTTGAACAGTCGCGGACAGAAAGCAAGCACACGCCAAATCGATGATTTCATTCGAGCAAAATATCCTTATTACCAAGACCGTAAGCATGCACGGAATTTTAATTCCTCAATAAGATTCACTTTATCAAGTAATGACTTTTTTGAACGTGACCAGGATAAGCTACAACACACCTATGGTTTCTGGAAGATTGCCCCGGAAAAACAATTTATCCTGAAAGACGGCACTTATATTGTCGTGAAAGGCATATTTATTCCTAATGGCAATAGCAATGTATCCGCTACTACTGATCCGTTTGAATCGATACGTGCTGCAATATCTGCAGCCTCCATTCCTGAAACCCACATTGTACAAGAACAAAAGTACTATGATTATGTACCAAGCCTTTCAGCTGAAATTGCATTGGAATGGGAACCGGAAGAAATGAACCTACCTCCCGACCAATTATTTGAAGAAAGCAGTGGCGATTCCTATGAGCGCATCCTGGAGGAGATATGTGCCATACTGGATTCAGCGGTTGGGTTAAGCGTGGATGAAAATGGCTTGCATTTCTGGAGCGACCAGTTGCAGCCAGGCGAAGAGTTAATTCTAGAAGAATGGTAAATATAACAATCGTTATGCGTTGACTCTGCGTTTAAATTTTTTTTTTTTTTGTAACCACCATTTTCACTTTCAATGCGTGGATACAGCGTAACATTGCAGACTGCATAACATGTAGCGATCACAAACAAATTGTTTCCTAATACAATATAGTAGGACCTGAAAGAGTAGTACACATTGCTGACGGAATAAATATACGTACTTTCCTATCCCTTTAAACATATTAGCAACATTTTACCATTACTCTAACACATACCTGTTTTGTTATCATGCAACATCTACAACATTGAAAACCGGGTCCACCACGTATGACGTGGGACCCTTGTCATGGGCCAAGGCGTCCTTAAAAAGGATTAGTGATGTAAGTCCCGCCCCCAAGCGACGTGCGCGCCTCAAAGCCTATTGGCTGTCATGTTTTGTTATAGTAACGGTAACTGCAGTGTGTGATGCGTGCGGCTCAGTGTTTGTAGGCGTACCCTGGGCGTTAGCCGAATGTTAATTGAGTGGGAGGAGTGTTAGCGTGCGTTTCACGCTGGCTTAACATGACGTCACACGTATTGCATTTGCGCATTGTGTTATCGGCCGTGCTTTCTGTTCAAACACGTCTGTTTAAAAAGAATACAGATGTACTCGTTTAGAACGAATGTAGTTTCGTCTTCATTGTATTTGAAATAAAGATGTTATGTTTACTGGTATTTTCAACATGTATTGAACGCACAACGTACGCTTTGTTTTGCGCATGCGCTAACAGTTAGTGGAGCCAAGCGTGAAGTGCGTGCGCACACAAAGATGTGCGCGCACATCTTTCAGTATACAGGCAACGTTCACTTCTTATACATAGTTATGCCTGCTACAAATTTAAAGAAACATTACATACTGATGAACAGTTTTACTTCTAACATATAAGTGAGTGACGTGTGTATCTACACAATCATATAGAGCTGCGTAACGCGTTGTCACGGATGCATATCTAGTAAGGTGCCATCTTTGACCATCATGTGTTTGCTGTATTTCAGAGATGTCGGGGAAGATACAATCGGATCAATGTATGATTTCAGAAGAGTCTACCTTTATATGAGATGATTGTGAGGAGGAGCCACCGACTACTATACTACATATGGAACTAATTTTATATTGCTTGCAGCGCTTATTAACAAACAATTAAAAATGTGATACCCTTATGCCTATATTGCATAAGCACTTAATTAACATAATGATGTTGCAAAAGAGTGCCTCATGAATTTTTATTGAGTGTTCTTTAATGACTACTAACATTTTATGACATGGTGTGTTTTATATATAACAACCATTCCCACTCTGCTAACACATTTGTGTATTCTAATATGTAATGGAACGTATGACTGTCGAAACTATGTAACAATAATAATAATAATATGAGCATGTTCATGTATAGGGCTGCTAGTTGTACGCAGCGATTTACAGACACATGTTTCAGCCTGAGGTCCCTGGCCCGTGGAACGTACAAATGTTTTTTTGCCGCATGAGGCACAGGGAGATAAAGTGACTTGGCCAAGGTCACAAGGAGCCCACACCGGGAATTGAACCAGACTCCCCTGCTTCAAACTATCAGTGCCAGTGTGTGTCTTTACTCACTGAGCCACTCCTTCTCCCAATGTAAAGGACACTTACAACCAAGTAGCCATTTATTTTTAAAATCTCTTGTTACATGGGTATGTAGATAAAATGGTTTGGGACTGTAGCAAATAATGTTAGTGGCCAGATGTTATGGTCCCCTCCAATGCATGATGTTCTGAATATGACATCACCATCATGTTATGAAGTACGTTTCTGTGTATATTTCATTAACCTAACTAACTATAGTTTACTGTGTTTATTAATCGTTTAGAAATACATAGTATAGTCAATATGATGATATAAGCTTCCATAATAAAGCTGGTGTTATCATTTGTCGGTGTTATACATGGATCCTACACCAATTGATAGAGACACAAACAGTTGTCTTAAAAAGTGTGTCTATGCTAGTGATGAATGTGCTCCCGTAAGTAAACAAATAAGTACAGTTATCCCCTTTTCTCCAACCACCTCTATATTACATTAATGGAAATTATAAGGAAACATACATAAAATGTGATGAAATGTGAGTAATCATTTTGTAATACAATGCACATGAAAGCTCAAGAGTAGCTAAATGCATATACATGATACAGAAAGTACATATATGTAACATTTGTGTTTAAACCAATATGTTGGGTTTTTAGTTCCAATAATTATAGGAAGATTGAGGTAGCCACATCTTATGAGAGATGTCAGCAAATATACATACCATGATCAGTCATACTGGAGATATACCTATAATGCAAAGGAACAATATATAAATTGCAAACATTGACATGCCATCTTCAGTACCGTAAACAACACAGCAAAGTGTGTATTTGGTGTTTAATGTACAACACCATGTATATTTCATGACATTCAAAATGTAAATCAGCCTGGTGTACACATCATATGGATGTACATGTTACACTGCACCAATAACATTGTATGTAAGCATACTAGAAGCATGAATGATTATGGGCATAATATGTGTTTTGTCTTAGCATAAGGAATAACACAATGCTAAAATATTATTGCTTTGTTACCCAAGTTGTATTCACATACACACAACTAAAGTACAATTGAAGAGGGATTATATAACCTGTGCAACAATAACATACCGGTGCCACATCCCTTTGTGCACACAGCAGAGAAAAGAAAGGTGTGCAACCCATATTCATCTGTGTCCTAACAGAAGGTTATATAAAGAAACATTATTGTTAATATAACATAATTAAACTATAAAAGTAGTACTAGGAACATATGAGTTTGTACTTACAAGAAAAAAATGAATTGATGAGATTCTGTCGTGTCTGGCCACCACTGGCTGTTTGTTCATTTTCAGCAGCTACATGGGTGGGATGCTCGTCTACCAAAGCCTCAGCTAGGTCTGACTGTACATTGTGCCTGAGTGCAACATTGTGCAAAATGCAACAGGCAAGGATAATATCAGACACTTTTTGAGGCTTGTATAGAAGAGCCCCACCAGTTCTGTCCAGACACCTAAACCTGGTCTTGAGTAGGCCAAATGTCCTCTCTATAACAGATCTTGTAGATATATGGGCTGCATTGTACCTGTCCTCTGCTTCAGTTTGAGGGTTTAGCACCGGAGTCAAGAGCCACGGCCTAATTCCGTATCCTGAGTCACCTATAATGAATGGAGCACACATAAGCTGACATTAGTGATCAAATTGTACAATGCCAACATTCCTAAATCAACATGTGTTTTGTGTTAGAACATGTAAATATGTACTCACCCAGCAGCCAACCAGGTTCAAAATGTCCCTCTTCGAACGCATGGAAGACTGAAGAGTTCCTCAGGATAGAGGAATCGTGACTGGAACCAGGGAACTTGGGTACCACATGCATTATCCTCATCGTGGCATCACATACCACCTGTACATTGAGTGAATGGTAGTGCTTCCGATTGCGGTACACATGCTCACTCTGACTAGGTGCAATCAAAGCAACATGTGTGCAATCGATTGCACCCAGCACACATGGTATCCCTGCTATATTATAAAAGCCAGTCCTGACTTCCAGCCACTCTGTCGCCTCTGTAGGAAAATGAATATAATTCCTAGCGCGTCTATTGAGTGCATAGAGAAACTGGGTCAAGGCCCGCGAGAATGTAGATTGCGAGACCCCGCCCACTATGCCCACAGTTGTCTGGTATGACGCGGAAGCAAGATAATGTAATGAGCACAGCATTTTAACAAGCCCAGGGACTGCACGACCTCTGGCTGTGAAAAAATCTAAATCCCCCCTTATCTCCTGATAAAGAGCTAAGATTGCTGCTGAACTCAAACGATAGCGACTTACAATCTCCTCCTCACTCATCCCATCTAACAGGGTTCTCTCCCTGTACAGACGCGGACGAGGCACAAGTTGTCTCCTCTGTCTTCTCCTCTGATCTCCTGTCCCTCTACCTGTCCCTCGGCCTGTCCCTCTCCCTGTCCCTGTCGTATCCGCGTCACTGTCACTGTCCCTCGGTGTGTCCCTCCCTTGCCCTATATGATTGTCTTCATCATCAAGCATGTCATAGAAAAGAATGTTCCTCAGTCTCCTAAACATTCGCAACATTTTGAAATGAGTAGCTGTGAATGAGCAGGTAATGTGCGTCCTTTAAATAGGTATGTGATGATGTCAGGTGACATAGTAAAATGCAAGGTGTTACATTACCATAATAAAGTACTTCTGTGGCAAGCTGTGTGCACTTGTTGTTCTAAGTATTTGTTGTGTGTATTCTGCAGGGAATGATGATATTTGGCAATGATGTGACGTGAAGCTTTGTACAAAGATTGCTTGCAAATAAATAGTTGCATGTGCAATGCATGTAACACTTGTGAACGCAAGAGTCAGTCATGTAATGAGACAAAAAGGCTGAGATTGACGTGGGAAAAGTTTTGTGTAACATGTGTAATTATCCATGTTATTGTGACATGTTGGCAACAATGAATAGTCGTGTGCATATGCATGCATTTGTGTAAGGAGGATAGTTGGTATAGAATGAGTTTACAAGGTGTCCCAATGATGAATTACTGTACATGTGTGTATAAGTTAGGTTGAAGTGCTTGTAATGCAACGGTTACAATGTAAACATGCAATGTGATTGAGCGTCCAATAAGTGACGTCATGAAAATAGGGAGGACCCAAAAGTATATGTAAACATGAGAAGACAGATGTACATGAACGTTTAAAGATGCGTGTCACATTACAAGCATTGTGTAATGTAAAGGAAGATGAATATACTGTGTATGAGTGACATGTGTGACATGTGTGACATCATGTAAATAATTGTCGCTGAGTTGAGTAAAATGTGTGATATGATGTGAGGTTCTCCTTTAAGAGTGTAGTATAGTATTTTCCCTTGCCACATCATCACATGATGAGTAATGTGACCCGCAAATGCTGCAAACATGTAAAAGTCGAATGTTATGCAAATAAGACACATCAGCTGTGACACAATGCAGGGAATGCCCCCACACTGTAATGCAAATCCCCCTTGTATTGTGAGCAATGAAACGTAAACAGTACTATACTGTTATACGTCCCCGCTCCATTGACTTCCATTGATGTACAGAAGATGTTTTTTTTCTAAGTGCCGTTCCGGCAGCCTTAGCGATCGTTCTCCCGTCCAAACTGCCAACTTTAGTTGGCGGGAGAAATCGGCCATAACATCTCAATTTCGTAGTGCCGATCAGCCCCGATAAGCTGTTTTTTTTGTTGAATCCAGCCGATTTAAAAAAGTGGCGATCAGTGTCGAAAACAGGCTTATTGGCAGGCGACTGGCCATAACCAAATTATCGGCTCCGAAACCTGGCGATATGAAGCACTTATCGGCGCTTACTGAATCTCAAACCCAATTTTGGCTATAACATGGCCATATTTCCCTTATCAACGCTTACTGCATGAGGCCCTAAGTCTTGTAACTAACCTTTAAACATAAACATTCCAATCCTCCTTCCCTTATAGGGATGTTTGCCAGTGTGGATTAACATATAATTTTTTATTAATGATTTTTTTTTTTTAATTAAAAAATCAAATAAAAAGGAAAGAAAGCACAGGAGCAACTCAGAGGGAAAGGAATAGGACAGATGTGAATGAGGATCCTATGACAGATAAATGTTTATTATTGGATTATTTGGTTAGGTTAGGGGTGCGCAAACTTTTTTCCCTGCGCCCCCCTCCCTGCTCTACCCCATGCTCACGCTCTTGCCTGCTCGGCTCCGGCGTTAAATAACGCTGCACGGTCATGTGACATCACGTTACCATGGCAACGTGACATCACGTGACCTAGCTGCGTCATTTGTCACCGGGTTGCCATGGCGATGCGTCGTTGGAAGCCAAGGTAAGTGAAGATAGAGGCCTCGCGTGAGCCCTGGCATTTAATTGCCTTCGGGGGAAGCACAGGGCCTCTGTAACCGCCGTGCCCCCCCCTCCGAAAATGCCCCCCTCCCCAGTTTTCGCATCCCTGGGTTAGGTAAGCGTGGTAATACATTTGTTCATTTGTCGTAGCTGGTGCGAGAATCTCTTATTATATGTTATTGGGGAAGGCGGTGTGATGCCCGGCTGGAGCAGCCGGTATGGGAGTTTCAAGTTCAACCTAATGTTACATTTACACTACATATAATTATCCTAAATTTGTATTTACACTATATCTATCCAAAGGAAGGCCGACAGAAACCCCCAGTGAAACATTATCCATTGATGTCCCACAAGTGGAAAAATAAATTCTTTCCTGACTCCAAATAATTGCAATATGATTTCTGACATCAACATCCTTCCCATGTATACCCATGTTATTTGGTATATCCCTGTATACCTTTCCTTTCAAAAAGATGTCCAACCTTTTACTGCAGATATCTATTGTATCTGCCATCACAGTCTCCATGGGTAATGAATTCCACACTGTAACTGCCCTTACTGTAAAGAACCCTTTCCTTTGTTGCCTGGGAAATCTCCTTTCTTCGAATCTCAAGGGATGACCCCGAGTCCTTTGTACTGCCCGTGGGATGAATAGTTCTTTTGAAAGCTCCTTCTTTTGTCCCGAATATATTTGTATATAGTTTTCATATCCCTTCTTAGACGCCTCTTTTCTAATGTAAACAAATCTAATTTAGCTAGCCTCTCTCATAGATTTTTTTCCATCCCCTTTATTAATTTGGGAGCTCTTCTCTGCACTTTTTATTTTTTTTATATCTCTTTATTTGCATTTCTTAAAGTTTTCCATTTTTGAACAGATGCAGTACCGCATTTAACAGCACACATGCTACTGAGAAGACAGTAAATACTGACAGTAAATGTTACACAAAATGGGAAAACAATAAGGGCGAGGGAAATACAGTGAGAGGGGTGACACCATATTTGCAAATATGCATATTTTTTCTTCACAAACTCACAGAATCACATAGCAGCATTCGCTTCGTACAGAACGCTAATCATCTCTCACAGCTCTGTCCCCAATCGGTGCCATTCCTGTAATATCTCATAAATCTATGGAGAGACGCACATATCGTTATGTTAAGAGAGGTTCCCAAACCTTGTGGAACCTGTTCATAAAATCTTTGATGTAGCTTGTTATGCTCTCCAGAAGCAGTACATGGGATACTTGTTACCTGATTTTTCTATATGTGGGGGGATTGGTCTGTCTCCAACACCTAGCAACCTAACATCTGTTTTCTCTACACTTTTTCTAGTGCCATGATGTCTTTTTTATGGTGTGGTGTATTTTCTTGGGGTTAAGAGAGGGGATCAGATCGAGGCGTGGGTCATGTTTGATTGGCTGACCTGTATTTATTTAAAGGTACACTAATCGAAATGGTAAAATAATATTTTCTCTGGAATCTTTTCAGAAGATCAATATACTGTAAAAAATCTGGAGAAAAGTAAACTAGAACACTCCAGATATTAACACACTGTAAAGGTTATATAAATAAGTTAACACGCTTTTGAATTATTTGGGCCATGTCGCGAAAACTTTTGACTCCAACCTTTCTAGGGAAATATTTGCAGATTTTGCGAGTTTTAAAAAAAGCTGTGTGTGCTGTGCACGCGCATAGTAAGTGAAACTTCTTTGACTTTTGTCACAGAAATTGTATTTGTGTTGGTGATGTTTTAATTAAAAATCAAAATACAATTTCATTGTCAAAACGCAAATAAATTTGACTTAGAATGCACGTGCTCGGCACACATCCCCTGTATTAGTGCAAATAGCTAAGTGTGAATTCCTCATATGTGCGTGTGACTGACTGACAGAGTGTGCGTGACTGAGAGTGCGTGCGTGACTGAGAGTGCGTGCGTGACTGAGAGTGCGTGCGTGACTGAGAGTGCGTGCGTGACTGAGAGTGTGCGTAACTGAGAGTGCGTGCGTGACTGAGAGTGCGTGCATGACAGAGAGTGCGTGCGTGACAGAGAGTGCGTGCGTGACAGAGAGTGTGTGCGTGACAGAGAGCGTGCACGCGTGGCTGAGAGTGCGCGCGTGGCTGAGAGTGCGCGCGTGGCTGAGAGTGCGCGCGTAGCTGAGAGTGCGCGCGTGACTGTGTGTGCGCGTGTCTGTGTGTGACAGTGTGTGTCTGAGTGCTTGTGTGTGTGACAGTGTGTGTCTGAGTGCTCGTGTGTGTGACACAGGAGGAGAGTACGAGTATATACTGCACCGACACACTTTATTCGAGCAAATACCCAGTATGTACCTGGCAGATACCTGGAATGCGCCGCTCCTCACCTCAGACAAGCCCCGTTGCGTTTGCCTTCCCAGCCTAGGTTCATGCCTGGTTGACGGGCGGCTGATCTGTTAAATGATAATGATTAGGATTTAATAGGCTGCAATGCTTCGCGTGTCTACCAGATGGCATAAATTCATGAATTGTAATGCAGTATATATATATATATACTGTGCAGTATTGCAGCCAGCGGGAATAAAATGCTTCAATCCCTGCCTGGAAAATAACCCAATGCACTCGGGCAGAAAACAGTCACAAACCTCAATACACCCGGGTATACCCGAATTCGTGGGACTAGCCGAGCTCGAATAAAGTGTGTCGCCAGTGTATGAATGACGGATGTCAACGCTGGGCCCCTCCTCCACCTTGATCGGGTGCTCGGTGTAGCAGGAAGAGCCCTCCCTGTAGTCCTCCTGTGAAGTTGTCCTGGGATGACTTGGGCCCCCCCTCTTCCCTAGGGTGGGGCGACTCCTCATCTTCCTGCTCGGCCCCCCTCAGCTCCTAGGTCTCCTCCGCCTGCTCACCTCCCCTGCACGGGGGTCCAGGGGGAGAAGCAGGATCCCGCGACTCGGGTCGGGCAGGATCCCTGCACGTCCGCCTCCTCCCAGATATCAAGCAGGGCGCGGGTCTCTATGTCCGACAGACATCCCGCCGGGCAGGGGGTCAGTGACCGGCCCGGAGATGAGCTAGCAGCAGGAGGCAGGCATGTGGCGTCCGTGAGCGTCACCATGACTACCGCATGCGCGGCATGTTAGCGGGCGCGGGGAATAGCGCATGCGCGGCATGGCAGTGCACGTTTGGGGGGAATGGCGCCGCTGCCTGCCGCTTCTGCGCATGTGTGGCGTCCGTCAGCGGCGCCATCACAACTGCGCATGCGCGGCATGGCAGCTGGGACCGGCGGCCGTTAGGTGTAGCGCAGCGGGCGGCCGTGTGAGGAGAGCGGCACCCTTTAGTCAGCAGGACACAGGGAAGCGGAGGTAGGGAAGAGGGAGGAGAAAAGCTGAGCAGCGGCTCCTCCTCCTCTCTCAGCCGGAGTACTTGCGGGGCTTCCGCCATCTTATTACACCCGCAGCACCGGAAGCTCTGTGGCAGCCATCTTGCTATACCCATGGCAGTGGCCGTGTGGGGGGTAACAGCGGCCATTAGGAGCGGCGCCGCATGTCACAGCAGGTGTGTGGGCAGCATGTCACAGCGGGTGTGTGTGGGGGAGCAGCGGCTGTTAGGAGCGGTGCCGGCGGCTATCGCCGCCGCCGCCGCATGTCACAGTAGATGCGGGGGGGGGGAAGCCGTGACGTCACTTCCGTTTCACATTTGTCCCCCATCTCCTGTTTTACCCCATCAGAATAGGTGCCACTAAAGAAGTTTCACTTCAAAAAAGTTTACTCAAACCTGCGAAGAGGCGAATCTCTGCACGGATGCGCACCTTTACATATTACACATGTAGTCCCCGCTTTGGGGACTACTATTTAAGTTAAGGGGTTAATGTTTTTAATGGGTTAACTGTGTGGGCTCACTCAGGTTATTGTGATGTAGTATGACGATGCAGAAAGGACAGCCACTCCCTTTATGTCTTGTGATCCGTGATGTCACTATAGGGAGTATATAGGGTATATATAGCTCCAACCGAATGTACTAGAAGCAGGTTCTTCAGAGTTCTGACGGGTCTCCTCACGGTGATTCCTGTTAATAGGTTTATGTACATAGCTAAGGGTATCATGCAGTGAGCGGCGGAAAAATGCATTAGCCAGTCTAGCAATTAGCCATGTTTTTGGCGTGTTAAACTGGCTGTATGCTGTAAGGGGCGAATCCCTGGCGAATGAATTAGCCACCACCATTTGATGAAATGGCATGTAACCGGTGGCGGGACGGCTGCCTGGCGAGAAACTGCCGAGAAGCCGTCCCCTGCCGACTTGTGTTTGCAGCAGAGAGAGATCCGCTGCTCACTCGGCGCAAACATCAGCACAATAAAAATTATTTTTTAAACCATTTTTATTCATAGTGTACATGTGCAGGGTGTCTCCGGAGCTGAACCGCATTGGTTTCAGGTCGGGGGACCCCCTGCTTCCCGAGATACAGGCCCCTTTATGAGGTGCCGGTATCCCTCTGAATTTAGGTCCCGATCACGTGACCGCGGAATGTAAACAAAGCAGAGGGATCCCGGCACCCCATAAAGGGGTCTGTGTCTCGGGAAGCAGGGGGTCCCCGGACCTAAAACAAAAGCGCTTCAGCTCCGGAGACCCTCTGCACATCTACACTATGAGTAAAACACCCATATCAATAAAGACTTGTTCCTTACCTTACAGGGTATCTGCTATGGTAGCAAAGCAGCATTAATATTTATTTAATAATACTGTACAGTGAGCAGGGGGTCCCCCGAGCTGAACCGAATCAATTTGTGGACCAGGGACCCCCTGCTTCCCGAGTTACAGGCCCCAGTATGTGTGATCGGATGGGCAGTGTCGCCGCCATGTTTATAGCGTCCCATAAGCTACGTGCCCACAACAAACATGGCGTCCACACTGTAACCGATGCCCCAAACCGGGGCCTGTAACTCGGGAAGCAGGGGGTCTCTGAGCCACAAATAAATGCGGTTCAGCTCAGGGGGCCCCCTGCTCCCGCACAATATTATTAAAATACATTAATGCTGGTTCAGTACCATAGCGGATAGCCGCTAAGGCAATGAAGGGGTTAACGCATAATAGCATGTTTATTGGGGACAAATGCCCCCAATAAACATAGCAGCAATACACAACATACAATACAGTAATGGGCAACATTACTATTATCCACAAATGGATAATAGTGCAGTTGTCCATTTAAAATACTTACTGAACAATAAAGACATTAAATACATATAGCACTCACCCATGTGTGGCTGCCACGATGAAGGCCATCCTTATCTTCATCCTGTACATGCCCCATCTGCTTCTGCAAAACAGACACAAGAATAAAAACATCCAATGTAATGTCCCCTAACCCCTTAATCACCATAGTGGTTATTAACCGCTACAGTCATTAAGGGGTTAACCCACCCTCACCCACATACCCTCCCCCACTAACCCCCCCACCCCTGAGGCCTAACCACCCTCACCCACTACCCACAAGGGAGGCCTACCACATACCCTTGGGGCCAATACCCCCTCCCCCAACACATACAGTACAATAATGTGCCAAATAACTATTATCCCTATGTGGATAATACATTGTTTGGCCATTATTAAACACATTAAATACCGTAGTAAAATAAAGAAAATTCTACTAACCTCATCAATAAGAAGGCTCCGTCGCCAGCATCATCCTTGGGGTCCGTTGCCAAAATAATAAATAGCCAATACATATCAATGACATTAACATACCAATGAACCCCTTAATCACCTTATCGGGTACTAACCTCAAAGGTAATTAAGGGGTGAAGCCATCCTGCAATGGCAACACCACTTATGCATAACATCCTCAATGAATTAAAAAGTAATTTCCTAAACAAATCTCATGTAATCATTCAATCTGAAGCCTCAAATGCCACTTAAAACATTGCATTTACAGTATATACATGTAGCATAACATGTAAACTACATGTACACGCTGCAAATCAATGTTAACAATACAATAATCCAACTAAAATAGCCTGACATCACAAGAAGTATATTATGTAATCCAATAAAGTCACCATCAATGAATTAACAGACATGAATGACATCCCTAAACAATTAAAATACCATCCATACCAATTACACAATTAACTATAGCTATCGTTACAGAGAACAAGTTCAAAACATACAAAAAATGACACCAAAAATTACAATATACTAAAGCAAGCCTCTCCATAACATACAGTACAGCATAGAAGCCCAAAAATTACATCTCTCTAATAATAAAATACATTTATAAAACATACAGAACACCTACAAGCTCAAATTGAACCCCCTATCCAATTGAAGCTCACTCCCTCCCACATTTAAATGGTTAAAAGCTCACTCCATGGCATCTCCAACTATCAGGGGAACTTGCCTGCATGCAGTGTGATTGTGACAAATCTATTACAGAGTGCTTTTCCTGGTAATGTACAGGTTAATAAAAGCTTCAATCAGACTTAGAACTTTTGCAACTCATATTGACAGATTTATTATAAATCATTCTTCCTGGCAATGCACAGGTTATTAAGAATTTATATTAGTGTAGGGACCCTTGAACGTGGTCTGCCGTGAAGTTTGGCTCAAGGGCTTACAACAATTTGGCCAAAATGTTAAACTAAAAGACCATTTTATTTATTAGTTATTTATACATGTATATTTAGGCACTGTACCGTATATAAGTTTTTCTGGATGTGCACTGAGCTTTGTCTGTGTTTTAAAAGCCTATGTCGTCTCATTTTGAAGCCAGACGCTGAGGAGGAAGGACCTCCTACTGAAGAAAGAAAACCAGGGCTTGGCAGCAGACGGGAAGAAGACCCCGGAAGAAGGTAGAAGAATACAGATGAAGATGGATTACAACTAGAAGACCCCTGGATTGTCGTGTTTTATTATTTTAATGTTTATTATTTTCTGGTTTATTATTTTATGGGTTCCTGTTCGTGGATTGGTTCGTGAGTAAGCTGATCAACGGGAGTCGGTGGGGGCAAGTAATGGTAAGTTAAATAAAGAAATGTATTTAATGTAACTGTGTTTATTTTCTTTTTCATGTGTTAATTTTTTTTTATGCATATCATTTCTTGCCACTGTATGTATGTATGTCTAGAGAGATATATACATACAGGGTAAGAAATTATAGTGTTGTAAAAGCTTGATTTACTGTATTTTAAATGATTGTGGCTATGCTGCTATGCATGGATGTGTGTTAAATGTATTTTATTATTAGAGAGATGTAATTTTTGGGCTTCTATGCTGTACTGTAGGTTATGGAGAGGCTTGCTTTAGTATATTGTAATTTTTGGTGTCCTTTTTTGTATGTTTTGAACTTGTTCTCTGTAACGATAGCTATAGTTAATTGTGTGATTGGTATGGATGGTATTTTAATTGTTTAGGGATGTCATTCATGTCTGTTAATTCATTGATGGTGACTTTATTGGATTACATAATATACTTCTTGTGATGTCAGGCTATTTTAGTTGGATTATTGTATTGTTAACATTGATTTGCAGCATGTACATGTAGTTTACATGTTATGCTACATGTATACACTGTAAATGCAATGTTTTAAGTGGCATTTGAGGCTTCAGATTGAATGATTACATGAGATTTGTTTAGGAAATTGCTTTTTAATTCATTGAGGATGTTATGCATAAGTGGTGTTGCCATTGCAGGATGGCGTCACCCCTTAATTACCTTTGAGGTTAGTACCCGATAAGGTGATTAAGGGGTTCATTGGTATGTTAATGTCATTGATATGTATTGGCTATTTATTATTTTGGCAACGGACCCCAAGGATGATGCTGGCGACGGAGCCTTCTTATTGATGAGGTTAGTAGAATTTTCTTTATTTTACTACGGTATTTAATGTGTTTAATAATGGCCAAATAATGTATTATCCACATAGGGATAATAGTTATTTGGCACATTATTGTACTGTATGTGTTGGGGGGAGGGGGTGTTGGCCCCGAGGGTATGTGGTAGGCCTCCCTTGTGGGTAGTGGGTGAGAGTGGTTAGGCCTCAGGGGTGGGGGGGTTAGTGGGGGAGGGTATGTGGGTGAGGGTTGGTTAACCCCTTAATGACTGTAATGGTTAATAACCGCTATGGTGATTAAGGGGTTAGGAGACATTACATTGGATGTTTTTATTCTTGTGTCTGTTTTGCAGAAGCGGATGGGGCATGGGCAGGATGAAGATGAGGATGGCCTTCATCGTGGCAGCCGCACATGGGTGAGTGCTATATGTATTTAATGTCTTTATTGTTCTGTATGTATTTTAAATGGACAACTGCACTATTATCCATTTGTGGATAATAGTCATTGTGCCCATTACTCTTTTGTATGTTAGGGGGGTATAGGTGTTGTTGGGGTCATATATATATATTTATATATATATATATATTTATTTAGTTAGTGTGGGGCTGGTGTGTGTATTTTTTTTTATTTTGTGTAGTGGGGGTGGGTGAAGGGGGTATTATCCCCAACGGTGGTTGTTTAGGGCTTGCGGGTGGGTAGCGGGAGGCCTTAACCCCTTCATGACCGTAGCGGTATCAACCGCTACGGTCGTGAAGGGGTTAAGTGCACCCGCAACCCCCCCCGCAAGCCCTAAACAAACAACAAGGGCCAAATACCCCCTTCACCCACCCCCACTACCCACAATAAAGCTGGCACGGCTGTTTAACCCCTTCATTACCTTAGCAGTTAACCGCTAAGGTAATGAAGTGGGCTTTAAATGCATTTTTCCTGCCTCGGATGCATGCCGGGGGGTTCCGGTGCTGATATTAATGGTATCAGCTCCGGAGACCCCCGGCATCAATCCCAGCCAGGAAAAAGGCCTGAATTTTTTCTAAGTGCCGATCCGCTGCTCATCCGCTGCCTCTGAGCAGCAACTTGCCATCTTTTTCTTGCGTGGCTGATCCGCCAGCAAAACGGTATTCTAGAGAGGCGAATAGCTCCGCTTAGCTACTCGCCTCTATTAGAATACAGCGTGGCGGAAAAAGTTGGATTTTTAGGCGGAAAGTGCCTTCTCGCCCCGCCACCGACGGAAAAAAAAAAACGCCAGCCAAACAGGCGTTTTTTTTGAATCTCGCCACTTTCTCGCCCATTACTGAATACGGATAGGCTTTTTAGGCGGGAAAGTAGCGAGAATTGCCTTTCCGCTGCTTACTGCATGAACCCCTAAGTGTGTTAAGATGTGTTGTATTCTGTCTCTGTTTGTTGTTTTCAATTAAAAACTGGCCCATTAAGTAAGTGTCAGTATTAAGGGTCCAAGATTGTTCTCCCTATTGAAAAGGAGTGAGCATGCTCTTAATAGGAAGAGTTCTCGGCATAGTAACTCCGGAGTATGTATGGACCGGCCTAACCGGATGGTTTCTAGTGCAATCCTGATCAAATAGCTATAGATGACATATTCTGTACATAATTTATTTACAGTGATGGTTAAAATTGCCCATTAGTGATAACCATCACTGTAAATAAATTATCACTTGCGTTGATGTCATGATAAAACTTTGTTATTTTTCAACTTAGACAGTGGGAGATATAGCACTTTCCATATGACTAATTCGTTGTTAGTGGTACATATGATACTCCTCATTCTAGAAATATTATGATTCGGTGATTATTGAATCACCCTATTATATTTACCATATGTACTTTGAGTGCAATTTGTATGGATCTTCTGTAAGCTCTATCTTACATACAAGTGTTCTTGTGTCTATATTGTTATATCCCTCTGCACCTTAGTTTTTCATTACTAACTCTAGAACGGCTTTGGGTTTGAGAGGGTAGTCAACTTTATTGCTATATGCATATTATTTGCCACAAGTTTCTGTTTGTCAATATCTGTAAAACATTATTGACGGATGTCAAATAAAGCACCGTTTTATTTATAAAAGTTCCTGGCGCCCATCCTTGTTACATTTAAGCATCCACACCCAGCCTGCACCTACCCATCACCATGAAAAGGTATGAGAGATTGAACATTGCCAATGTATATAGACAATCTGATGTTAGCTCCTTTAGAGCCGGGCAGGGATGGTTACACACGCATATATAGTCATTGTATTGAGCAACTTAGTAATGTCTTGCCATCTCTTGTCCATGCTTATGTGCAACAACTAAACAGCTTTGAGGTCCAAGTACGAAGAGCAATATTGGTGCAAGACCTAACGGGAGAAAAGGAGAGTGTCAGTAGGAGTTGGGAAGGAGGTACATGGTGCACATATTATAATGAGATGTATCACCTTCTGCCTCTCTGTTTGTCATTTTCCTTCCCATTTAGTTGCCCCACGAAATCATCCATTCTTTGATGAAGGCGAAACACGTAGGGTTGTTTGTCACTCGGAGGACACCGTATAGTCCAGCCAGCCATCCTGACTCCACATGCACACCGTACTATGGTGTGCGAGCAGACGCAGAAATGTCCAACACGAGGAGTGGAGCGGAACATCGGAGGCAGACCTGCGGCGGTCTTTGTGTCATTCCAGACAGGCTAGAGTGTGCCCTTTTCACACTCATTGCGCTGAATAGACTGGGAACATGTAAGTGAAATCCCTACATTTCCCTGTTCTGTAACTACATTAAACTGTATTATGCTATGTCCTTCTCGCTGTTTATTCTGAGGAGGATTCAAGCTTGCAGACATCCCCATCCGCATCCCATTTGATTGCAACAGACCGGCCGTGAGTGCTTCAGTTCACACTTTGAGCACTGCACAGTAGTTGATCGCTTATTTGCGCCTTTACTTATTGCTTATTATATCTGAAGTGGCACAAGACTAATATTCTGCATTGGATGGGAGAAACTGTTCTTACGTATGCCGCAGCTTTGCTCCACCAAACGGAACAGTGCGTCAATAGACACTTTTGTCTATGTTGATACATACATCGCAACATTTCAGCTTAATTAGGCTACCTTGTTACTTGTGTGAAAGGTACTAAAAAAGTTTCCTATATTTTTCAAGCAGATGTTAAAAGACAGAATCGTAAATTACTGACATAGGGCAAAACATGAACACAGTCTCCTTTATACATAGCCTCCAAGCCTAGACATATACATGCTGGGGATTAGCATGCAGCAAATGTACACGACAAGGGCAATAAAAAGACTGTTGTTACTCTATCCCCTTTGGTAACAAATAATTTATGTTTATACTCTTCTAGATTGCTGCCCTCTAAGACAAAAGCTAGTGCTCAGAGTCACGCAGAGAATTGACTAGATTATAAAGAAAGTCCTTCCATAATTTGCTGCTGTTGCGGGGTCCTGACCCTGACAAGCAGAGACAATAACAGCAAGAATTGAATAACCCAAACAATCTGAGGCAGATCAGGTTCTTTTACTTATTTTTTAATTATTTTTCAATAGAGAATAAAAAGGAAGAGAGGGGGAGGCTCAAAAAAATCAGGTTTTCTAACAAGAAGACGAACCGATTTTTCAAATGCCCATCTGTGTCTTACGCAAACACAATTATTAGCCTGGCTGGTGTCACTATTTCATTTCCATAAAGAAATTGTAACAGAAGCGTTGGTTTATCTTGCCCCTAGGAGAGGAAAATAAATGATTTTGCTTTATTTCTCTGTTTAAGCGAGCTGTGCTTCCATCCATTATTCATAATCTCAATCATATTATATGCACATCGAGTGCAGACTTACAGTACAGTGGTGTCTGTCACGGCTCCACATAATGTACATTTCATATATATTATCCACTGCGTTATCTTTTTTTTCACATTTATTTTAAATTAGTTTCAGTACAGAAAAAAAAAGGAACAGCGATAATAGCCATTGATACATATGGGACACACTATGTAAATGAACAAGTGAAGGCATGCAGCATTGTTCTCTCATTCTGATCTTCAAACTTAGACTTCTCAGTTTCTTATAATACTACAGTACATATGCATACCCGCTGGGCCCCATAAAGAATGTATCAGAGAGACTAATAAAATCCTTGGGTTCCCAAGTGTACTCCACAACGCTTTCAAATTAAACTTTACATGTAGAATCTACAAAAATTACTCCAAAAGGGATAGTTAGAAAATGCATATAGAATATAAAGAAGTAAGATTTACAGAGAAAACTAGATTAAACTCCGTTGCATAAGTATTCAACCCCTTTGCTACTCCAGCCCAGGTGCAGAGGAATTTTTTCAAAGGTCACAAAATTAGTGAAAAGGTTTCAGCCTGTGTGTAATCAAAGTGGTTTAACTTGTAGATCATTTCCCTCAGGTATATAAAGACTTTCAAGCTGCCACTCACATAGTGATTCAACAAAGCAACCATGAAGACCAAGGAGCTTTCGAACAAGTCAGGGATATAGTGGTAGAGTGGCAGTACCACACAGGCACTACCCAAATCAGGTTACCTTCCCAAACTGAGCAGCCGGTGAAGCAGAAAACTGGTTCCTTATGTCACTCTGAAGCTAACAATGACCGTGTCTAAATATTGTAAGATAAGTCCCGTTGTATATTTAAAGTTTGTTGTGGGCAAAATCCTGTTTCGATAGTAGTCCCTAGAGGGGAGACCCTAAGTGTAGCACCTGTTCCCCCCGACCCCCCCATGGGAGATCATGTACTACCTGGTGTATTCTGGTGCTGGTGCTGTGACAGAAGGCCTGAGGGCTCCGCGATGTTGTGGGGAGACATCAGGTCAGGCTTTCAGCTGGTTGTTCCTACAGCGCAGCGCCTCCATCCAATGAGGATCCTGGGGTAGTCAGTATGGTCCTCACAGGCAACTCTTTCTCAGATCCCAGAAATCAAACATCACACCATGGGCAGTAATGGGGTTTGTATTCTGTCACTCTGCTCCATAGCAGTAGAAGTGGCTTGTAAGCCAGACTCCTGCCAGGCATAGGGTCTTTGTAGTCCCATGCTAATCCTGAACTGTATTAATTAACATCCTCATAACAATTACATAGCTAGGCCATGAAGGATTTACTCCCAACACTGCCCGCTCTTTACCAGGACTTATGAAACACGGGAGGACCAGAGGAATTAGTAGCCAGGGGCACTTGGCTACATAAGTAATATAAGTGGTTAACAGCCTTATTGGGTTAACTGTGTGGTGTCACTCAGGTTACTCTTCTCTCCATCATGTGATGTAGGATTACTATGCGAAAAAGATTGTCACTCCCCAGTATCTTTTGTGATCAGTGATGTCACTAAAGCGCGATAGAATGGTATATATAGATCCACCCCAATGTTCTGGATGCGGGTTCCTTGGAGTTTCATACTCACAGAAGAGAAAGTGACCCAAGTCAAGCACTCGAGCTCACGATCTGAAAAGTGGTGAGATTAAGTGACTTTTTTTGCAGCCCCTTGACATCAAGGGTTACATCAGGTCAATTATCCCACGCTGCAGCCCAGTTTGTCTACTGCTCACATTTAAACACCCTGTGTATACAGATCTCATTGGCCTATACCATTGATTCATACTGGTTTCATGTATTGTGCACAAGACGAAGAAACAGTACGTAACAAGAGACACAAATACAAATCAGACTTTTTGAATAAAGATTTCTTTTCATTTACTGAATGAGATATTAACATGTCTGAACATTGATCTTCAGTGAACGAATTTGATTTACATATACTGCTCAATAGCGGATATCCCCTCGTCTACCTACATAACAAGCAGACCCTATTGAGGGACTGCCTTTCAGTGGATACCTTAATATATTTATGGTTACCCACTATCACTATTAGGATCCTGAGCATATACTGTACTCAGCATTTGGATCCAGCATGCATTCAAATTGTCATTTTAATACCCATTATTTTAGTTTGTTGTATTTTAAAAAATATTTTTTAAATATCACCACTTATCGTCAGAGCGTGAGCTCGAGTGCTTGACTTTGGTCACTTTCTCTCCTATGTTATGTAGTCAAGAGTACCGCTCACATACCTATTTAGCAGTAGCGGGGGCTTCCTACTGTTCTCTCCTTGGAGTTTCAGTTAGTGGGCCTCACCGCGAGTCATGTATATATCTTTAAGTGTATATATGTACATATGTTTAAGTGTATGTGTATTAAAGATGCCCTGTCATCATTTATTGTTTTCAGTTTAGAAACGTGTCCTATTGTAGCGCTGCTGACACTCCCGAGAAAGCCGTGATTGGACGAAAGGTGTAGAGTGGGCGGTCCTATCTTTGAGCACAGACACGAGTGAAGGAAGTAGGAGAAAGGCTACAGATCACCAGCTCATCCACAGAAGCCGAGTGAGTGACATCATTTTCGGGGGACAGAACGCAAGGCAGCAAGCGGTTACCATCGGCTTGCTGGAAACTGATCCAGGATTTCGATCCGAGACCAGATGATCGTCCAGAGAAGGCGGGGTGGTGAGCAGTGTGATGGTGAGCAGTGTGATGCGCAGTCTCCTCTTAACACTTGCGAGTGTGATGTGCCTTTTTAATATTGTTACTTTGTACACCCATATATCTACACTGGGAGTTACAGCCTGTCCTGAGTTCCTGATTGCAGAGTATCACAGCATATGTGCCCGAATTTCACTTGCATCTTGTGAGTAGGCAAGCATAAGAGCCAAGATTTTAGCCTGAAAACACCCACCTTTTCCATTCATCTGCACTTAAAGTTGGTTGTTGTCGTTTCTTTCTCCTTTTCTCCATGCTCCCCCTGGACTGTGAGAACATATTAAAGATGCCCTGTCATCATTTATTGTTTTCAGTTTAGAAACGTGTCCTATTGTAACGCTGCTGACTGCAGGACAGGACACGGACCCGCAGGGCAGAGGTAGGGAGTAGGTACACCGACCTTGGCCTGGGATTTTAAAGCCTGGGATGCAGGGGAGGACAGGTCCAGTTCCGGGGGAAGGTGCAGGCACAGGCATGGGTAAGACTCAGGACGAACCGGATAGGAACAAGGCAGGAAAAGATCCCTTATACCTCTATAGTTAGAGCCCATAGTAATGGCCCATGGTTGTTCTCATGCAGGAAAAGGAGTAAACAGAGAATAGTGTATTCCCCCCCAACAGGGGCCCACCTGAGACAGGGTATTACTGAGACTATGCAGGAGATTGCCAGTCTCACCAATACATAGGGAAACAAGCCTAAGTACCTCCCCAGCATAGGAGTGAGAGCTACAAGGGGAAGAAACACAGAGTATATATTTGTCACAAGATAATATCTGAAGTGAAGTCTGTCTGTTCTATGGTGAGCATTATAAACAGATGTGAATAAAGCTCGTTTGTACTATAAAAGTTAATGGCACCCCTCATTGTTTTATCAGCATATCCACTCCCAGCCTTCACCTTCCCAGCACCCTGAACAGGGATGAGATACTGAACACACCCATGTATTTATCGAACTCGATATAAACAGTTTTAGAGTCAGACAAGGAGGGTTGCAAATAATTAAGAACTTTTTTCCCCGTTTGTGGAGGAATATAAACTACTGCACCATCTGGGCAGCACCCCGTTCATTTAAATGTATTGAAACAAAGCTTCCCATATTTTATCACATTTCCAGTATTTATTTTTATAAGTGTAGGTTAATTTCTCCATTTTCCCACTACCTTATGCTCCAGTTATTAATAGTAGGCTGGTTGGTGGATTTCCATCCTTTCGCGATTAAACGTTTTGCCGCCAGAAGCATGTGGTTAATTAGTTTTTTAGTCATTAGATATTCTATTATCTTCAGGCCACCACCCCAACAGAATGCATTCAGGCTCTACTGGGTTATCTTTAATGCAGCCTACACCCTGTGTTACAGGACATGCCTGAACCTTGTTGTTGGTTTCTCATTGATTAAGGGTTTAATCTGAGTCAGAAGAGTTTTCAACATTGTATTTATCTCAATGATTAAAATGCAGCTGATTTGTATTTTAGTGCCAAGCTTTTCCTTTGATCTTATGTGTGACCTTGGGCAAGGTACCCCAGGGGGTGATTTATCAAAGGTTTATTCCAGCTCTGCTCCAGCATATAAACTACTTTTGTTTTCCACCTGTAAAAATATGATAAATGTTAACTTTATTTTCCAGAGGGCAATTATGTGCTGAAAGTTAAAGTCAGTGAATAAATGTGATCGTTTTAAGAGAACGGAATGGGAATTGGGAGAAATATTTTTTTTTATGTCAAAAAGAGTAAACAAAAACATGTTGATTGGTATATGTCTGACACAGTATAACCTTATTTAGTTACTGTACCACCTTATTAGCATTAAGATTGCACAGGGATGTCTAAATCAGAGTTTCCTATAAGCTAAGTGGCCAAGTGTGTAGCCTTGAGCATCACAGCTTTCCTACATGAGCTGCATAACTTGAATGAAGAGCAGACTGAGGATGGCTCAGAATCTTTCCGTCTATCAACAAGAGTTAGGGATATATCTGTATCCGCCGAAGCAGCCAATTGAGCCGTTTGTTAATTGAAATTCCCTATTGAAGTTAAATGGGAAATTTTAGCCACAAACGGCCTGCTTCGGCGGATATTGCATATGCCACTTGGTCTCTTTGGATCATGAGAGAGGTAAGATGACTGCAATCTGTGCCCTGCAGCATTATACTTGAAAGCACTGTACAGTATATTAATGGATACATATGTTTGCTGTAACAAGTGATATATAAAGAGGCATTTTAACGTGCGTCTCAATGTGCATTTTGTGTTTAGTGGTTATATCAGAAGTTACACAATTTGCTTATTATATTAAAATAACCAAAAAAAACACAGAGGGAGGGATACCGTTCAAGATAAGTATACTAACTGGATCAGGAACCTAACAATGCAGGTGGTGCACCAACCTCTAAAGATAAATGTAGGGTAAAAAAAACAAAAAAGAGAAGAAAAAAGTATAAAGTGCATTTAAGGAAATCTGTAAGAGCATGAAAATAATACAACTTTAAAAAAAATAAGAAGCATATAATCAGGAATGACAATCATGTGATATCTCAGGCGCAATCACATGGTAATTATTAATGGAAGCCATGGCCATGGAGGTGATAGGACCCTCAAGCACTCAAAGGGGTTACATGCCGTCTTGTATTTCCTAAGAAATTAACTGTCTGGGTAAATGTAGCTTCTGTTTACTTGAATCTATCCAACCCTGTTTGGGTTAGAACTTGCAGACTCTGCTTTCGTCTCTGGAGATGGTCTAGTAGTCAAGTCTTTACCAGGCTGGGTGCCTATCTGTTGTCACTATCAGAGTTCAGATTTTCTTACTTGATCAAATGGGAAAAGGGAGAAACATCTGTGCAGGTACTAGGGGGAAAGAGACAGAAAGTACAAGGTATACTACTTTAATAATGAAGGGAAGACCCCCCCCCCCCCCTCAGAGAAACTGTCTCCCTATTGGAGCAGAGACATCTACCTCTTTTCCTGACATTAAACTCACTGAGATTTAGCAACATGGAGGTACAGTAAGGTAAGTAATTTGGGGTTTGGATGACATCCCAGGTGGCCTACCAAAGTGTTACCATGTTTGCCATTTAATTGAAGAGACCTCTGCAGTTTCGAAAGCTGATGCACACGGTAACCTTGTATAATTTATGGCGGTCCGTTAAAAGGTATCAAAATATTATTGCTACAATAAAAAACTTTTACTTGAGAGTTTGCAGTCTCTCCTATGCTATGCTTCATTTATACAAATGCACAATATTTGTATTGTTTTTGTATTGGTATTGCTAAGTATACAGTCAATGTAAATAAAATAATGAAATACTAGGATAGTGTTTTTCAATCAGGGTTCCTAGGAACCCTTTTGTTCCCTGGGAATCCCGAAAGGGTTCCGTGTAATGTTCAGGACCAAATACAGAAGAATTTACAATGCTCTTATCTCAGATGTGCTATTAGAGAGGGTTGGGGTTCCTTACAATGCATCTAATCACAGACACGCTATTAGAGAGGGTTGGGGTTCTTTACATTGCAGCGGATCCAAGACGCGCTTTTAGAGAGGATTGGGGATCCTTACAATGCATCAGATCTCAGACACACTATTAGAGATGGTTGGGGTTCCTTACAATGCATCTGATCTGAGACGAGCTATTAGAGAGGGTTGTTATTCCTTACAATGCATCTGATCTCAGATGCGCTATTAGAGAGGGTTGTTATTCCTTACAATGCATCTGATCTCAGATGCGCTATTAGAGAGGGTTGTTATTCCTTACAATGCATCTGATCTCTGATGCGCTATTAGAGAGGGTTGTTATTCCTTACAATGCATCTGATCTCAGATGCGCTATTAGAGAGGGTTGTTATTCCTTACAATGCATCTGATCTCAGATGCGCCATTAGAGAGGGTTGGGGTAATGCAGAATTTCACACTATAATTATAGGGAATCCAATCTAGCACAGTACTGCAGCTGAGAATAAAGTGAAACTGTAGGTGATAGTTAAAAATGTCAACCAGTCTCTAGAGTCAATTGTAAAACACTTGGATAAGACACAAATTTAATTCATTTAGCACAGGCAAAAAATTTTTTTTTATAGCTGTGCATCTACATACACTTTTTTGGGAGATTTATACATACTGTACTGTAGCACCCTTTGGTCCCATAAAGTATCTGGGATCAGACTGCTTTGGTTCAAATGCATATTTATAGGACACTGATGCTTTTTCATGACCCCTCCAAATCTTATAAAAATTGAAAAAGGGACATCGCTCTCACCTTCCCAGTTGTCGCATTCACATTAGCATGTAGTTTAGTACTGCTATCATTAACAAGATTAATTTCATGTCTTACCCTATTAATAACCATCTCTAATTAAAGCAAAATCTGCAGCAGTGATTTGGAGGCAGGAAGAGGGAAGACATGAAAACAAAACATAATGCAAAAAACAAGAGAATCAGGATAACTACATACAGTATACAATTATAACACAATCCCTAATAATGCTCGGCGGTGTAAATTAGTGCCAGTGGTGCATTAGCCACCCAATCCTGGGTATAATGGCTTTGTAATGGTGCTGGCACACAGTGGAAGCTTGTTGTGTGTTTGAAAAAGGGTGCTTCGGAACTGCTGTGCTTTGTAGCCATTGAGGGTCCCTTCCGATGGCGCTCAAACTCTCGATCATGTCCTGACTGTAACCCATTACTAACTCCTGCTACCCACTCTACAATCCTTGACCGGACCTGATAGCAGTCAGGCTCGCGCAAATCTGATCTTATCATAGCAGGCCTCCCTTTTTAAAGTCTCCTCTCCCTCTTAGTCCCACCTCTTCTCAAGTTGTTATCATTGGCTCCTATCATATCCATTTACAGTCACATGTCCATAGCACATTGAAGAGGATGTGTGGATCTCATCACACAGGGGGTTACATCCTCCCCTAATAAAATGCTGATGTCCCCATCAACCAGGTTAAAGTCCTTGTTACATATGACTGGTCTATCTAACACACTTCTGCCTCTCCTCTCTCTGTCTGCGCAGAGAAACATAGGTACAGTGGATCAACACACATATAATTTTTACAGATTGCAGTACTGTTTCACCACATGGTACCAAAGCTCCCGGTGTCACCTATCTCTGGGGTCATAGGTACTACCCATTTCACCGTACTCACCACAGCAATCTCTGTAGACACCTGTCCTTATAATGTGATGAGATATTATGTATTTTAATCAATCTGGTACTTCAGGGGTTAATGGTGCCACAAGTTGGGTTTAAAAATACCATATGTTGGGTTTCTAACCGGGTCTTGTCTTCAAAAAAAAGCTTAATTAAGGGGGTTATCCTGTATGGCCCACTAAATGTGCCAGGTGGGTTGTATGTTGCTGATAGTCTCGAGATAAGGGCAGTTGTCTTACCAGAGGTGGGAATAAAATATGGCCTTTGTGACAACTTTATAAACATGATCTTTTTAGAGCTAGCTTCAAAGACATTCTCTGGAGTGTTCTGCAGGGTTTTTGGGGCATGGCTTCAACATAAGAGTGACTTTATTAAAAATGATAATATCATGGGATGTCATCTCCTCTGCATAATAAGAGTTACAAATCTGTAATCGTGTCACAGAGTTGCATGTACTAACACCACGCACCACATGTTTAAGAGGTAATAAGAGACAGATATCCATTTGTCACTCAAATTTAGGATTGAGATGGTCATACTTAATCTTCATGAGCACCTGAATGTATTGATGTGACTCACATGTGTGTAAGTATTAGTTAAGGAAAGTTATGTGGGCGTTTAGATATTGAAGAGAAGTTTAAAGTCATTTTGTAGAGTTTTTTTTACTCTGTCGTAAAACTGTTAATCTAACAGCTGATATACGTTGGCGGTGGGTTTAAGATGTTTCCATCGAAAGAGAATGTATTTAAGTCTTAGCAAATATTATGAAAATCAGATTTCAACAGAGGTGTGTTTGGACCAAACACATGATATTTCATCTTTCTGCACCAGTGACCTCTCTGGGGGAAAACCTATGGCATGGTAATGTATAGGGTTTTCTGTTTACGTTTATCCATTTTTATTTTGAGAAACTGTTATGCATTTATCTGTAATCAAAGCACTGTATTTTTATATATATATTAAAACATTTAATGAGTGATTCATTGGGCTTTGAATGAACTGTTGCACGCTCTCGAGAAAGTATTTACATTTTCGGACAGATTTTTGTGTGCATAGTTTTTTCTATCATAAACAGGGACCTGGGACCCTTGCAAATATATTCATTTTACATCTTATTTTTATTTGCATATCTCGGGTGCAAGCATATAGCTATGATTGCAATTGCGTAAGGGGTCAATATTAACTCATCAGAGGTACCTTGCACAGGTTAAAGGTGAGTTGGCTAGAGTAGCGTGTGTATTAACCCTGATGGCATATCTAAGTCACGTGCCCACTTGTGTGCTGTTCGTGACAGGTGGTATATGGGGACGGATTTAGGGGAGATGTTACTCATCTGAGGGACCTTTGCGAAGGTGAAGGGTGGGGCAGCTTGCAAGCTGTGTTTTAACCTTTGTTCCGTAGGGGAAATATTGTCCATTTGAGGGACCATTGCAGAGGTGAAAAGTGGGGCCACTTGCGAGTGAAGTATTAACTCTTGTCCCATATGCAGGTCATGTGCTCACAGGTGTGTCGTATGTGACATAGAGGAAGGAACAGAGGGCACAGCGGATTTTGCAAATTCAAACTCATTTATTGAGCCAACACAACGTTTCGACCGTGGAGGTCTTTTTCAAGTGAAAAAGACCTCCACGGTCGAAACGTTGTGTTGGCTCAATAAATGAGTTTGAATTTGCAAAATCCGCTGTGCCCTCTGTTGCTTCCTCTATGTACTCAGGACTGACTTCAGGCTTTCGTTCTAACATTGGAGCACCGGTAATTGTATCATTTTTCTCTTTTTAAGGTGTGCAGCACTCCTCTCTATTATCTGTGTCGTATGTGACAACATCCCCCGAAGAATCTTGTCATGTAGCTCTTGCCCATGCACTCTTTTGTCAGAACGGATTTTATTTCCCTCACTGTATCGGCAGCAGTAGTGGCCACTCGGTACATTTCTTGCGATTGTTGCTTGAGGGTCTGGACTGCATGTACATGGTCTGAGATGTGCTATCTTCCGCCACTCCAAAACACAGATCGATTTGTAATTGGACTTCCCAACCAAACATCAAGTAATAGAGCAAATATCCTGTAGAGTCATCCGAGTGCAATTATACGCATGTAGCATATGATGCACATGTTGACACCCTAATTCTTTCCCTTGAATATTTAGGATGCCCATCATGATCACCAGGGTCCTATTAAATCTCTCAGGTTGAGGATCTCCCTGTGGGTGGTAAAGCGTTGTTCAAGATTATTTTATTCCACAGTGGCATAGTAGGTCCTTGATGAGTCGGCTTTCAAAATCCTGCCCTTGATCGGAATGTATCCTAGCTGGCAATCCATAATGGGTGTGAAGTACTTGTCCCATAGCACCTTGGCAACGTTAGTAACTCGTTGATGCATTGTCAGGAATGCGTGACCACTAGGATATTACTGGTGTTTTTTCTATCCACCTCTGACAGGAAATCAGAGCAGACCAGATCTAGTGGTCCACTGTTGGTGATATTTGTCAATGGTGTGGCCCTTGCAGGTAAAGTCTTTCTAGGCACACACCTTTCACAGTTCTTGCAGTATTTTTTGACATCCCGTGCCATTCAGGACAAATAGAATTGGTCTTTCACTAGTCCCAACGTCTTGTCTGTGCCCAGGTGGCTATGGTTGTCATGGAGAGATCTGAGTACCACCTGCCTATAATTGTAGGGCAGTATCAATTGCTGTGTGTTGGGACTTCTTTGCAACTCTGAAGATTACTTCGATCATGATCACTAGATAAGCCCATTGGTTTAAGAGGAGCATCCATTCTGGCCAACTTCTGATTCTTCAATGCTGACCACAGTTCTTTCAAACCAGGGTCTGTCTGTTGTGCTTGTGCTAAATCCTGGCAGTTAAACTGAGGTAACCCTTCCATGGTCAATTCTACAGGGTGAAAGTAAACCAAGGGTACAGCGGTGGGGGATATCCCCAGACTCAACCACTCTGTTTAGATTTGCAGTCATGACCCGTCTTGATATCTCAATTTGTTTGTACAATGCTCGCGCCCAGGTTGCGGTAATTTCTCCCATCTATCCATCCCAGAGTATCTATGTGAATTTGAGAAGTGAGTGCGTCAGCATCAACGTTTTTCTCCCCTGGTCTGTATTTCCTTCTGGAATTGTCGGGAGCCAATGCTCCTAACCACCTGTGACCAGTGGTATCCAATTTCACTGAGGATAGAATGTAAGTAAATAAGTAAGTAAACTGCGGATATTGCTTCATACAGAGATAGTCATGTAGCTTGTCCACTACTGCCCATTTCAACGCTTGGAATTCGAGTTTGTGCATCAGGTAGTTCCTCTCTGAAGGCACCAACTCATGACTCACGAATGCCACTGGTCACAGCCCCTAAGCATGCTCCTAATACAGCACTGCCTTTATGGCTTGGAAAGCCTTTTTGCACTTGGAAGTCAACCTGGCTCCAAATGGCTCGTTCATTTGAAAATAGTCTTGACTGGTGGCTCCAGTGGCCATATTGCATCCTTGAGATGGCGGATAACCTTTTGTTACCTGGGTCAATGGCTGTACTATAGCTGAGAATTATTCATGAAATGTCTGTATTATCGACATAACCCGAGAAAGGACTGCACTTCTGTCAGCTGTTTGGGCCCAGGCCAGGATGCAATGGCTTCTAATTTAGAGCGGTCGATAGCCACACCTTTTTCAGACACGATGTGCCCCACATACATGACAGCTGTCTGCCAGAGCTGACACTTTTCCAGAGAAAACTTAAATCCACTCTTGCTCAGCCGGTATAGTACCTTCATCAGGTAGCCTCGTGTTCTTCCAAGGTCTTTCCAAACACTATTAGATCTTCCAGGTATACTAGTACCTCTAAAAGATTCATATCCCCCACAACGCGTTCCATCAATCTCTGGAAAGTGGCTGGAGCTCCTTACACTCCTTGGGGCATGCGCTCAAATTGATAGAACCCCAACGGGGATTTAAAAGCTGCGTAGGTCCAAAACCTAAAACCATTTGCTCCCAGTGAGACAATCCAATGCATCCTCTATACGCGGCATGGTATATAATTTATTTTTATTTCACTACAATAAATTGCTTTTAATGGCTATTTGTCCAGCTATCATTACTGGGTTGCAGTGCACGCCTTCTTTGTCTATTTTTGTGTACGCGCCTAACAGGACTGGCTTTTACTGCACTACGCATAGACAAGGACACCTCTATTTGTGAGTTATCCTGTTTATTTTCCACGCCTTGCAGGACTAGTGTGTGACAGCAGGCTATTTGGGGATTTGTGGGGGTCGGGTCAATCGGTGTCGTGCGGCTCACCTCACAGCGGGTCCTCCAGTGCTGTTGTTCCCCACCCCCCCCTCTTCTTCTCCCCCTATCGGTGTATTATGTCCACATCATTATACTGCCCTGCATTTCAAGCCTTTATTGTGCAGCACTGACTCAGCTCCTGGATTGTTTATATAAAATCTTATTACAAGTGATTATATATAACAATGTTGCTTTCCTAGTCCTGATCTAGGGCACCGACCTGGGGATCACTTCCCATATTCTACTGCTTTTAAAATGAGCTTTGCAGACTAACTTCAGTGCATTTTAGTATAATGAACACTTCATGTACGTTGTATATGTATACCCTTTACCCCCACCCTAAGTTAGATTAGGTCTGCTACTCCATATTTACTGCGGTGTGGTGCGTACCTGTTAGGTAACAGGAAGGCTGAGCACTTCCGCGGTGGTTTGGGGAATCATCAGGACAGGTGTACAGGTTTACCTTTGTTCATTGGTTACAGCGCCTCCAGTCAGCATGGATCCTCTGGATAGTAGGATGGCCCAGACTGACACCTTCCTTTAGCCCAAGACAGTGAATCACTCTGCTAGATGTTTCCATGGTATTTATTGCATGTTCAGGATCTTACAGCAGGTACATCAGTTTTCCTTGCTTCTCCTAGTAATGGTATTAGTGATAGGGCTTGAGGCCTATACCAGGCCTTCTGCATGGTGCTCCTCCTGAGGCCTCCTAATGAGACCCAGGGTAGCTGGTACTCACTCCACAGGGAGAGGAAAGAGACACACCCACTTTTGGGAAAGTGCCAGTATTTATACCCTTGGGTTGTGCTTGTAATCCTGCCCTATAACAGAGCAGGTCTGAATACTGACAGGCCATCACATCCAGCATGTGACCCAACCAGTATCCACCCCTCAGGCTGACACTTTCTGGCTGTTGCTAGGCCCGCCCTTGGATACATAAAATGTATCCAAAGCTGCAATAGCACACAAGGCCTTTCTGAATGAATTAACCCATCCTCCTCCTGCACCTAACAGGATTTCCACTGGTAGGGCCCAGGAAAATAAGTAGTGTCCGGAGGCTAGGCTACATATACAATAAAGCTTTGATGACAGCTACCATGCTTTAGTAGTGTAGAAACAAAAGGTGCGCTCTAAACTACTTGTGATTCTAAGTGATTGATGGTACAGAGACCTTGAAATTAAAAAGTGAGATACGACCAATTGTTGGAACTGGAATCCTACTCCAAGCTATGTGAATATGCAGCTGCTCAGAGAGGATGGCTCAGCACATCAAGAAGTATTGAAGATAGAAAAAGACAAGTACAAAATTCTCATACAAAATGAACTGTAGTAAAAATATATATTAAAAAGCACATATTAAAGAACACATGGAGGTTTAAACCATTGCTGAATGTATGGAAAGTACCACCAGTGATACAGTTACCAGGCTCCCTTGATCATTATAGGGTTAATGCAGGATCATGTGAAAAGAGCCGCCAATGATCCAGATACAAATGACATCAACCCCGGCAGGGCCGGCACCCGCTCCCGGTTGTAGCAGTACTGTAACAGTAATTACTGTAACAATAATAGTCCCGTTATAGGTGAAATAACCAGCTTTGCTGAAAATGGCACTCGCTCCTGATCTCCAATAAGCAGATACTTGCAGCGCAACAGGGAAAGAAAGGCTCCGGTTAGGGAAGGCACCCACTCCCGGTCCCAGGTGTAAACTGCATTCGCTTCTAATCTCCAACAGGAAAATACTTGCAGTATGATCAGGTGCAGCCTGAGCTCAGAATCACACCTGTTTTCTGCCCAAATTTCCTATCAGGGATGGGTATAAATAGCACACCTTCTCCCTTTACAATTATTCCCTGATGAAGTAGCACCTGCTACGAAACGCGTTTGATTAGATTATGTGCTATTGTTCATATTGGGCTTGCTCTATAGAATAGCTCTTTACTCGTTTGTAAGAATAAATTTTCATATCTTAATTTATCCTGCTGCTGGCCAATGCAGAGCGGTGTTGTTGCCACTGATTGCCCCTGGGTACTCCTGCTGTAGCTGTTGCACTAACTGGAGTGATTGTGAGCTCAGGCTGCACCTGCTTGGCTGACATGAGCGTGACTGACCACACCACTCATACCGCCTACACCTGGGACTGGGAGCGGGTGCCTTCCCTAACCGGAGCCTATCCTTCACTGCGTGCTGCAAGTAGTTGCCTGTTGGAGATAAGGAGCGAGTGCAGTTTACACCTGGGAGCGGGTGCCCCTTCCTAACCGGAGGCTTTCTTTCCCTGTGGCGCTGCAAGTTTCTGCTTATTGGTGACCAGGAGCGAGTATCGTTTTCAGCAAAGCTGGTTCCTTCATCTAGAATGGGATTGTTACTGTCGCTACAGCTGGGAGCGGGTGCAGTCCATAATAGGGTGGATGTCCATTTGTATCTGGACCTTCAGGAAAAAAAATAAAAAAGTACCATGGAGCACCGCCGAAAAGAAAGAGAACTGGAGGCCGGATCAAAGGTCAAAAATAATAAAAATGTATTGGCACATAGTATTTTTGACCTTTGATCCGGCCTCCAGTTCTCTTTCTTTTCGGCTGTGCTACGTTACTTTTTTTTTACTTTTCTGTATTTGGCTCGACGGGATGCACGCAAGGATGAACCAACAATGAAAAGAAGTGGTACCGTGAGTACAGTGTTATTTCATTTTCTGGCTTCTTTGCCTTTGGGAGCGGCTTCGACTGCTTATTTGGATCTAAGTTGCTGGGTCTCCCTGTGATCCCTAATGTTGTCCTAGCTATCTGCGGGGCTCCAATTGGTTTCTATCCCAGCATACTATATATATATGATCTAGCATCAAAGTTTACATTGTGGATTTCATCCTGATATATACTCAAGATATTATCTACAGCTTTACCTTTTAATGGCTTGTCCAAGGGCAGCCGGCAGCGCTACATGGAGATTCCTTTCTCCTAAAGTATCTGGACCTTCGTTGGTTCACTCATGCTTTAGCAGTGAATAAATCAATAGGAGGAGATTCAGTAAGCACCGGTGTGGTGTATCCCTCTCCTTCCCTGACCCGGTGTTAACGGTCACCTAAATCATTAGCAGTTAGCACTGTAACGGGGTGCGATACCCCTGCATCGGCTCTTAGTGAAGCTTAGAGTGCTGAATGTTCCCTTACTGTAGATCCAATTCTTTCATGTTTGCTGATTGGAGTCCTGCAGCAAAATAGCGATGGAGACAATCTACTTGCTGGGAATAATTATTATATGTTAATTTCTAAATTGCACCACATCCAGCAGAGGAAATTATAGGCTATCAATCTTTATCCCTTTTAATGTACTTTCTACGAGGCTTGGTTTGTAATATGTCTTGTCACATCCTTTGCCACCAGCTGAATAATTGTAAAGCCAAGGCTGCATTCTAGAATCTGGAATACCCAAGCCTCCTCTGCACATGAATCAGTGATGTAAAGGTGCAGTCCCGAGAGGGACATACCGTTTTTGAAAAGTTGCTTTATGTGTTCCATTTTATGTTCCATTATAACACATTTATTGTAAAATCATCTCGTTTTAATCTGGAGCAATATAGAAGTCAAACAATAGAAATCATTCCAGTTATTCCCCTCTGAATAAAGGCCACATTTACTAAGCAGTGCTAAGCCATTTCAAATGAATAAGGGTGCTTATTCAATAATCTCATAGGCAGCCGTCCGCTCTACAATAGCTCAGAAATTCTCCTTGACTTGAATGCATCAGAGCGTACTGAATAAGCCCCTTGGTTGCAAAGTTAAAGGCTTAAGCAAATTTAGCCCTAAATGTATTAATTTACCAAAATAACCTAGTAATTGTTCCTGATCATACTGGATCTCACACTTTTGGAATAGTTTATGTTCAGTCACTGACGTATTTAATAGGGGGTGTGTTTCACATATAAATAAATAAGTCTTATGACAATTAAGTTGATGTGAAGATGCCTATTTTATGTTACTGTGTCAAAGTGCTGTGTGTCAACTTTCCTCCACTTGCTATTTGTGAAGTGGATAAAGGAGCAGCTTCGTAATTACCTAGCCCACGCAATATTGTAATGAGATGTCTCAAAGTTAATGTCTGTAACTGTCACAGTTTTCTTTACATCAATAAAATCCACCTGACTTGAGTTGGCGTAAATCTAACCCCTGCGCCTAAAGAGCATCAAATGGAAGAAACTAAAATACCTGCTTTCATATATTTGCTGCCAGCACAGACTGAAGGAACAATTCTTGCACCACAACATATTGCATTATCTAGATACATATCGCAGAATCTCTGTTCTGTCTCACAGTTGCACACTTGTAACTGTAAATGTTGACTCTATTTACCAGTTTTCAAAGTCTCCCAGGTCTAGTTCTGTCACATAGCCATTTCTGGGGTCTCCTGGTACATACTAGAGGTTACACTCGAGGCTCTTCATCCTCGTGGGTTGAGACTTCTCAGTAGTGCTCATCATCATTTCTGGGAATGTTATTACTCACCCTTGGTTACTTTTAAATGCATCTTTATGGTACAATCTCAGATTAATTCAGGGGCACCTGTATACTTTTTTTAGTAGCCCCAAATCACATTACTACACTAGAGTAGTTATTTACCTACTCAGATATTTACCATCACCACAGGCATTTGTATGTACTACTACCTGATCTTTTTACACCCCTATTGTCCTGGAGACACCATTTTGCTAGGGCAAATCTACATATCAGATCCCTAGGGACTATTGATTTAATACCATTCAATTGTCTCTTTTATTTTTGGATCCAAAGTACTTTATGTACTCGACATAGGATTTGTGTGTGTGTCCATTGTCTACGATTTTAATCCCCATTATTTTAATATTGATGATTAATAAAGATTCATTTTATTTGCATATAATTTACCACTCAGAATAGGGATCTAGAGTGCTTAAATTGGGTTTCTTGTTCTCCTTGATATATATGATCCCAGTATAGACTGGCTAAGACTTGGAGTCAGTCTTTCAAGCATGGACAGTCTTTCAAGCAGCGGAGCATCAAGGAGGGGAGAGAACTACCGAAACGCAAGAGATAGCAGTCACAGTGAGTGAACTGAGACTGTTTATTGGAGTTTAGGTCAAGCCTAACCAATCGGGTTACAGGTGCTGTGGGTAACTAAAGAAGGGATCCTCCATTACAGACAAGGGTACTAAAGGCTTTGCCAAGAACAGGCCTGCCATGGTAACACTCACAGTTAATAAGAGCACCAACATTGTGTCGGCACCAACACACCGGCCCCCTCATTACATGGGGTCATAGGGACATGGAAGAGACATTGATACCCGACAGAGCAGATTTGATAAACTCAGTAATAATATGTACATGATCCTCCGATTGAGGATTACGGTTATGTCTGTATATCTGTGGCAATAAGAGATTTATAGAAATTACGTTTGATATTCAAGGCCTGGTGTCATGTCCTATTGCCTGATCTTTGGGCCGTGTGCCCAGTACGTGGGATAACTCTGTTATAATGGGGAGTAGGACCTAGGCCCCCACCTTAGCGTATAGACGTTTAGTCTAAGGAAAAATAAAGAGGGGTTACATTTATATAGTTGTAGCCCACTTTCCCTGTGCCTAAGGGAAACTACGCGTGTGACTACACGTGCTGCTATACCTGTTGCTCACAGGAGGCCTAAGCCTCTGCCACTAGGAGCCTGGGGTGAGTTATTTCTCCTTTAGTGCAGCGCCTCCACCTATGAGTGATCCCAACATTGGCGGGATAACCCCTCACAGGAACTATACAGTAATGAATGTACACACAAGGTATATAACTAAGGTTTACTAACACATGCACATATAATAACAATAACAATGCCCCAACCCACACAATATATCACATTGATACAGCAACACATTGTGGTGGCCGAATGTTCCCCCAATGTCCTGAGGGGGCCCTGGGCACCTAACCACCCAATGTCCACAGAACAGTCTCACACCCAACTATGAGGTAGCGCTACCCCCCCTGTGTAGTGATGGTGCATCATGGGTACCTTCCTGGCTACAGCCAGGGAATTGTGTAGGCCTTCTAGGAGCAGAGCACAGACGTGGGTCTGCAAAATCCCCTCTCGCCTTACAGGTGATGGTCCGCCTCGTGGGTGAGCCCCAGCAGGAGTGTCTCCCATAATGCATGGAACCACGTGGCTGTTCAGTCACCAGTGCAATACTACTGCAACATTACTAAGAGGAGCGTCCCTATCTGGGGCCTTCCCTACAATACTGTACTGTTTGGAGGGATCGGGGCCTACCTGGGGCCTTGGGGGTGAGTCCTGGCCTAGTCCATGGAAGCACTGCTTCCTGGACACTACCTGTCTCTTTGCTGTCCCCGTCCGACTGGCACGCCTTGTCTGTTCGCGTCAAAGACCTTCTTTCCTTCTCTTCAAGCCCTATTGGCTCATACGCCCCATGTGGTGCCTACCTCCCTAAGCACTATGGGACATGTAGTCCCCCACTACAGCTTGCAGAGCCCTAAAGATGGCCGCCACAACTACCGGCTCACTGCGCATGCTCACTGCGCATGCGCACCGACTCGTTTGCGCGTGAGCGGGAACAAGATAGCCGCCGCACTGAATGCGCATGTGCCGCCTACAAGATGGCCGCCCCCTGCACTCCGACAGTGCAGAGCTCCAGCGGCTCCTATCCAGCCTGCAGTCATCCCCACCCCCTCTCCCCCGTACCGAAGGTAATAAGGGGACTCAGCTAAATGGTTATTAGAGATTGTTTGCATTTTGGAGTGTACTGATATTTAATATAGATCACTTTGTTTTTAGTTGTATATATATTCACTATTACACTCTGTGTCAGTTTGATAGATTATCTTGTAGATTAGAGATATACTGTAGTTGCGGTAGAGTAGCGCTACAAAAACCTTTCTTTGCATGTGTGTCTCCGGTAAATGCCTTCAGAGGTAAAACAGTTAACACAAGAAATCTGCAGGCATTAGCTTCCTCCACTAACCTTTAAAGCTGTTTTCCCTCGGCTGTTTTTCATGTTTCCCCCAATTACTCACTACCCTGAGGCCATCAATCTGAATAAGTGATGCTGTATGCCGGCATGGAGAGCTGCCACAGCCTGGCAAAAACACAGAGCGAGACTAAGATCGACTCTCCGGGAGCCCAGCTGAAAAATGAAATTTAATGGAAATAAATGTACATTTACGACAACAAAAAAGATTCAAAGACAAAAGTGTTTAAAATAATGAAATTGTTTTGCAAATGTACAACATATTGCTTTCATAGGGCACAGAACGTCTACATTGTGCTAACTTGCTACTGTTAAGATTAACCTAATGTGGCTGTGTCAAAGGATTGAATTTGTGTTCAACTCTATAGCACCATGATGATCAGGATCATACTTTCTATGTAAGTTTGTGTTATTCTGCAGTGAGTTTGGGTACATAAAGTGCCGGTGCCACCGGTGCCATGTTTATTATGGGTAGCGGGGGTGGGTAAAGGTGGTATTTGGCCCTTGGTGGGTGTTTAGGCCTTGCGGTGGGGTGGGGGATTGCGGGTGGCGTTAACCCCTTCATTACCTTAGCGGTTAATACTGCTAAGGTAATGAAGGGGTTAACCCCTCCCACTACCCACCCGGTAGGTGTAAACACCCACCAAGGGCCAAATACCATCTTCACCCATCCTCGCTACCAACAATTAACATTCAAAAACACAACAACCCTACTACCCACCTCTTCTACCACCAACATCCTCCCCGGCCCCCCCAACACATACAGTAGAGAAATGGGCAAAATAACTATTATCCACATATGGAAAATAGCTAATTTGCCGATTCAAAATCAAACATTAGCCAGCCAGCATTAATAAATTAAATAAAACATTCAACTTACCCCTGCCATCATGAAAGGCATCCTCGTCAGCATACTCCAGGTCCATGTCCTCCGAAGCCAGCAAGAATACAAGAAAAAATACAATCTAAAGGCCCATAACCCCTTAATCACCTTAGCGGTTAATAACCACTATAGTAATTAAGGGGTTAACCCACATACACCCGCTACCAACCCGGGAGGCCTAACCAGCCACCCCGGACCCACTATACCCACCTATTGATTGGCACAGTGGTACATTATGCCCATATAATATATGCACTATAGCAGTCAATGGTCAACCTAATACAAATCAATAAGGTCAAAAATACACAACAATAAAAGAAATACACCAGCACCTAAACACCCCAACACGAAAAATAACTAAAAAGCCTAATAGATACGTTTTATTAATGTGTACTATCACCAAAACAGCAAAATAATTAAAATTATGTTATTCCAAAACATAATAATACAATTAAATAAACACCTATTAAGCCAATTCAAGAAATAAAAGCACTAGCCAACAAATCAATTAAATCAATAAAAGCACTAGCCTAAATACAATTCATTAATTTAAACCGCAACCCAACCCTAAAATGTACTAAAAACAAGCCATCCAAATTCCAAACAATTGAATCAAAACAATAAACAGAAATAGAAAAAATAACAATCAATTCCCAACATCAATTTGCCAAAAAATGCATTGCCTGTTACTGTATTTATCTGTACCATAAGGCACAGACTAATACATTAGCAGTCAATGGGCAATGAAAAATATAAAAATAGAATCAGAAAACCTGAAAAAAGACAAATGCATACATTCAATATTTATCTTACCTTTAGAAGTCTTCACCCTCCGAATCAGGAAGCTCTCGACCCGCGATGTCTTCCACTGCAATCCGACTCAATCCTCCTTGAAGAACAGCATCAGGTACAAAAATGTTCTCTCTTTCATCTTCTTTCTCCTTCTTCTATCTTCATCTGTCATTCTTTTCTTCTTTTCTTTAATCTTCTATCTTCTTTCTTTCAATCCAAAACCCCATCGTATATCGAAAACGGGTGTTGCCACGTCGAGATCTTCCGATAAAATGATCTCCAAGGGAGGTACGTCACATCCTTAAAACCACATGGCTATATCATGTGGTATTACAGCCAGTGGGATTGTCTTCAATCCCATTTGTTCCTGTACCATGTGATATGTTCCATTAGTTAAAAAGGATGTGACATCACTTTATGGGATGATGTCACATCCTTTTTAGAATGGAACATATCACATAGTACAGGAGCCAATGGGATTGTCTTCAATCCCATAAACTGTAATACAATGTATTGGTGTTCAAGAGTGTCAGCTCTTCAGCCCAACCGTTGTACTTGCATACAGTGTAAATGTGTGACAATAAAGAATTTTTGTGTGTTTGCCTTTCCAGGGATGCCAGCAAGTAGGGATTTCTGGGGTATGAGTTTTAAGGGGGGTTTTGTGGAGCAATTGTTGTCAGAATGTGCCTAGATAGTTGGGATCTGGAGTTGTCAGTTCCCCAAAAATGTACCCGAGAATCATGCTTGGTTCTCGAATACATGTAGGCACATTGTCCCTGCAATATCTCTCCTTGAGAACGCTTGTGCGACTCACCGCTAGGGTTCCCTGCTTCAGCACAGCCCAGAAAGGTAAATGGGGCAAAGAGATGTAAAGTGTCCCTGTAACTATGAGGGGTCCCTAGGTTAAGGGGAATACCCAGTTACTGCCCAGGTAGCCCAGAACCTGTATTGGGGTTCATGGGCACTACAACCATAATTATGAGGTTGTGAGAGGACTCTTAGAGTCCAGTCCAAGTCTATGAGATAGTGTGTGGGGAATATAGTCTAGTAGAAAATAAAGTACAGCTTTCAATTCTATTCCCCATACCCAGAGACTTAGGACATATAACAGTATATTTTATTAACAGTTGGTTTAATATAGTATGTACTGTTGCGCACGGTAAATGAGCTGGCACTTTCAGAACCAATGTTCCAACAGGCTACCAGGGCTACCAAATTTGGTGCTAGTAAGTCTGTAGGACATCGGAGTTGAAAGCCACCAGAGGATGCCTGAGGTGTGAAGACCATTTGGGTAAAGGGCTCAAGTACCCACGTCCTGAAATGAATAGAAGTCGTTCAGACTACCATTTGCCCCACCAGATATGGAGGCGCCTGACCCAGCGGGTGGCATCTGAATAGCAAGGGACTAGGTGGCAAACTTGCGCATGTCCCTTGGCAGGTTCAGAATCCCTGCTTGCTCGGTTTCACTCTGATTGGCTAGTAAGAAAGTTCCCATGCTGTGATTGGCTGTAGTATTTTGTGAATGAACTCCAAAATACTATAAGAACCCCTCAGCCAATGCGTCAGCAGATTCTCAAGCGCCAAAACAACGGCGGGCTTTTTGAATGTGCTAAAAGTGCTCTTGTGCAAATAGCAAGGCACCAACTTCTGAAAAACGTACCCAGAATATTTTCTAAGTCCAGCTTTTTGCGACCAAGTTCTCATAAACGAATGACACATTCACGGTTGGGATTGTAAGCCGATTTTAGTTACAGGACTTTGGAGCTAAATCCTGGTCAAGAAAAACTCTGTTTTAGGCTAAGTATATAGTGACTTTAGCCGTGCGGAGACGTGCTGAGGCAAAACGAGTGCTTTCCCTGGCCTTAGTTCGCGCGCCGTCCGGGGGCGTGTCGGGGGGCGGGCCAGTGACGTCACGGAGCTGGTTCGCCCTCATTGGGCAAACCGCTCACGTGACCAGCCCCGCGCTCCCGTGAGCGCCGAAACTTTAAACTGACATGTCGGCTACGCTTCCACATGCCTGCGGAAGCGTGCGCGAGCCCCTGCTAAAGCCGCTCTCATTGCGGCTGCAGGGGCTCACTGCCGAGCGTGAGCGCGGCTCAGCACGGGTCAGTCCGAGTGCACAGCAGCTAGGAAAGTTTCGATTTTTTACCCCAGTTCCCAAGTAAGTGTGTCTTTTCTTATGCAGTTTGTGCATCATTGTGTGTATGCCTTTTCATGTGACTAAATGTTCAATTTATTTCACTTATCTGTTTTGTTCAATGAATGAACCTGGTAAAAAGGTGTAAATGCCTGGTCTCCCGTGACACCTGTCACATGTCCAATCGGATTGAAGCTGTACCATCTGACCCTAAAACGTGACATCACAGGCCCTATATAAGGCCTGTACATCTCATTTTAGCAGAGGATCCCAACATATTTTTTCTTGTGCTCTTGCTGCCAATGGAGGACATGGACCTGGAGTATGGTGATGAGGACGACCTTCATGATGGCAGGGGTAAGTAGAAAGTTGTATTTACTTTATTTATGGTGACTGGCTAATGTTTGATTTTGAATGGGCAAATGAGCTATTATCCATTTCTGGATAATAGTAATTTGGCGCATTACTGTACTGTATGTGTTGGGGAGGGTGGGTTTGTTGGGGGTAGAGGCGATGGGTAGTAGGGTTGTTGTGTTTATTTTTGTTTATTGGGGGTAGAGGGATTGGGTGAAAGGGTAGTAGCCACAAGGGTGGGTGTTTAGGCCTTCCGGGGGGTAGCGGGACTGGTTAATGTGACGGTAGATGGTAACCAGGCTCTCAAATAAAGGTTAAGCCCGTTTTTGGTTACCCCTGATCCGTATATAAGGGTTCAAGAGAGTTAGCTCTTGGGCTCAGTAACATCGGGACCTTGCAATGCATAACCTGTAATAAAAATATTTTATGTGTTTTTATCTTTCCGGGCATGTCAGCAAGCAGGGATTGCAAGGGCATGAGTTTCAAGGGGGATTTTGCAGATGAATTGTTGTCAGAAAGTGCCTAGGTAGTTGGGGTCCGGAGTTGTCGGTTCCCCTAAAAATGTACCCGAGAATCATGCTTGGTTCTTGGATACATGTAGGCACATTGTCCCGGCAGTATCTCCCCTTGAAAACGCAAGCCCGACTCACCGCTGGGGTTCCCTGCTTCAGCATAGCCCAGAAAGGTAAATGGGGCACAGGGATGAAAAGTGTCCCTGGAACTGAGGGGATCCCTAGGTTAAGGGGGGTACCCCAGTTAATGCCAAGGTAGCCCAGAACCTGTATTGGGTTCTTTGGTGATCCAAATGTAGATAAGGTTATGAGTGGACACTCAGAGTCCAGTCTAAGTCCCATAGATAGTGTGTGGGGAATACAGGCTGATAGAAATAAAAGTACACTTTTCTATTCCAGCTGTGCACAAACAGGGGGGCGTGCCCTCAGGGGGGGGGGCAGGAGATTTGTCTGGAGGGGCGCGGGCGGTTGCAGAGGTCCCGCGCACCGGTGATCGCTTGAGGCCTCTGCAACAGTAACACTTACTGGGATTCAGACACATCTCCATATATATATATATATATATATATATGTATATATATATATATATACACACACACAGTCCAACAAGAAAGTCTCTTATCTGTTTCTGTTGTTGTAGCTGTAGGGGAAGGCCTCTCTGTTCTCCAGGGTGGTCAGCGCCCTTGTGTGCTATGGCACTCTCTGTGTCCAGGTACAGTATAGAGGTCTTGTCCCCTTGTCTTGCTGTCAGCATAATGTCCTTTTGTGTGCATCAAGACATCATATTTTCCTTAGGTCAGCCCAGTTGTGAGCTAAGAAATCTCTGCAGTCCTCTTTCTCCTTATGTCAGCCCAAATGTGAGCTAAGGAATCTTTCTCCTGTTTCTCACCTCTGGCTTTTTCTAAGAATCCTAATCAGCCAGGTGGAGTCTGGTTGATTGCCTATGTGCAATTAACCAGCACACTGCTGGATTTAGAGGTAGTTTCTCTCAAACTGTGATAAGTCCCTGTTACAACCTATGTCTTTTCTGCTGATGAAGTATGGAGGCCTTGGTAAAGAGGTCAATCCAAGAGAAATGCAGGAGGGACATCTGTAGATATAAAAATGGCAAATCTAGAGAGGAAGCTCAGCAAAAGAACTTGGTAACTTATAGAGCCGAGGTGGGCAACCCTGTCGCCAATCACCACAAGTGGCGAATTGGCCATAAAAATGTGGCAATTTTGCATTTGCAAGCTCCTACAGTAAAATAAACTTTTTCCTGACGGCGTGTGCTGGTTTCCGCTTTCTGAATGAGTCAATGACGCAGCACAGCCATCCAATACTCCCCTCTGCCTTCAGTTGGAGTCTAGGTCCGACCATTAACTGTTATGTAGTGACGCAAGTAAACGAAAAGCATGGTGAGGCGATTTTCACTTCTCATTCGCCACACCTGTGGCTACATTGAAAAATAGGTTGCCTACCTCTGTTATAGAGCATTGAGGATCGGGAGACAGTCTCAAGCTATAGCCTAAAAAGGAAAAAAGTTTTGTTTGAGGGACACATCTCTTTTTAATTGTTGCAATTGTATTCAAGACACTAATGAAATGCTATGTAATACCTTATATTTTATGTGCCTGTCATTGTCTGCACGTACTGTTTATGATACAAATTAATTGGCAAAATTGAGGTTATCAAAATCCCTCTGTTATAAAACTGGAGACCTAATATGCGTCTCATTAACATGTAACGTATATCAGTACATTGCTGATACCCATTATCCACCCCCTGTACAACTGTCAGGTTATGAATCTTTAAAACCAGAGACAGAACATAAAACACAGACAGAGCTCAGTGCACATCCAGTGAAACTCATACACGGTAACAGTGCCTAAATATATATGTATAAATATCTATTAAATAAAATGGTCTTTTAGTTTAACATTTTTGGCCAAAATTGTTGTAAGCCCCTGAGCCACTGCACGGCAGACCACATAGACCAATAGGAGCTTGTTAGGTGTCCAGTAGGTTATGAATCTTGTAAGAATTCAGATCTACATAAATTTTGGATCTTCTATTTTCCTAGGACATCTCCATCACCTGAGTTTGTTCTCCTGTTGTGATGGTGGATGACTTCAGAGCACCTGACTCCACAAAACATGATAGTAGTTTTAGGAATCAATCTACAGGAAGGAACATGCTTACATTTTGAGATATCATTGCAATATTAACATTAGTGGGAGATGTTATTCTGCAGTGGCAGGGGAAGTTTTCCCATGCAGATTATTTCACTAATCTAGTGAAAGGAAAGCTTTAACTGCTTCTATACTAATTACCAGGAGGTTGTCAGCAAGCATATCCTAACTCCTTTTTAATGAAATACAAATAAAACAATGTACAATAAGAACTCAGACAGAAAGAAGGGATACTGGGCTCATCTTCCTTATCCACTGCAGATGCCGAGAGTACTGAGGAGACAGAGAAGGTTTACTGCCTGGAGATGCATGTTAAGGGTAATCTGAAATCATGGGAACAGAGAACACAGATATTTTCCCCAGTGTTGTTCTGTTTCCCCAGTTTTCCAAATCCATCTAACAGTGATTTTAGGATTTATGATACAGGTGATCTTAACCTGGGTGTTTTTTTAGGGGTCTTCTTGATATTTGTATGCAAAAAAAATGGCTAAAAAGTGCTAACAGAGAATTGGGTACTGTACATTTAATTATAATATATGCATCATTCAACTCTCCACTGCTAGAGGGGCAAGCAACACAATGCCTGCCCCGTCTCACAGGGACTGGAGCTCAACGCATCTAACTTAGTTTGCTGACAGACCCCAAATCACCATATCATGTACAGTATGTTGTGCAGGGTATCTTCATATATTGATAGAAACAAACAGTGAACTGTGCTCTAAAGATCGTGAATAAGTGCTTAATGGTGAATATTAAGTGTTACAAAATATATAATATAATAGTAAACCTGTTACTTTAAATGTGAAGTTGTGCTGCTGAATTCGTGGAATGGCTCCACAAACCAAAACTAAAGAGAAAACGACAAAAGAAACAGCCCAAAAAATCTCATAGTGTAGTATTTAAAATAGATATTATAAAAAAACAGGTAAGTATTGCACGTACATCAGTTTAAAATTTACTAGCAGTACATGTATATGGACATGTTACCAATCAGCAACAGATGGTGGGTAAATAACGATCACCGGATGGAATCTCCTCTCACGTCTCCCGTGGGTACTCTCTGCACTGCTCGACTTGCCCAGATTGAAGTCAGCTGCCGTAAAGCGTGGACACAGCAACCAGATGAACTTCAGCTGTCATGCGGCGTACACACAGCAGCTGTTGCGGGGAAGCAGGCTCTCTCTCCCTGGCTCTCAGGCATCTATCAGCATGCACGGCATCCACTTCGAACGCGCGTCAATGACGTCATCAAGTGGCGCTGGTAGCTATGCGGTCTCGGCCAGCTAGAGGAGCAACGGGTGTAACGGAGATAAAAAACGAATGGCAGATAGGTTGAATCCACAGCGGGTAGTGCTAGGAATGCGCCCTCTTTATCCAGCGCGTTCGAAGTGGATGCCGTGCATGCTGATAGACGCCTGAGAGCCAGGGAGGGAGAGCCTGCTTCCCCGCAAAAGCTGCTGTGTGTACGCCGCATGACAGCTGAAGTTCATCTGGTTGCTGTGTCCACGCTTTACGGCAGCTGACTTCAATCTGGGCAAGTCGAGCAGTGCAGAGAGTACCCACGGGAGACGTGAGAGGAGATTCCATCCGGTGATCGTTATTTACCCACCATCTGTTGCTGATTGGTAACATGTCCATATACATGTACTGCTAGTAAATTTTAAACTGATGTACGTGCAATACTTACCTGTTTTTTTATAATATATATTTTAAATACTACACTATGAGTTTTTTTGCGCTGTTTCTTTTGTCGTTTTATCTTCATATATTGTAAGATCCTTGGGGCAAGCACCTCTTTTCTATTGTCTGTTTGTCTTAACATATATGTACCCTTTGGTCATACAGTGTTATTGTCCTCCCTCCAAAATTGTACTGCGTTACAGAATATTTTGACGCTGTACACATAAAAGATAATATAATGAGTGATGGAAATGCCTCTCAATTTTACAGCAAGAAGCTATTTTATTATATTAGCCTGTGGTATATATTCCCTCCCTGAAACTTGTGTAATAATTTTTGTAACCCCTCTTTGGGATTACTATGACCTTAAGGGGTTAACTGTGTGGGCCCACAAAGAGTAACACCCCTTTTCACATCACATGGTGACTATGCAGAATAATAGCCCCGCCCTCTTCTGCCCAGTGATAGTGACATCACGGCAGGATATATTGGAGGAAGAGGGTTCTAGAAGGTTAGGTCCCAGGAGTAGTTGGAGGTGGGATCTCACTGTGAATAGTGTATATAGGTTTATACTGTAGATATGTCTAGGCTAGGGTAAGGATTCCTTTTATTGTTTTCTAGTTAGAGACAGTGCCCTGTCTAGATAGCGTTCTGACGAACGGCTCCACACTACTCTAAAAGTTCACAGAGGCAGCCTCTGCCCAGAGTGGGCTCCACGGACTGCAGCCCCGAGGCATAGCTGGACTAGCCCTATCGGAGGGTTCATAGCTGGCTTTAACTCAGAAGGCCACGTGGTGATGGCATTCAGTACCCATGACGGGGGTACTAACCACAGATAGAGAGTAGTACATGGCCCGATGGACCCAAAGGAGATGTAGCACAATCGATGCTACAAAGCAGAGGGATCCCTCGGGTCAGGGGTGTGCCAACTTTTTTGTCTGCGCCCCCTGCCTGCTCTTCCCCCATGCTCACGCCCACCCCCATTACCTTTCTCAGGCGTTTTCTGATATCACAACGTCATTGCAACACGACGTCATGTGACCCCGCGGCATAATTTGATGCCACGTTGCCATGGCGACACGTCACCAGAAGCCGCCGGAGACAAGGTAAAGGAACTTACAGAGGCCTTGCGTGCTCCCCCGTCATTTCATTTAAATGTTGTGTTGTGGCCTCTGTAAGCACCAGTCCCCCCACCCATGAAAATTCCACGCACCTCCCACCTCCTCAAGTCTCAGCACCTTCCTAGCGGGCCGACATACGGGGTAGCTAGGGAAGAATATTCAGATAGTACCTACAGAGACCAGTATTGAAACTATACACAAAGTCAAGTGTACAATGTGACATCGACTGTATCAATGGTGATTAATAAAGATCCTGTTTGTATGAATAAAGTTCCTGGAGCCCATCATTGCATTACCAACACCCAGCACGCACAAATCCAGCACCCTAACAAGCTACTCAACTCTGTGCAAACCAAGTTAAGAGACATTAAGAGACATCCCTAAGAGCCGGGCAGGGGGGGTTTACATATTTATATTTTACAAATGTACCATGTGAATGCTTCTTCTGTCTTCAATAAATACAGAGAACTAAGCTTTTTTATTTTTCGCTTGGGTTTCTCCCACAGCTGCTGTAACTGCAGCACCATCTTGTGGGACAAATATGTGAGTCTGGTTTGTGATTTGTGAGATCAGTACAAAACATAGATAAAACGGGTGCAAAAGAAACCACAGATTTATCAATGTAAAACATTTCATTGCTATCTAAAGGGTTCATTTTTGCTGATAAATCTGATTTTACTCCAGTTTTGCATCAGTTTTGTAGATGGAAGAGTTTGATAAATGATCCCAATGTACTTTTTAAACAGTTTTGACAGTGTACCGTTAGACAGAAATAGGCTCATGTTTATCTCTGCCCTCCTTGTCTTGTAGTCCAATAACATTTGGTATTAAAACTGCATTCACTTTTAGAAATGGTAAGAAAATACTTTCTCATATTTACTGCATACCTGTGTCTTCCATCCTACTATTTGATTGGCTGAGTGTTTGTAGATCCGTTGTTATCCATTGTGATACCTTTTATGGAACCACCATTGGCAAGAAAAAGTGTGTGAACCCCTTAGGATTTTAACATATTTCACATATTTCAAACCTAAAATGTTATTAGCTCTTAATATAAGTCCTAATAATAGATAAAGATAACCTGATTAAAAAAAAGACACACAAACATGATACTTTTTTAACATTTATTGATCCACAAATGATTCAACACTCAATTTCCATGTGTGAAAAAGTATGTGAACCTTTAGATTCAGTACCTTGAGCAGCAATGACTTCAACAAAGCATGTCCTGTAACTGCTGGTCAGTGTCTCACATCGGTTTTGAGGAATTTTGGCCCATTCCTCCTTACAGAACTGCTTCAACTCAGTGATATTTGAGGGCTTCTTTGCATGGACAGCTCAGACCCTCACCAGACACCACACATGAGAGTGACAGTTCAGATACCATGCAGGATAGTGACAACTCAGACGCTCAGACCGCTACACAACTACAACAGACGCAAGATGGCACCAGACCTAAGCGGACAGTTACCCTTACACGAAAGGCCCACGAGAAATATGAAGCTGACATTGAAGCGCACCACGACAAGATAGAAAAGGTCTGGGGAAAAACTGGACTTGAAACGCGTAATATTGCAAGCATTGGCAATTAAGAAAAGCAGCTCGAGCAGGCAATAACTCTATTAAGGTCTAACCACTCGTGCTATCTAGCGCTATCACAGACATACAGTACATCACCTACTTGATCAGGACCAATACCAGGGAAACCCTGCAAGAACGAGACTTACAAAATAATATTGATCTGACACGTGACAGCCATGTTCGAACTGCTATCACGGAAGCTGAGAGTAGGAGAAAGGACCTTGCACTGGAGACCGCATCACAGCGTTCCAGCGCATCCAGGCATTCATTCATTCATTAAGGTCAGCAAAATCAGCGCAGTCTAACGCGTCTAGCGCAAGCACAAGAGCTACCAAGGCACGAGCTATCGCAGAGGCTGCTCGTGCAAGGGCCGCGTATGCGCAGAAAGAGGCAGCCATGAGATTAGAAAGGGCCAGCATAGAAGAGGAGGAGCAGAGAGACGCTATCACTGCTGCTGCAGCCACTGCCACCGCCGCTGAAGCCAACACTGTCGCTGCTATCGCAGCAGCAGCCGCTGCACGTAAGAAGACCGAGTTGGACGTGATCCTAGAGGCCCTGAATCAAGAGAGCCCAAGCTGAAGTCTTAGAAACCGCCACATGACAGGATGGCGGGGAGCTATCGTACAATTGGATAGCTTCAGAGGATCTAACCCAACGCACTGAAGACTATGTGAGGAGCCTCCCCAGTGTGAACACCAATGCACCATCTCTACACGACGAAGAGGACATCACAGATGCTGAAGACTTGCAGAGTCCATGTGGAGAAGATGTTGTTCCTTCAAAGGCACACGCTACCTAAGACAGCCACAGCAACAACAGTGATCCACACGCCAGCAGGCATACTGATGCACTACTACAGGCTCGCAATACAGGTATGCCCACGTGTAGAAACACAGCTCCTCACACTAACCAGCAGTCATCACATGTCCACACCAAGGAAGAGGCGACCGCAAGGCCCCTCCCGGCAACCACCATACCAGGGCGTGACTAACCACACACCCCGCAAGACCAACACACTGATGTGTCAGGCCTAACAGACATAGGCAAATATATGATACAGCGTGATATGGTGCAAACAGGACTTACCAACTTCGACGACCGTCCTGAGAATTACAGAATATGGAAGTTCACATTCAAGGACGCAATCGAAAGTCTGGGCTTCTCTGCGAGGGAAGAACTCAGCCTGCTAACCAAATGCAAAGAGACACAAGGCAGCGAACGTAAACCGCCCCCAAGAAGGTCTTGACTTAGTATGGGAAAGGCTAGAGGAGTGCTATGGTAGCCCCGAAGCAGTAGAAGATGCACTCTTCACGAGAGTCGACAACTTCCCCAGAATTACGGTCAAAGACAATTCAAAGATACGAGAGCTCGGAGATCTGCTGCAGGAATTGGAGTCTTCAAGAGCAGACCAATCTCTAGTGGGTCTCAACGTCTTAGACTCTGCTCACTGAGTGTATCCCATCTTGTAGACGCTACCTTACCACCTCCAAAAAAGATTGAATTCGCAAGGTTCAAAATACAAAAGAAAGAAGCAAGTCGCCTTCCCTCCCTTCTCATTCTTGTTCAGCTTTATTCGCGAAGCAGCAAGAACAAATAATGATCCCAGCTTCATCCTAGGTACACCAACCGCACCCAGTGCAAGCAAACTAAAGAATGGAGGACCGGTGACCAGAACGCCTATCTCGGTCCATAGGACAGACGTGCCTTCTGAAACATCTACACGTCCCAATCATTCTACCACTCCAAGCAAGGAGACAGGGGACCCAAACAGGGAATGCCCCATACACAAGAAGCCACACCCACTTAACAAGTGTAATGGGTTTAGGATGAAGTCCCTAGAGGAACACAAGTACTTATTCAGAGAGTTTGGAGTTTGCTTCAGGTGCTGCGCTTCCATAAACCATCTAGCCAAAGACTGTAAAGAAGCCATCAAATATGCAGTGTGACGTAACATCCCTAACATCCAGGTCACGTAACATTCCTACATCCAGAGGTGCTGACACTTCACCAACTCAACAACCCTTCCTCCATGGCAAAGGATGGCGGGGAGGAAGGAGAAGAGAAGTCAACATCTGTCACATCCCAGTTCACGGAGGTTTGCGGAGAGGGACGTGATCAAAGGTCCTGCTCCAAAATATGCCTTGTCGCAGTATACCCCCAGGGAAAACCTGAGAGGGCTATTAGGATGAACGTAATCATCGATGATCAAAGCAACAGATCATTAGCGAAGTCAGAGTTCTTTAGCTTGTTCAACACACAAGACAATGCCTCACCCTATACACACTCAGAACATGCGCAGGACTGACTGAGACAACAGGGAGGAGAGTAATGGCTATACCATATGTTCAGTGGACGACAGAGTAAAGATACCACTCCCTACACTCGTAGAGTGTTATCATTTGGCGGCAAACAGAAACGAAATTCCCACACCACACGTGGCACGCCATCACCTACACCTCAGGGGAATAGCTGACCGCATCCCGCGGATAGAGCAAGATTTTGCTACTGCTCAGCAGGGACATCCTGAGGGTGCACAAAGTCCGCGAACAGCGCAATGGACCCCACAACGGGTTTCCACATATATGTCAGATATAGTGGTATCTACTGATACCAGACAGGGAGTGTCCTGGGAAAGAATTGTTTATTTCTCTGTATTTTTTAAGCTCTCCGGCTACCAGCCCTCCCCAGCTAAATTTACATGTTTTTCCCTGCTCTGAAGCAGCCAGAGCTGTTTATAAAGCAACATAGTTGTTACAAGTAATTCCCTTTTACACAGCCTCTAATCAGTTGCCCTGGCAACCTCCCAATGCTCACAGTTTGAGATTGGTTTAGCTCTCTCCCCCTGCTTTATCTGCACATTGCTATGCCCCTTAGCCTGTTCCTGTCTGACAGGAAAGTGTGTTCCCTTTTTTCCAACAAGCAGCCAAAGTGAGTACACACTTCTTCCACTGCTCCCTCAGAAAAGGAAATCCTTTTTACCTTCCCCTCAGAGAAGCACTTCCCCATAGCAGGACACCTTCCTCTCATAGGTAATTCTCCTGACAAGAGAAATCTTCTAGCACAATCCACATATAGAACTTTTATATTTCTGATAACTCCCTCAATAAAGTTGAAGAAAATAGATGGACTTTCTGTGCTTTAAAAGGGGACGAGTTAAGCTACCTGGACTTACTACTTGCTACATATGAGCCTGGGTACAGAATTACATGTAAGTATCTATACTGGTATATTCCAGTTTTTAACTGCCCTAAGTCACATAAGCATATGCTATGCTTAGTAACCCCTTCAGGGTATATTTCACAGAATTCACAAACATGTTTATGCATTTAGCATAGGGACTTGCTATTCAGGCTTACCTTGACGTTGGTTAGCAGGCTTCTCATTATTTGATCAAAAGATGTAACCAAAAGTGTCCTTTGTCTTACAGAGTTAGGTTTCACTATATATATTTATTTCCCCATTACGTGAAGACAGCTCTGCACATCTCCAGCACGGATCTGTGGATTAGCACATACTGCCTGATTTTACTGGATGTTTGTGAGTGTATTGCTGTTATTTGTTTGTCTCTTTTATTGAGTAAAAAAGTTATTTGCACCAGGAAGTGTGCGCTTTCTGTTCTTTTCATCATATATATATATATATATATATATATATATATATGTTTTACATTTTCTGATGTGCATCAATAGCTGCTTTTCTGAGGTGCTCAGAGAAGATTTCTTTTGATCGTGGCATGACGTGTTTCCACGCACCTGTATGGTGAAAACCAAACTCACAAAGTTCTGATCTTTATATAGGGTGGGGCCTCCCAAACCCACACCTGAAGATCTACCTATTTATTTAAACACTGATTCTTTTTATCCCCTTTAATTTAGCTAATAAAATCAGGGTTTCACTTACCTTTGCACCATAGCCTGACATTACTCATTGTTTGTCTAATTGATACATCATTTTGTTTCAAAATACATAGAATTGGTGAATATAAACCCTATTGGATATATAACAAAAAAGACTGTTTTTTATTCAAGAAGGTTATCATGAAAAAACTATGGAATTCTCATAATTAATATTGGGGTTCACAAACTTTCTCGCCACCGTAGTTCTTCATAGATTAAAGTATAGTGACCCGAGCTTTCATAACATCATAGGTTTCTTCTTCAACTGTCCACTGGAAGCTATCATTTACTTGGACTTTTAAATCCGAGGACCACATAGGGATTTTAGTCATGTTTTTATTAGGACACACACCTACATTGTCTGGTTCAAAAAAAAAAAAACAGCACAAAGAGACTTAATGTGCTGTTGTATGCCAGTACTACCATTGCTGCAGCAGTTGGAGGTTTTTGCTGGGTGATGATGAAAGAGGCCTTCATCATCTTCTTTAAATATTAAAGGTCGTGCATCAAAGGGAGCCGAAATGTCAGCGTTCCAACTTCCATCAGCTTAAAGGGGACCTGTGCTGCCCATCACATTTTAAAGAACTCACTTCCGTATTTGAACATGACAATGTAAAATGCACAGGGGGGGGGGGGGTCTTTATTTTAAGTTTAGCCATTTTAATTCAAAAGGAAAATACGCTCTTTTGAAAATGCCCATGCTTGTGCGGTGGATTATTGTTACAGCCAGGCTTTCCAGAGTTTAAAGGCAATGACATGTGTGCATTGATACAATGCATTTTTTTTTTATTTCATGAAAGAAAATGCAATATGATGTTCACAAACAAGGTTCCTATAAAGCAGCTGTCGGCACCGATCGACATTTTGTTTTCTCTTCTTGCCCCTTTCCAACACTTTCTTTTTCATTTTCATAATCTGACACTTTGTTCAGGAGATATACACATTTGAAATATTAAATGTTTGAAGTTAAAATCGAGCTGCCCCCCGACCCGCCAACATTTTGCACATAAAGTAGGTACTGCTGTAGCTCCTCTACTCGGGCTGGCTGAAGGTACTGCCAAGCTCTTCCTATGGAAGTCCGCCACTGATCTACGGAACTTGCACACGCCTATTTAATAGGTTCAGTTGGTCTTATTGGACCTGAAACATGTAGTGTACCTGCTAAATAGGTACAATTGGAGGGTATGTCTCCCCACTGCCCATTGCTGTCTAAAGGTTACCATGGTAACGTCATGATTTTAATGCTACAGAAAATCTACACACAAAACTAACAGTATGACATACTGAGGGGTCAATGTAATATAAGCTCATATGGGTTTTGTGGGGGGTGGGGGGGATGCTGCTTCAAATGTGATGCAGATTGTTAGATGGGGAAGTTGACACTACCTCACACCTGGTGGAGATTTGTATGCTATAAATAGGTGGAAAGTGTCAGGCAGAAAAATGAAACATCGCGTTACATTACATGCACATTATTTAACGCGATTAATGGCTGAATAAGATAGTGGCGCTTGGAGGTTTTCTTCCCCAAATGTTTCCATTTAAATGCTTTTTTGCAGGACCAATATTTGCCACATTTGTGAATATTTACAAACATTTCCTGATGGGAAGTCTCACTGATTTTCTGTTAGGCTGCATCCCCGCTAGCGCTGAACGTGCTGAGCGGGCGGCGCTTGCGGCGGTTACTTACATATATAGATATACGGAAGTCCCCGCTCGCGCTGTGCGCTGGCACACACACTCGGCGCTTAGGTAAACAAAACAATTATACTTTCCAGCGAGCTCAACTACCTGCAAACGCCCCCCTCCCCCCCCCCCCCCGCATATATGCAGGACACCCGGCACTCATGCTTGGACCGCTCTCCAAGCATGAGCGCGCTTAGCGCCAGCGGGGACTCAGCCTTAGTCTCACTGATTTTGAGTCAGCCTCACTGATCTTTAGCGTCAGCATCTCAGATATGTAAATAAAGCTTCACATAAAAAATCAGCACTTTTCTATTAAAATGCTTATTTTTATCCCGAACCCCCAAATCTCACTGACTGGTCCTTGGAATTCAACATCTTTGCATCTCTGAATTGTGTCTGTCTCACACATACAGCCTTAAAGAGCGTGTACAGGGACTTACACTTTCAATCACCTGCCCTACTAATTCTAATTTAATCACTTGCCTGCTTGCACTCAATACAATAGCAGAACGCCTCTGAATAAAATATCTAACTGTTTTCTGCTAGAGATGTGTGAAGGTGCATAAGAGTTCTTTGTGAATAGAGACAGGCGCTTTTGCTGTGGAAGTTCACAAACCAGGTGAAATGTGATTTGTTTTTGCAAATAGCAACCTTCACAAAAACGTTCACCAACCATTAAAAGTCAATGGCCCTTATTCTGTAAGGTGTGATGAAAGCCACATTGAATTTTCATGCTATAGCACGTTATCTGCGCTTATCACACCTTACAGAATAGGGGCCAATGACTGCAAATTCTGACCCAGAAGCAAATGGCATCAGGCCGCATGGCCCTTTATATACTGCCATTTTCCCAAAATTCGGGTGACAGTCACAAAATGTGATGGTAATCTAGTGAAAATATTGCATTGAAGTCTATTTTATTGCATTCCTGAGTGATATGCACCTTTTCTAAAAACTTAGCAAACTTGAAGACATTCACACAAACTCTGGGAACCGTTAAGGGAATTTTTTAAGAAGTTCATGCAAAAGTGAATAAACAGTTTGGCAAACGTATTTTTATATTTCTGGTTTTTTTTTTAATTAGTACAACCCATACTCGCAATGGACGATAGGAAGTTATTTAGACAGGTCAGTCATTGCGGCAGCTGTGCATTGTGCCATTCGGTCTGCGATTACTAGGGCAAAAACGCATCTATCTGGGCCAAAATTGGGAATCTAATTATACAGTGCTGTATATTTGATCGATAAAGTTGCAATAGTCCATGAGACTATATTGTGCAGGTTATGGAGGTGACTTTTCTATTTAAATTATTCTAAACCCCCAAATCTCGCTGACTTGGAAGATGGCATCTTTGTATCACTGAAAGAAAAAAAAATATTTGGGAAATTTGCTTTAGACAACTTTTCGTAAACGCTGGAAAGTTCAGAACCACTGTACGAGCAGCAAAGTTTGCCACATCCACAGACTTGGGGGAAGCTTTCACTTATCTCAATATTCATTCTGCAGGTTACCAGTGGATCCGATATAATGCCACATTATTTCCTTAGCAGCAGCAGGATTCCTCCAGTGAAATGAATGTCTGTGGAATATTTCTTTGCTTTAGCCTTTGAGCTTTTCAGCATGTAGCTTTTAGGCCTACACTAAAAAATGAATTCAGAACACCGGGCAAGTATTTCATATATTTTTCATACAATAGAGAAGCTGTTACTTGGGTGAGAGTTTAACTTTATTGCAACTCTAATTTCTCTCTTTAGAAGAAGCATTACAATAAGAGTGGCATGAATTGTACTATACAACGGCTGCCAATTTTACATATACATATGTAATATTTTGTGATTGTGTGTGGGATATCACAAAATATTATATATGTATATGTAAAACTGGCACACAAAATCCAGTGGAATGCTCTGAAATCTCGGAGGCCCCTTATATACACAGGCTGACCTTCTGTCTACAAAAGTTCCATCCCACACTACACAGGCTGGTGAACTGCATACAGTATCTCTATTAGCCTAACCACTCCCTCATTCCAGAGCTGCATTCACGTTTCTATACAGAGAAGTGCACAATGTATTTGAACTAAAGCTGCCACATTTCTGGAAGTCTCTACTAGGACGGGTTAATGCAAGTCGCAATATACTGGATATAGAATAGGAGTCTCTAAAATGTTAAGTATGATCATTTAAAAGAAAATATATTTTAACAAAGAGTTTACGCTGTTTTTTATTATTGACCTATTTTTGCTTCTCTACAGTTCTTTGCAAACCTGGACTGTTCGGGTAAATCAGAACTTTGGGTGTGGTAGCTTTCATTTTAACCCTTAACTCTCAGCTCTACTCAATGAAAGTATATTTCTTGAGAGATGCTGGTATTTGAAGGGATGTGTATCAAGTGTCACAAACTGGAGCATTGCTCCAAAACCTGTGCAAATTATGTAATGTGTGACTGTGTCCATGTATCAAGGTGCTTTGGTCCATCTTGTGCCCCAATTTGCTCCAATTGTACAATAAGTGCTTTGGGAAGTAGTTATAGGAGGAGATATGAGAGGAGAGAGCCAGAGCAATATTATAACGAGATGTATCCAAAGTTGGCCTATAACAAGTGCAGTTTTCCCTCTTTTTACCAGGTTTTGGAGGCGTTGGCCTCTGTGCCATAGTCACCTGCACCAAATATAAGAAGCAAGACTTCGGAGATTCATACATACAGTACAGTATACTGCTCACACACATTGACGCCGATGTTCTGTATTTTCTCTGAGTTTGGCAGAAATTATGCTGTTTTTGATATATATCCTCCTTAATGTTTTACTTTCAAAGTTATAAGTCAAGTTCTCTTATCCTTAGCCCTTAAGAAATAGTAGTACTGTGCTTGATTGTACTCGAACATACATTTTTTTTCAGCATAACAAGATGACAGATTTATTGTATCACAAATTCCTGACATAATTAAGAGACACATAATACTGAAGTACTCCTTTACCCTGCACTATAAATAACTGGAATATTTCTTTTTAACTAAATAATGGTACTCTACACCCCCTTATGCTATCACACTTTGCATTGCATTGCAAAGCTGTGTGTATGTGGTTGGCATTATACTGTACATACATACATACAATCTTTGGTTTAGTTTGTGTATCAGTCTTTGAAGATAGTCCGGGTTTGTCTCCTACATCTGTGACCCTCCCCCGTCTCTGCCTCTCACCCGCTCACCCCCCTCTCTTTAGTTCTTTGTAGAGTACACTGGCATCATTAGCAGATTACCATTTAACAAAGGGAAGCTCTCTAGGGGAACATGTTCACACTTGCCAGAGTATCCTGTGAGTGTAGTTGCATAAAGTCCCTTTTGTTTAATCCTCCTCTCCATTTCATTGTACGTCAGTCGGTTGTGACCAGCTCTGTGTTTCAAGCACTGCAGTGACTTCATGGCTTCAACGCACACAGAGTGCTAGGAGTTGATCGTCAGGCTCAGCAGAACCTGGGAAACAGCAGCCAGATTGGAGCCACCCTACACTGACCAGCAGTCATTACTATACAGGTAACGTGGATAGAGGAGACATAGGCAGGAATACAGCAGTGCAGGAGCAGAGGGGCTTGATGAACCCTTTAGTTTGACCAGATTATGTTACATGCAAAAATCAGTAAAGCAACATTTGAAAATATATATTTTTACATTTTTAAGCCAAAGACGTAACAGAAGCATATTGCTAATAAAAATAAATGGGATTTATTCCTTTTGGTACATCAGTTGCTATTTATTCCTCAAAGTAAAGAATACAGATGTAGCAAGACTCGCTGTCCCCGGCGGCACCGCGGACGAAGAAGCAAAAGTCTGTGGCACTGGGGACAGTGTGCCGCGATGGAGCTGTCCCTGCAGAGTTAATCCTTCTGCGCCGCAACCGCGTATAGCAGCAGCAGCCACCACTGCAGACATTAAGCCTTACTACATCTGATATATATATATACACACACACACACACACACACACACACACACACAGGCAGTCCTCGGTTATCCAACGGAATCCGTTCTGGACGTAGCGTTGGATAGTGAAACCGTTGTAAAGCGAGTCCCATGTTAATCAGTGGCGGTGAGCGTTGGATAACGCATTCAGGCGTTGAAAAACAGCCCATAGGGTTGCATTGTAAAGCGTTGGATATCCCATTCATTGTAAAGTGAAATGTTGGATAGCGAGGACGACCTGTATATATTAGACTGCAAACAAACTTTTGTGACAGGGAATTTAATAATTCAATTCAGCCTAGAGAAGCATCACATTCTCAGTTTGGGATGGAGGAGTATTATGTATCAATGGCAGAATTGGCGTTAGATTGATATTGGGTGTGGAATTATTCATCCTCTGTCTCTTATTATCAATGCATCATGGTACTTTGCACCTGTTGTATGCTGCAGTCTGTGCAGCAGTTGGCGACGTGGGTAATGTAAAGAGTGAGAGATAGTGGTAGCTAAGAGACATACATATTACAATACAATGTGTCAAATTCCCACCCTTTATCATTTTTGCTTTCCTTTTGTGTCACTGTCAGCATTGAACAATTCTGCATGGAGCCCATTGTCTGACTATAGGAAAGTTGCTTTATCTATTTGAACGGAATGTCCAAGGGATACATCAGAGCACAATATTATTTTATTGTGGAGAGAAAGTCTAGCATTTTGGTTCAACACAATCTTTGTAAAGGCAATAACAAGTAATACTAATGAATCCCATATATACCCTACATACACTGTATATATTGTAAGGACAGAGAGGCTCTCTCTCTGGATATATTTAAAAATTGACTCAAGACTTGCCTAGTTACCCAGGCATTTGATGAGTGAACCACGACCTATCCTGAATTCAATACAGTATAATTCCATTCTATATTCTGTCCATCCTGTATTATTATCTTGTGTTTGGTTTCAGCATTAAATGTGTTCCTTTTTTTTTGTAGCTGTTGGGTTTAAATTGTATTGTATTGTATGTCTTTATTTATATAGCGCCATTAATGTACATAGCGCTTAACAGCAGTAATACATGTGGTAATCGAATAAATAACAGATAATATAAATAACAGATCATGGGAATAAGTGCTTTAGACATAAACATAACATTAAGGAAGAGGAGTCCCTGCCCCGAGGAGCTTAGAATCTAATTGGTAGGTAGGGAGAACGTACAGAGGCAGGAGGAGGGAGTTCTGGTAAGTGCGTCTGCAGGGGGCCAAGCTTTATGTATCGTGTGTTCAGAATGTTCACAGTGCTATTCGTATGCTTCTTTAAGCAAGTGTGTCTTAAGGTGGGTCTTAAAGGTGGATAGAGAGGATGCTAGTCGGGTACTGAGGGGAAGGGCATTCCAGAGGTATGGGGCAGTCAGTGAAAAAGGTTTAAGGTGGGAGAGGGCTTTAGATAAAAAGGGGGTAGAAAGAAGACATCCTTGAGCAGAATGCAAGAGTCGGGATGGTGCATAGCGAGAAATTAGGGCTGAGATGTAAGGAGGGGCAGTGTGTGTGAAGTCTCATTGGGGGAAAAAAGAGCTATATAAATAAATGTATTATTATTATTACCTTTACAGCATAGAGCTCCCACAATCTCCCACTGAATATTGACTTTTCTCACCACAATAAATTAATTACTTTGAGGTGTTTTGTTCTTTATGGACTAGATGGTTTGGTCACTGTCTACCTGAAGGAATACAATATAAGATTATCATTCAGAATCTGACTTGATTTTCTAGTAATACACAGGCATATTCTTCCAGACACAGCTAGGACTTCACACGTTTGACCCTTTCACTGCAATACTTTGCTGGACCTTCTGGCAAAGAAACAGGTTTTCTAAATAGCTGTGAATAGCAGTCTGGGTGAAAATCAGGTGAGGTGATATTCAGGGTGAACTTCATGGTTAATGTTACTTGTTCACAAAGCATGCTTTGACTTGCTTTTTTAACTCAGCATAAATGAGTACTTCAGTATTAGATGATACCTTTGTTATTTGGATTAACAATAGATATTAAAAAAAGGTATCACCTAATACTGAAGTACTAATTTACTCTGCGCTATCACATTCTACTTACATTTTTAACTCCAAAACCTTGTTTGACGGAATTGCACCTTCTTGAACTTTTCTGTGCAGCTAGTAGACATGATGCAATCATTGTTTTATTAAAGGGGAGATCTAGCGAGTTTGTTTAATTATGTATACAATGGTATACTGTAATCTTATACCAATGAAGAATAATTACTGGGTTTTGTCTCTGAAAAAATGTGGAAAGTGAAGCCAAAGGTTTAGGTATGTAATGTAAACATATCATTAATAAGGTTGATTGCAGCTCTCTCACAACTATTGTCATATCTGCCGACAAATATATACATTTGAACTCTGTGAGAGATGTTTATTAAGGTCTCCTGGATGCATAAATAGTCATATAATTGCAACAACAAAAAATGATTTAGCAAAAACGTCAGTCCTGTTGGAGGGTCTTGTGCTGCTTTTTGCATTTTGGAGACATTTATTAACAGCATCATTTTCCTTTTACTTGTAACCAGCCTTACCCAGCTCTGAAGGAGGTCACATCAGATTTACTATATACACAGGCCTTTGCAAGGTGCTGGGTAGGTGCAGGCTGGTTGTAAATTAAGGGATAGGAAAAAGGGGGCGCCAGGAACTTTTATAAAAAACAAATGGTGCTTTATTGACATCTGGACAGAACTTGTGGCACACAATAGTATTCTGACTTCATCCCCTGGTAGTTCTCACTCCTATTCAGGCTATGTGCATAACATGAGGTCTCATCATAAAGTATATACAGTAGTGGGGACCGCTTGCTGGGAGGGTATGATGCAGTAATAACCCACTGGACAGGTGGGTTCTTTATGAATACAGGCTATCCGGTGAGGCTGCTGTATAGGCAACTCTATGAGACCAGGACACGTGGCATCCCTCTCCCACAACTTAAGGTCCCGTTCCTTTAGCAGGTGCCATCTTAGAGTGGCACGTTACTCACTGAAAACCACAAAGGGTGACAGGACACATCTGTACATGACTACACACACAAACCTATTTACAGGGCTGACAGTGAGGATCCCAGCCAGAACTCTGAAGAACTTGCTTCTAGAATACAAGGGGTGGCTATATATACCCTTACATTGATATCATACATCACATGATATGGAGATGACTAACCGGAGTGAGCCCAAACAGTTAACCCCTTTTATAGAAATAGTAGTCCTCAGAGAGCTACATACTTTAGAGAGGACTGTATAAACCTTTGCATATTCTTTAAACACTATGGGTGGTCCAAACCGTTACTTACATTTAATTCAGAATTTTAGACTTTCATATGGCAGTAACAGGGTAACTGTTTGTAGACCAAGTGTAACCTTTCAGCAAAAAGATATTCAAAGTGGCCAGCCTAAACAAGAATAAGAGAATCAAAAGAAAAGGGAAAACAGTGTAACATACAACAGTACAATCTACTATATATTTCTGAAAGTGTCCTATGTGTCCGTGTCTGTATGTGTCTCCCTGTGTCCCTCCCTGTGTCCCTAGCGGCAATCTCATTGGACCTTGGGCCGCCCGCCCCCGCGCACCTCTCATTGGCTTGAGGCGGAGTGACGGGCCAACACACACACACACACACCCCTCCCCGATGCTCCACTCACCTCCCCCCCAATGCTCCACTCACCTCCCCCCCCCCATCCCGATGCTCCACTCACCTACCCCCCCCTGATGCTCCACTCACCTCCCCCCATGCTCCACTCACCTCCCCCCTCCCTCCCCAATGCTCCACTCACCTCCCCCCCTCCACTCACCTCCCCCCTGATGCTCCACTCACCTCCCCCCCGATGCTCCACTCACCTCCCCCCTGATGCTCCACTCACCTCCCCCCCGATGCTCCACTCACCTCCCCCCCCGATGCTCCACTCCCCCCCGATGCTCCACTCACCTCCCCCCGATGCTCCACTCACCTCCCCCCCAATGCTCCACTCACCTCCCCCCCACTCACCTCCCCCCCACTCACCTCCCCCCCACTCACCTCCCCCCGATGCTCCACTCACCTCCCCGATGCTCCACTCACCTCCCCCCCCGATGCTCCACTCACCTCCCCCCCCCGATGCTCCACTCACCTCCCCCCCCGATGCTCCACTCACCTCCCCCCCTCGATGCTCCACTCACCTCCCCCCCGATGCTCCACTCACCTCCCCCCCACTCACCTCCCCCTGATGCTCCACTCACCTCCCCCCCCCGATGCTCCACTCACCTCCCCCCCCGATGCTCCACTCACCTCCCCCCCGATGCTCCACTCACCTCCCCCCCGATGCTCCACTCACCTCCCCCCCTCGATGCTCCACTAACCTCCCCCCCGATGCTCCACTCACCTCCCCCCCGATGCTCCACTCACCTCCCCCCCCCGATGCTCCACTCACCTCCCACCCGATGCTCCACTCACCTCCCCCCCGATACTCCACTCACCTCCCCCCCGATGCTCCACTCACCTCCCCCCCGATGCTCCACTCACCTCCCCCCCCGATGCTCCACTCACCTCCCCCCCCGATGCTCCACTCCCCCCCCCGATGCTCCACTCACCACCCCCCCCTGATGCTCCACTCACCCCCCCCCCCGATGCTCCACTCACGTCCCCCCCCGATGCTCCACTCACCTCCCCCCCGATGCTCCACTCACCTCCCCCCTCCCCGGCAGGGGGACAAGCAGCTGACACGCGGCACCTAAGATGGCGGCAGCTGGAAGGACCCCCTTCCTCCCTCGCGGAGTAACTAAGATGGCGGCGGCCGGAATGAGAGGTCACGTGTGTGTGTGTGTGTCTCACTGTGTGTGTGTGTGTGTCTCACTGTGTGTGTGTGACACTGTGTGTGTGTGTGTGTGACACTGTGTGTGTGTGTGTGTGACACTGTGTGTGTGTGTGACACTGTGTGTGTGTGGGACACTGTGTGTGTGTGTGGGACACTGTGTGTGTGTGGGACACTGTGTGTGTGTGGGTGACACTGTGTGTGTGTCAGGCACTGTAGGGTGGGGACCGGAGCTACGGGGGGGGGGGGGGGGTCAGGAGCGAAGAGAGAGGGGGGAGCCGAGAAAAATACAGGGGGAGTGGAGAGGAGGGACCCGGAAATTTTAAGCAACCCACCCCCCTCCTGTCCACTGCCCCCCCTCCTGTCGACTCCCCCCCTCCTGTCCACTGTCCCCCCCCTCCTGTCCACTGTCACCCCCCCTCCTGTCCACTTTCACCCCCCCCTCCTGTCCACTGTCCCCCCCACCTGTCCACTGACCCCCCCTCCTGTCCACTGTCACCCCCCTCCTGTCCACTGTCACCCCCCCTCCTGTCCACTGTCACCCCCCCTCCTGTCCACTGTCACCCCCCTCCTGTCCACTGTCACCCCCCTCCTGTCCACTGTCACCCCCCCTCCTGTCCACTGTCACCACCCCCTCCTGTCCACTGTCCTGTCCCCCTCCTGTCCACTGTCCCGTCGCCCTCCTGTCCACTGTCCCGTCCCCCTCCTGTCCACTGTCGTCCCGTCCCCTCCTGTCCACTGTCGTCCCGTCCCCTCCTGTTCACTGTCGTCCCGTCCCCTCCTGTCCAGGGTCATCCCCTCCTGTCCACTGTCATCCCGTCCCCTCCTGTCCACTATCCACTCCTGTCCACTGTCGTCCCATCCACTCCTGTCCACTGTCCTGTCCACTCCTGCCCACTGTCCCGTCCCCCTCCTGTCCACTGTCGTCCCGTCCCCTCCTGTCCAGTGTCATCCCCTCCCCTCCTGTCCATTGTCGTCCCCTCCCCCTCCTGTCCACTGTCGTCCCATCCCCTCCTGTACACTGTCCCGTCCCCTCCTGTACACTGTCCCATCCCCCTCCTGTCCACTGTCCCGTCCCCCTCCTGTCCACTGTCCCGTCCCCCTCCTGTCCACTGTCGTCCCCTCCCCCTCCTGTCCACTGTCGTCCCGTCCCCCTCCTGTCCACTGTCGTCCCGTCCCCTCCTGTCCACTGTACCCGTCCCCTCCTGTCCACTGTCCCCGTCCCCTCCTGTCCACTGCCCCCCCTCCTGTCCGCTGTCCCCCCCTCCTGTCAACTATCCCCTGTCCCCCCCTCCTGTCCACTGTCGTCCCCCTCCTGTCCACTGTACCATCCCCCTCCTGTCCACTGTCCCGCCCCCCTCCTGTCCACTGTCCCGTCCCACTCCTGTCCACTGTCCCGTCCCACTCCTGTCCACTGTCCCCTCCCCCACCTGTCCACTGTCCCGTCCCCCTCCTGTCTACTGTCCCGTCCCCTCCTCTCCACTGTCCCGTCCCCTCCTGTCCACTGTCCCGTCCCCTCCTGTCCACTGTCCCCGTCCCCTCCTCCCCACTGTCCCCGTCCCCTCCTGTCCACTGTCCCGTCCCCTCCTGTCCACTGTCCCGTCCCCTCCTGTCCACTGTCCCCTCCTGTCCACTGTCCCCCCCCTCCTGTCCACTGTCTCCCCCCCCTCCTGTCCACTGTCTCCCCCCCCCTCCTGTCCACTGCCCCCCCCCCCCACCCTCCTGTCCACTGTCCCCCCCCTCCACTTTTCCCCCCTCCTGTCCACTGTCCCCCCCTCCCCTCCTCCTGTCCACTGTCCCCCCCGCTTATCCCCTCCTCTCCCCCCCCTTTCCTAGCGGGAAATTTAACTCACGGGCAATGCCGGGTCTCTCAGCTAGTCTAACATAAATGACATGAAACTGCATACTGTGAGGGGGTTCACCCTTCCAAGTGAACCGAGACCAATGCCAGATATTTATATAATAAATTGGTACATCTTCCGAATGCAAACTCCAAATACGAAAACAATAATGCAAATGGATAGCCCCAATCTGTCAGGTAAAGCTCAGAATAAGGTCAGAGTAATATGCGTCCAAATGTAATATCAGGATCAGGAACCTAGAGCAGGATCGTGGTGAGAAGCCATCTTTTGCTTTTATTGCTTCATCTGTATTATGCTAATTATCCAGTTGTCATAAAAAACAGACCAATTGCAATCATTGTTAACCCTTCTGCTGCCACAGGCAAAGTATTGTTTCACAAAGGGCTTAAGCCCAAAACATTATACATCTCCTAGCTCTTAATACCCTTCACACTGTAATAAACATTTATTACAATGTCCCCCAAGGCTTTTTTTCCAAGTATGAATTAATTAGAGATGTATAACTGCCTTTGTTCCTACACAAGGATATAATTATATTGGTAACTGCCCTACCATGTGCGCTCAACTATTTTATTAATGTATTTATAATTGTCTGTCTATATACATTTATGATATATGACTTTTCAAAGTGATATTGAATGCATTGCTTTGGCTGTTAAGGCATGCAGCAGCGGGTGGGAGGAATGACACCCGAAGCTGAGCTGGCAAGGAGATGCCTGATGTTAAGTGAGGAGCTGAGTCTGTCCGAGAAGTCATGCCTTGGTGTTAAGGAATGGAAAGCCCTTCATTTGGCAGCCTGGAATGGGAACACACAACTGGTGAAGCAATTGCTGCAGCAAGGAGAGAAGGTGGACAGCAGGTATTCTTTAGTGAACCTTAATGCATACTCAGTGTTAAACCTTTTCACACCTTACTCCCAATTTACCATGATAAGCTTTGTATACATTAATGCCTATTCACAGTGCCAAATCTGTGCATGCCTTAATGTTCATTCAGAGTATTAAACCTTTGTATACGTTGGAGATTATTTACTAAAGTATCCTGGTTGCAAAACTGTGACAAAACGGATTGGACCAGATTTATCAAAGGAAAAATTGCAATTGGTTTCAACGGGATTCCTTTTCTTTGACACATGGTGCTGTTTTTAGCTCTGATTTTTCCTCCGTTTTGCAGCTGGAGACTTGATCTATTTAATGTATATTCAGTATTCCTATATTAACGTCCATTCATTGAAATAGACCTTTAAGTGCATCAAGGCTTAGCACAGTTTGGAAATCTAGGCCTTTATGCTCACACATTGCATAGATTGAATGATTTCCCTATCAGCGACTGTTTTTTTATTTTATTTTAACTACATTTCTTAATTATATCTGACCATCTCTAAAATCTGCTGTTATATGTAATTCACTCTTCTTCACCTTTCTGTGTAGGACGCAATAAAAAATAAATAAAACATTTAGTCCAGCATTGCTGTATTTTTTGCAGATGGCAAAAGTCTCCCAAAACATAGTTTACACTTTCTAGTCATGCTACACAAGTAGATTCAGAAGAAAGACTGGAATGTCCAAGCTCTCTGAAAGTGTTCCTGGGGCCTAAGACTAAAGTCTTCCGGGATCGAACGGCTTGGTAATGTCCATAGGATCTTGCAAGAAACTTATGCTGCCTGCTTAAAAAACAGAAACTGATGCTCTTTGTTTGCTCTTTTAGAAACTACAGATCTAGCGCGATACAAGTTTCCCCAGTGAGGCACTTGGAGAAGGTAGACCATGGCCCAGGGCAGAGGGGATTAATGCAGCAGGGATCCCTGTTTCTAAATAGGACTCCCGCAGCATTAATCCTACCGGGCTGCCACCAGTCTAAGAGCTGCGCAGAGAGAAGCAGTCTCTCTGTGTCTCCCTGCACAGCTCTTACAGCAGATCTGCTTCTTGAGGTACAAACCTTCATGTAGGGTGCCGGTATCTCCTGCAAGTTTAAATCTCCTGTGTCACGGCCCACGTAACCGGGACATTTAATCAAGCCAGATACTGGCACCCCATAAGAGACCTTAACCTCGGAAAGCAGGGGGTTCCCAGACCTGAAATGAATGCGGTTCAGCTCCAGAGACCCACTTCTTCAATCCTATGTACTAAAAATAATAATACAAATAATGAGATCTGCTATACGAGATGTGCAGGGAGACACAGAGAGACTGCTTCTCTCTGCTCAGTCTTAGACTGATGGCGGCCCGGTAGGATTAATGCTGCGGGAGTCCTATTTAGAAACAGGGATCCCCGCTTCGTTAATCGCTTCAGGGCAGCCAGGTTACTGGGCTTTTGGGCGCGGTGAAGCTGCGATCAGGCCGCGGTCAGGCTCAGTTCATTAGCAGTTTCCTCGCGCCAAACAGACTTAGCACTGCATCTGTAGCATATTGTTCAGGTGTCCTGTAGAGATTATAGGAGTCTTGATAAATAAGCATGCAGGGACAGTAGGAATCAACAAGTATGTGCATTAACTTTAGCAGAATAAGGCTGCGGCCATGCTAGCGCTGAGAATGCTGATAGCGCGGTGCTTGCCGAGGTTAGTTTCGGCAAGTGAAATTGTCCTGTCCCCGCTCACGCGGTGCGCGGGCACGGACGCTCACCCACGCTTGGCGCTTGCGTAAACCAAAAAAAGAGACTTTCAACCGTGCTCAACTTACGCACAATGCAACCCCCCCCCCCCCTCCCGTGCACGCTTGGGAAATAGGCAGGACACCCAGCGCTCATGCTTGGAGAGCTCATGATGTCACCGCTCTCTAGCATGAGTGCGGTCAGCACTAGCGTGGCTGCAGCCTAAGTGAACCATTTAAATAACAGACGCAGCCATTCCATATATTTTCAGCCATTGATTAGGTTGGTTGGTAGAATGCAACAAGTGCCCCAGTGTGAGTAAGAGGGAAATTGCTTATTCTCGAGCAGAGACTAAGGAATATTAAGAGTGTAAACTACAAAACACTTCATTGAAATCTTTCATCAAAGCTAAGTTTTGAGCCTCTGCAAACATTTATATGAAGAGCTTTGCAGATTTAACAATAATGGGAAACATTTTCCGGTTAGGACAATGCAGTAGAGGCCAGAAGAGCTCAAATAAAAGGTCCGTGCAAAATATAGGTTGGAATGTAACAATAAAACACAACCAACACGAAGAAACATTCATGCAGTGTGAGACCAAAGAGGTTGCTCTAGTAACTGCTAATTAAGTATTATACTTGCCAACTTCCCCTATTTATCACATAGATCTCCCTCATAATTCAATGTCAAATATATATATTTTTACATTCTCTATGATAATGTTTCATAAGACAAATACAAGTCCATGAAAGATTAAAAGATTTCCCATATGTTGTAACAAGTCTATCTGAAACGGCGTTTCTTTTCTTGGATTAAAACGTATGATATTTTAAGTGAGTAGGCAACACATTTATGAATGCACCAAAATATTTTCTAATTTGAAGACATTTTTAAGCATTTAATATTTCAAGTTTTCCAGAATTTAATTTAGATTTTCACATTATTGTGCATATGTCAATGTGTATAACTATACACATATATTTACTGTTGCCTTGTTAGGGATCAGCTTGGATGGACTCCTTTACATTGTGCAGCAATGAATGGCCACATGGCTACAGTGAAGCTATTGGCTCAGCGAGGGACCTTAGTCAATATCCAAGATGCCTCAGGCTGTACACCTCTCCACCACGCAGCTTGGAGCGGCCATACACACGTGTCGGAGATGCTGCTGCAGCGTGGAGCCATTGCAGGAACACCCACTAAGGGAGGACTAACTCCTCTCCATTTAGCAGCTGCCAATGGGCACACACTCATTACTCATCTCCTGTTGAAGCAAGATCTGGATCTTTGCATTGGTGATAACAACCAATGGAGCCCACTTCATTGGGCTACTGTGAGCAACCAGCTCCATATCATGGAGCTGCTGATTGAACGAGGAGTCCCACTGGGACTGGAGGCTGCTGGGAGTCTGACCCCATTGCACATCGCTGCGGAGATTGGAAAGCTGGAGACTTTGAACTATCTGCTAGAAAAGGGGGCTGATATGGACATAGAAGACCAGTTGGGTAGGACTGCGCTTGCAATAGCAGCTGGCAATGGCAGGTCAGAGGTATGTACACAGAGTGAAATATAATGATACAGTACATTATTAGTTTCTCTAGCTAAGGCAACTGTATTTACTCTGTAGATCATCTACAAAATAAAAATCTGGTAAATAATGGTGGTTTATCAGGAAATGAGGAAGGGAAGGTAGCAAATCAGTCCAACCAGACAAACTATGGAAAGCTTGTACAAAATGTTTTGGATCTGGAAAAAAGACATGCCAGTAATAGACAAGGAATTACAGGGACATCTGGAACTAAACAGAAACCTGAAATGAGTAGCATGATGTGAAAGGTTCCAGAGAAGGCTTCAGATACATGTAGGTTTTAAGCATGTCTGGCTTGTCTTAGATATGAGTGTGGTTTCTAGTGTGGAGTGTCCTGTCTATAAACCCTAATCTGTAGTTTTCTCATGTTGTACTCAGACTGCTAGTGTCTCTCTCTCTCATCCTAGGTAGTCAAACTGCTATTGGAAAAGGATGCTCAGATTGATGTGCAGGACAAGCACGGACGCACTGCTCTCCATAGGGCAGCAGGTGCAGGTCATCTCCATGTAGTACAGTTGCTTGTTCAGAGCGGAGCTTCTGTGAACCAAAGAGATAGCTTGCGTCTGACTCCAGTACAAAGAGCAGTTATGTGGGGACACAGAGAGGTATCTGGCTTTTTGGTGGACCATGGGGCAAGTATGGAACCCAGGAACTGCCTTTAAACACCACATTGTTCTTCGATGGGACATTCAGCTGCATAGATCTTCTGCTCTTAAAGCCGGAGCATCCTTGAAAAGACTCTGCAGACGAGAAATGAAGTGGTTGCTGCATTAGAAGAGGTGGTATCTAGTGATATGTGGGTTCACATCTACCAGTTATAGGGAATTGATTTGATACCTATGTGTGTTTCTCAGAATTGTATGAAATGCAAGAATGTATTTGTCCTTAATGCTATATTTGCACAGTAATACCTGCCTTGGCGGCACTATTAGACTATACATAGTAAAATACACATATTTAACTGGGTGGACAATTTTAGAGATCACTTAATTTAGATCCAATCTGAAGATCAAGGGTGTCTGTTTATTGAAGTCTCATACCTTCAAAACTGAGGCAATATTGATGGGGAAAAAACAACACCATAATAATAATAATAATGCAGTCGCTTTCAATGTAATTTGACAAATTTGGTGCTGTTTTTGCATAATTTTTCTTTTGCTTTTGTTTTGTCGCCAGGCGCCATTGCTAACTAATCCTCCAAATCTGTAAATGTTTCACAGAAAATCTCTGGTGATGACGTGTGAGGGTTTGAGCAGTGCAGGTGTGTTAGCGTCTTCAAGAACAGAAGCACTGCGGTCTTTTCTGTAATGCTGGGTTCCATATCTTCTCAAATCTCTCCAGACCTCATTTCTCTTAGCCCAAATTATTCAGTGTTGATCTTTGTTACAGTTTCTTGAAATCTTATACATATGCAGTCCCTTCAGGTTACACATGCCCATGTATCAGTCATTGTCTAGCAGCCAGAAGGGAAACAGCATGTCTATCTGCGGTGTCGGATCCTTTTGGCTGCTTCCTCACTTTACATTAAAAAGATCCACTTGTCCCCATCTACCTCGCGGAAATATTCAGGAACCTAGGGCACATTTGTATTTTTACTGATTAGCCAAAAGCTTTGTGAGCTTGGCAACTCAACAACAAGATATGCATGGTTTAGGTTAATCAGTAAATGCCCCTCGGCCCCACGCACTGTGGGTTAATGAGGCATCAAGCAGTGTAGATCAATTCTGATGAAAGCTATCAGAAACAAACAAACTCTTGATCATTGAACTGTGTCAATAGAGTAATGGTGTACACCAGTAGACTAAATGAATGATCATGGAAATTGCACACAATGGATGAATGTATCTGCCAAATACATGAGTGAGACTCTGTTCTTAACTAGTGAGATGTTTTAGCACGAAAGAGATATTCATTATTTAGCCACGGTCACAGTACTGGCACTCGTATGACTTGAACCAAAAAGGCCCACACCCAAACCTTATTCTCTCCAACTCTACCTATTTTGCTGGTTCTGTACCATTTTTTTTGTCATATTCCTAGTAAATACCAGCTGTTCATACTGCATTTGGCTTAAGGAGAGCGTCATTGTCTGCAGCACCCAGTGTTTCAAGTTTGGAAGCTGCAGTCCATGAGATTAGCGAAGAATTAATGACACACCTACTACTGATAAAAACAAACTAAAAAATATGTAGTTGAAAGGGGATGGCAGCGAGGCACACTGTTATTTCTTTAAAGCTGGTGATCCAAGAACTGTGTTCACAGATGGATAAAAATCCTTATCATCCCATAGTATATGTAGATATTGTAATCTGCTACACTCATTAAGGAAGGATAATTGAGATCACCAGGACCTTTTCAAAGATTTATTTGACAGACATCACAACGTTTCGGGGTGATTCATTTGTCAGATGCGGTGTACTGTATGTATTTATATAAGTATATGTAAATATATACAAAAGTTCTAAAATCCTCCAAAGGATCAGTGGACAACATCCTGTACTTCATAAATGAATTAGATTTGCACATACATTGAATAAAGCCATCATACAATATACCTAAAATATATATATATATGGCCAACTAACAAAAATCAACCTCCAAAGACTCAATCCCGTGAGATTTGAGAGATCTGTGGATAATAATGTTATTTTAATGTTGAAAGGTGCTGACTTTTATCAGTGAGAATCCACTAAACACTATGAAACGGCTTATGCTAAAACCTGTGAGACTGACCCCAAATCAGTGCCAGTTGATATGTCTGGCTGCATCAAATGATGGAGCCACACTTTTCCTTTCCTTTTACAGAGACCAAGGGGTAACCACATTGGATGTCTGGAGTCATTTGATAGTACGAATATCAGAGAGCATGTCATTTATTTGGAGTTCTTACTAATATGTCTGTTTTCTATTTTTATAGCAACAGTTTAAAACTATCCATTTATCTGTTTTCTACAAACGCACCTATTACATTTAGGGTATGTGGGATGGAATGGGACGTTTGGGCACAGCCAAACCGCCATTGGCGACCCGCCACCACGTGTCACCGCCGGGACCCCTGCCACTCGTGATCTCTATGACGCCATTTTTAAATGTCCCGCACCGCTCCAAGGACAGCGGCGGCCACGTGGGACATCTTTAAATGTCCTCAGAGCGGCACAGGACATTTAAAGATGTCCTCCGCGGTGGCCGTCGCTGTCATCGGAGCGGCGCAAGCCATTGAAAGATGGCATAGTCAAGATCGTGAGCAACGAGGTGTCCCGGTGGTGAGTTCTCAAGGCAGTGACATCTGTGGCGACGGAGCGCCAGCGGCAGTTTAGTCGCAGCCAAATGTAGACCCATGTGGGTTTTGGTGGTTTGTTTGTGTGCGTTGTTATTTATTAGAAAAATAAATGAATGTGTCTTCAAAAAGATATGGGGAGCATAGGACGACATCATGAAAAAAGCCTAAATATAATACAAAAAATAGCTCAATACTGTGAGAACACGTTGGTTAAGTATATCAGTAAAGACACAAAAATCACCAGGCGCTCCTGCGAGTTTTTCAGATAGGAGGAGATAATCCAGTATAGTAAATGCAAAAAATAGAATGAAATGATATACAACCAGTGCCAGTTTGCAGCTCGACCTTCAGTGGATCTTCCTTATAGATCCTTATATAGTGGCAATGTCCAGAAGTCAGGGAGCGCAGACACCAGGATGAACATATGAGAAAAAACAATAACACAAATGATAGTGCAATCCTGTAGGGTAAAAAAATATTCCAACTGGGAATGGGGACATGCACAGTGGATAGAAACAAAATATAAACAGATAGCCACTGCTATAGTCCTATGGGGTAAGAGGCTGGAATATGATCAGGTATACACATGACACAGTGGTTGAAATCAAGAATGGCCACACAAATGTAGAAAATGATCATAAAAAGGGTTTAGTAAAATGACATCAGGAGGCACACGGATGCAGTGGGAACTTACAATCAAGCCCCAGAAATCAGGCAATGGAAATAGAGCTTAGTCTGTGTCCATTGTGGGAGAGATAACCTGTATGCGTAGTAACTGCTGCAGGGGGGTCAGGCTGCATCGGCGGTTCCTCCACTGTCAGCCTCCGCAGGACTTCCGGGTTAGATTCTCTCCACCAGTATTCGGCACCACGTGACTGCGTCACACTTCTATCAGATAGCTTTGGGATGATGGGTAGATCTTCTCACTCTTGTCATGTCTCACCCTGTCATTCGTTTTTCACCACTCATGAGTGAAGAGAATCTAACCCGGAAGTCCATATATCCACATGACATTCCCCATTAATGCTGCGCAGGTGTATATCAGTGTCTATTAGAAGGCGTTTTCTCAGTCCTGGGCATTGAGTGGTGCGGTCACACCGTTAGAGCTCATGAGTGTGACTCAGTGTAGCAGACCTGTACTTCGCAAAGATACTTCGGTACCACTCTTTTCCTGTGACCGTTGGGGGATGCCCTCCGACAGCGATCGAAACTCTGCGCTCTCCGGCACGAATCTGCTGGGCCTTGCTGCACCAGGTACTGCTCTCTCACCAGAGGAGCGCCACCCTCTCTCAATCGGACTCAACCTGGCCACAGATCACACTTGAGCAAGCCTGAAGGCACTCAGCCTTGTGCAGATCTGCCTCCATATGTTATGTCTGCTCCCTCTTAAAGGCTCCTCTCACTCTTAGTCCCACCTCTTCCACAGCCTTTGTCATTGGCTGCTATCCTGCAACACCAGTCCTATGTCCCAATTCTATCCAAAGTCATGGAAAAATGTGTCCACTCCCAATTAAGCGATTTCTATACCAAGATAAATTTCCCTAGCCAATTCCAATCTGGGTTTCGTCCCAAACACTCCACCGTAACTACCCTGCTAAAAGTTTGCAATGAAATCCAGTGTGGAATGTAACGGGGACAACTCACTGGTGCAGTATTCCTAGATTTTGCAAAGGCTTTTGACACAGTTGATCATGCTATCCTGCTTAACAAACTCCAGAGTTCTGGAATAGGGAAGCATGCTTTAAGCTGGTTTCAGTCCTACCTATCAGGAAGATCCCAAAATGTGTCCATCTCAGGCTCTAACTCCAACCCCCTGGATATCACCTGTGGTGTCCCGCAAGGCTCTGTTCTGGGGCCGCTACTCTTCTCAGTGTTCATTAATGATCTTCCCACAGCTTGTAAGGAAGCCTCAATACACATGTATGCAGATGACACAATCCTATATGCACACAGCCATAGCCTCTCTGACCTTCAACACATACTTCTGTCTGACTTTTTGAGACTCGAAAATTGGATTTCCCAAAACAAACTGTTTTTAAACACTGACAAGACTGTAACAATGGTATTTGGGACCAAGACTAAATTTGTAAAGCTCCCAGTGACTGAGCTCCTGATTAGAACCAACGCTAACACCACCCTAACACCTGTCACTAGTTTTAAATACCTGGGCTAATGGTTTGACTCCCACTTAACATTCGGGATGCACATTGATACCCTGACAACCAAGACCTATGCCAAACTAGGGGTTCTTTACAGGAACAAATCCTCCCTAAGTCTCCTGGTCAGAAAGCGTATCGCACAGCATATGCTAATGCCATATATTGACTATGGAGACATAGTATATGGCTCGGCACCTCAAACCCACCTTAGCAAACTTGACACACTCTACAATTCAATTTGTCGTTTTGTTCTCCAATGCAACTACAACACACATCACTGCGAAATGCTCAAAGAACTAGATTGGTCAACACTAGAGTCTAGGCGCAAAGTTCACCTTTCCTGTCTTGCCTTTAAATTCTTCATGGGCAAGTTACCCACCTATCTGAACAAACTCCTCACCCCTACCACATGCAGCACTTATCATCTCAGATCAGACTCCAAAAAAGACTGTTCATGGTCCCAAGGCTCAACAAAGTATCCGGACATTCCTCCTTCTCCTACCATGCACCCCAAAACTGGAACAACCTACCAGAGACCCTCACATCCACCACCAGTTTAAGTTCTTTCAAATCTAAGGCTGTCTCACATTTTAGCCTGGTCTGTAACTGTTTCATACGCTCATCTTATACTATATTAGTGAAAGCACTGTATGTTTGCCTGCCTGCCTGCATGCATGCCTGCCTGCCTGCCTGCCTGGATGTCCGGTGTCCCTAGGGGAAATCTCATTGGTCCCTTGGGCCGCCCCCGCACACCTCTCATTGGCCTGAGGCGGAGTGACGGGCCAAAGGGGACACACACACACACACACACCTCTCTGTCCTCTCCCCCCCCCCATCACACACACCTCCCTCTCCACTCACCTCCCTCCACCTCCCGCTCCACTCACCTCCCTCCCGCTCAACTCCCTCCACCTCCCGCTCCATTCACCTCCCTCTCCATTCACCTCCCTCTCCATTCAAATCCCTCCCGCTCAACTCCCTCCCCGGCGCAGGGACAGGCAGTGGGCAGGGCAGCCTGCCGCTGCCTCCACTCACCTCCCGCTCCCTCCACCCACCTCCCGCTCCCTCCACTCACCTCCCCTCACCTCCCGCTCACCTCCCTGGCGCGGGGCCAGGGCAGCCTACCGCTGCCACGCGGCACCTAACCTCCCTCCCGCTCAACTCCCTCCCCGGCGCGGGGACAGGCAGTGGGCAGGGCAGCCTGCCGCTGCCTCCACTCACCTCCCGCTGCCTCCACTCACCTCCCGCTCCCTCCACCCACCTCCCGCTCCCTCCACCCACCTCCCGCTCCCTCCACTCACCTCCTCTCACGCTCACCTCCCCTCACCTCCCGCTCACCTCCCGCTCACCTCCCTGGCGCGGGGACAGGCATTGGCCAGGGCAGCCTACCGCTGCAACGCGGCACCTAAGATGGCGGCGGAAGGACCCCTTCCTCCCTCGCGGACTAACTAACATGGCGGCGGCCAGAAGGAGAGGTGAGTGTGTGAGTGTGTGAGTGAGTGAGTGTGTGTCTGTGTCTATGTGTGTGTGTGTCACAGCATGACAGTGTGTGTGTGGGACACTGTGTGTGTGTCTGTGTGCGTCTGTTACACTGTGTCTCAGACACTGTAGAGTGGGGACCGGAGCTACACATGGGGGGTGGGGGGGGGGGGTCAGGAGCGGAGAAAGATACAGGGGGAGTGGAGAGGAGGGACCCGTCAATTTAAACCAAACCAACCCCCCTCCTGTCCACTGCCCCCCCTCCTGTCCACTGCCCCCCCCTCCTGTCCACTGCCCCCCCTCCTGTCCACTGCCCCCCCTCCTGTCCACTGCCCCCCCCCTCCTGTCCACTGTCACCCCCCTCCTGTCCACTGTCACCCCCCTCCTGTCCACTGTCACCCCCCTCCTGTCCACTGTCACCCCCCTCCTGTCCACTCTCCCCCCCCCTCCTGTCCACTCTCCCCCCCTCCTGGCCACTGTCACCCCCCCTCCTGTCCACTGTCACCCCCCCTCTTGTCCACTCTCCCCCCCCTGTCCACTCTCCCCCCCTCCTGTCCACTGTCACCCCCCCCCTCCTGTCCACTCTCCCCCCCCCCCGTCCACTCTCCCCCCCCCCCGTCCACTCTCCCCCCCCCCGTCCACTCTCCCCCCCCCCGTCCACTCTCCCCCCCCCCGTCCACTCTCCCCCCCCCGTCCACTCTCCCCCCCCCCCCGTCCACTCTCCCCCCCCGTCCACTCTCCCCCCCCGTCCACTCTCCCCCCCCCGTCCACTCTCCCCCCCCGTCCACTCTCCCCCCCCGTCCACTCTCCCCCCCCCCCGTCCACTCTCCCCCCCCCGTCCACTCTCCCCCCCCCGTCCACTCTCCCCCCCCCGTCCACTCTCCCCCCCCCGTCCACTCTCCCCCCCCTCCTGTCCACTCTCCCCCCCCTCCTGTCCACTCTCCCCCCTGTCCACTCTCCCCCCCTCCTGTCCACTCTCCCTCCCTCCTGTCCACTCTCCCTCCCTCCCATCCCCTCCAAATAGTCACCTATTGTTCCACCATTTATAAATAATACTACCTATTACGCATTTACATCCCGGGCAACGCCGGGTCTCTCAGCTAGTAATATATATTTTCTTTAACTGTGCACGCAATGTCTTGTATATAATGTATACCCTGCTCATTTATGTAACTGTACTTGTAACCATGTATTATTTGTTTTACTCTGTGCCCAGGACATACTTGAAAACGAGAGGTAACTCTCAATGTATTACTTCCTGGTAAAAATATTTTATAAATAAATAAATGTCCATAGCACACTGGAGAGGAACCTGTCAGTGGGAAGTATGACTGTGTTACTTACATCAGACAGGGGGTTACATCACCCCCCTCCTAAAGACGATGTCCCCATCAACCGGGCTAAAAACATCTTCATACATGGCAGTCTAACAAATGCCTCCTCTCTACTTACACAAGATCATAGGTTCAGTGGAACCAACACACAAACAGTTCTTATAGATTGCAGTATAATTACACCACATGGTCTAACAGCTCCCAGGGTCACCTGTGTTTAGCGTCATTGGTATCACCCACTTAGCCACACTAACCATGGGGATTTCTGTCAACACGCCTGGCAAATCATAGGTCAGTCTCTTGGGGGGTCCTGATCTCCCTTCTGAAGCGTGTCGAGTACACCTGCAGTCCTACTGTTACTTCCCCTTTCCTTTCAGTGGACCCACAGGGTGTATCGCGTTCTGCTGGCCCTATACTTGAGGGGGGCTCACAACTGTATAAACCCCACACATCTTCATTATTCTGCTCTATGGTATTCAACAGGGTGAATTCCTTTGCTTATGGATCTAACTCAGGGATATCTCTCTCTCTGTCCCATGACCTTGCTGGTCGCATTGGGGAGGATTCCTTTCCTCATGATCCATAATATCAGCCAGGCGCCCTAACATTCTTTCACCTCTGTATCCATCATTCTCTTCAGACTCATCATCACTGTCCTGCGTGCATGGACCTGGTGAGCTACAAGCAGGATCCTGTCCTTGGTTTAACTGATCACTTCTCCTAGGCCAGATTTCAACTCCTGGAATCGTTTCCCTTTCAGGGCACCTCACCAGTTGACCTATTGGCAATACATGATTCCTCTGCAGGTTCTTCCCTTTCCCTTTCTACCCATTTCCCTTTTCAGCCTTTACTCGATATACAGGGAACTCCTTTAATTTTTCTACTACTACATAAGGTTCTGGCTTCCAGCGATTGTCTATTTTATATTCGCCAGGTAGACCCAGATTTTGGATGAGCACTCTGTCATCCACTTGTAACACCTGATCTTGTAGTTGTTTGTCATACCGGCCTTTATTTCCCCGGTTGTTGGTGTCAGCCATAGTAGTGGCCAGTCTATACACCTCGTGTAGCTGTTCTTTGAGTTTTCTTACATACTGCATGTAAGTGGTAGGGGATGTGCCATCTGCTGCCACTCCAAAACACAGGTCAATTGGTAATCTGGCTTTCCGACCGAAAATCAAGTAGTATGGTAAGTAGAGTAATTCCGGACACAATTAGTGATTACATGCTGACTCCACTGTTCTTTCCTCTGGGTATGCCCATTATGTTCAACAGTGTTCTATTAAACCTCTACAGTTGAGGATCTCCCTGTGGGTGGTAGGGTGTTGTTCATGATTTCTTTATTTCACAGAGATGTAGAAGTTCCTTGATGAGGCGGCTTTCAAAATCCCATCCTTGATCGGAATGTATCCAAGCTGGCAATCCATAATGGACAAAGTACTTGTCCCATAACACCTAGGAGGTACTGACTCACTGGTCCTTTATTGGGAATGCTTGGGTATACCTGGTGACGTGGTCCGTGACCACTAGAATATTACTAGTATTCTTCCGGTCCGGCTGTAAGAAAGTCCATGCAGACGAAGTCCAATGGTCCACTGCTGGCGATGTTTGTCAATGGTGCACCCCTTTTAGGCAGAGTTTTTCTAGGCACACACCTCCCACAGTTCTTGCATTAATTTTCAACATCACAGGCCATTCGGGGCCAATAGAACCGGTCTTTCATTAATCCCAACATTTTGTCGGTGCCCAGATGGCTATGCTTGTCATGGAGAGATTGGAGTACCACCTGCCTATACTTGTAGGGGAGTACCAATTGCTTAGTCACTATGTGTTGGGACTTCTTGGTGACTCGGAACATTACCCCACTCTATGAATTAGTGTCTTATTACAATCTATACAACAAAAGACAGGGGTGCCCAAAGCTACATCAAATTGACAAAACATATATGGTAATAAGTAGAAAGTTCAAATACTTCAATAATAATAATAATTACTTGGTTATTTAGTTTAACTCTTTGGCCAAAGCGTTATAAGCCTGCATACCAAACGTCAAGGTATAACCAATAATGAAGGTCCTACACTACACTGTGATCCCTTCCTTTTACCTCTGTATGAGGGGAAAGAACCATAATAGGTCCTGTTCTTGCAGCAAAGTGAAAAGACCTCCCAAGTTAAAAAGGTGAGCAGGAGTGAGCTCTGGGGGGAGGTGCCACCTACCTCCATTACAACTGCTACTAGTCAGAAATTGATTAACACACATTCCCAGCTAGCTCAAACTCCTACACCCACCACATCATGAATATACATTTATGTCAAAAAAAGAGTGCTACTGGGCGTGGCAAATGTATACAACAAAAGACAGGGGTGCCCAATGCTACATCAAATTGACAAAACATATGGTAATAAGTACAAAGTTCAAAAACTTCAATAATAATAATAATAATTACTTGGTTATTTTGTTAAACCCTTTGGCCAAAGCGTTATAAGCCTGAATACCAAACGTCAAGGTATAACCATTAATGCAGGTCCTACACTACACTGTGAACCCTTCTTTTTACCTCTGTATGAGGGGAAAGAACCATAATAGGTCCTGTTCTTGCAGCAATGTGAAAAGACCTCCCAAGTTAAAAAGGTGAGGAGGAGTGAGCTCTGGGGGGAGGTGCCATCTTCCTCCATTACAACTGCTACCAGTCAGAAATTGATTAACACACATTCCCAGCTAGCTCAAACTCCTACACCCACCACATCATGAATATATATTTATGTCAAAAAAGAGTGCTACAGGGCGTGGCAAATGTATACAACAAAAGACTTATTACAATCTAAGCTGTCCGGCACGCACAAATCACTTAAAATGGCCGCACTCATGGTGATGTAGAACAAAATGTTGGCAGGGGCGCTATAGGGCAGTTGTTCTAGCAACTTTTTTGGGAACCGTGCCTACACTAATTAAACCAAAACAATTGCAAAGAATCTCAGCAGTGCCTCCAATGTAACCCCTCAACTTTTTCGCTCTCAGACTTATGACTATTTCTGAAGCGGGGCCTGAGTCCCTGTTAATAACTTACTGGGCTACACATGGCCTACGTTCAGGCGGCAGGAATGACACGGACATGGTATATGGGTGATACAACTAGTTTACTTATCCACTACTAGCTCGGGTACTGTAAGGAATCCGCTCCTGTGTTTTGCTGAAACATTTTCTTTACAGAGCCTTGCAGCTTCTAGACAACTCCCCCCCACCCCCCCTCGTTTCTGAAATCAGCATCACCTGCTTCTGCAATTAGACTGCAGCCTGCTTCTTGCTGCCTCCTATGCAACTCGGCCTCATTGGCTGCCTGTTCTATTTAACTCCTGACCCGCTCACCAGGAAGTGGCTGAACATAGACTTTCTAGTACTGTGCTTGCCACAGCACCTCTGTTTGGCCTGCCTTGGCCTTCTAGCCACTGCTTCTTGTTACTGGCAGACTTTGCCGCGCCGCCGCGGTTTCTCCTGCATATCCCTCCTGCAGAGGCCTGCATCGGTATTCCTGTTACCTGCTGCATATTCTCCTTGCGGAGGCCTGCATCATTGTTCCTGTTACCTGCTGCAATCTCCTGCTTCCAGTGGCCTCCACTACTCTCAGCTGTACCCGGCTAGGGGTGCTGTTTTGTGCTGAAGCACTGGATCCCGTTCCTGTTCCTTTCTACATTAAAGCACCTTCGCTCAAACGTCCTGTTGCCGAACCCCAGCATGGATATCGTTTACCCAGCTTTCTCTAATCCTGACCCCGGATTCTCCTGCCTTCTCCAGTCCTGACCCAGCTATGTTTGACCACGGAATTCGCCCCGGATCCGGCTTCGTGGTCTAAGGTCGGTGTATATCTATCCCCACCTCAGCCCCGCCGTCCGGTCCAGGTTTGTGGTGAGCACGTACGTTACTGGTACCTTGTGATCATCAGTTGAGGATAACTACATTGTACAAATACAATACCAAATAATGCAGCACGGGTGTGAATCAGTTTCAGTAAGGTATTAGTTACCCAATGCTGGGTATATTGGCTTTGTGTTGGTGCCCTCACACCGTGGGAGCTCGTTGTGTATCAACAGTTGTAGGCCTGTACTTCGAAAAGAGTACTTCAGTACCGCTGTGCTTTTGTAACGGAGTGCTAAATAAAAAAATAAAAAGGGGTGGGGGGCAAAAAATGCACAGTAGGTGGAACTGGTCCTTTAAACAAAATGGAAACAAATAAAAGTCTTCAATCATACCTTGCACTTTGCCTGACATAAATTGCAGCCTCTCCTGAAAATGTGCACCGTTATTTTAGGACATACAGTATCAGTTTTCAAGTCCCAAAATGCAACCCCAAAACTGGAACAACCTACCAGAGACTCTCATACCCACCACCAGCTTAAGTTCTTTCAAATCTAAGGCTGCCTCACACTTTAATCTGGTCTGTAACTGTTTCATACGCTCATAATATATATTTTCTTTAACTGTGCACGCAATGTCTCTGTATATAATGTATACCTTGTTCATTTATGTAACTGTACTTGTAACCATGTATTATTTGTTTTACTCTGTGCCCAGGACATACTTGAAAACGAGAGGTAACTCTCAATGTATTACTTCCTGGTAAAATATTTTATAAATAAATAAATAAATAATAAATAATTGGCTGCATAAACGTTTTACAGAAAACGTCACTCTGTGTAGGATCATTGAAGGTGCGAACACGTGATTGGAGACAAAATATCTGACGGCCAATCCTCTCTTGTTTGCTCTTCAGAATTCCTAAAACCGGCCTCTTAGCCGTTTCATCAGTACGGCAAGTTCATATGACAAAAGCAAGCATAAAGGATTCTGGATCTTCTATCCGTAGAGATTTGTCAGAGCCCAAAAGGAGCATTTATGAAGGCAGTGTAAGATCTTTATGGTTGGCCATAAATATAAATATTGCCTGTTATACATCATTACTTGGGATATCTTCCTACCCTGGCCAGCTGGGAAATTAGGGGCCAGGATATGTTGGACATGGTGTGACATTTTCATAGGTAGCATTCTCTGACAGCTTCGGCTGCGCTTGTCCTGTCTACAGCAAAGGCATGCATCCACAAAGCAAGTACTAGCAGTCCATCTCGGGTGCCCATAGTGGATGCGACCGCGCTGCACTGCGCAGCGATGTTCCGGTCACGATTGCTGAAGTCAAACAAATTTGTGATTTTCAGTGATCGCAGCATGACGTCAGCGACACGTGAATGTTTCAGCCAATGAGGGCAACCCGCTCACGTCCACGTCTCCGCCATGCCCCGTCACCGTCTGTACAGACTCCTGCATTATAGCGACGGCTGACGGCACCCGGTCGTGTCGCAGAAGTCAGGACCAGAAGCGCATCCTTAGTTTGTAGAAAGATTCATACTGGTAGGAAAATGTCACCTGGAAGCAAATTTTCAGACTGCCAGGGTCGGATTTTAAAAAATTCCGCCCGTATGCACTTACCTGGTGCCACCCTCATCCTCCAGCGCCGCACCATCCCATTGCCACGTGATGCCGTGTGACTTCACATTGCCAGCCGAGCATGCGTGATTGGAGCTCGCCAGCCATGCATGCGCGGCTGGGAAGCGCCGATCGCACATGCACAGGAGCGGCTGACCAGTGCCGATTGCGCAAGCCGCCCCCACATTTTGCCGCCTTTTGGGCCTAATGGGAAATCCGCCACTGCACACTACCCCTGGTTGTGGTAGATTGAATGTTTATTCTCCTGGGCAAGTATTGTTACAATATGACCGCCGAAGAGTCAGCCTTACCTTCGGTGGCCAATAGAATGGCGTAATGTCCACTTTCTACTGGTGACCCTGGCGAACATATTGTAATTATTTTGCCATTAACTAGCAAAAATAAAAAGTCACATTTCCTGCCAACCTAGGAATCCATATATCTGGGAATGTCATGACGGTTGAGCTCCACTGCATCCCGTAGATTGACAAATATTTTCCAAATAACCCTGCCAAGTTTTTATTTCCAGCTTTCCCTGGTCAGAGTAGGAGGAGAGATTTGTGTCTCCTGTCTCTCTGTCTTGCAGAGCTTGTATGTGTGGAGCTCAAGTGTGTGTTTGTTTGTACAGAGAGGGGCTGCAGATGTGTGAGTATTTATTCGGTGGTGTCTCTATAGATAGATAATTTATTTAGAATTTTATTTGAATAAAAAAAATCTATATAAACTATACAAAAGTGTCTATTTTTTTTTTTTTTAAACCCCTACATTTGCTTTGTCTTTTGGGTTTTCAACTCTTCCAGCCAGGGCATTATTGGCCCTGTTCTTCGGGGGTTATTTACATAATTACAATTCAGGCAGGCACCATTAACCCCTCCTCTGCCACAGGAACCAGCAACGCATTGCTTCACTTGCCAGTTAGGTTAAAATGTGTCCTACAAAACATTTGCTGTGTCTGAGTCCCTTGCAGGTATTTCAAGCTGATAACTGACCAATCCAAACCACAACCCTGTGTCATTATCACCCTTTGAGGCTGCAACTGTCAGGTGTCATCTATAACATAATTGGGAGGCATGATGGCCACATATTTCTCCTGCACATTGTGGCTGAAGAGTAAATAAAACGCAATTAAATAACACGGGGTTTTGTTGCGTGACGATCGTGCATACGACACGATGCTCGTGTAGTTGTGAGGTTTGTTCGTATCATAGGGATCAATAAAGATTGTTTAAAAAAAAAAATGAATGGTTGCAATGATGCCCTCCCCGGAAGTGTCTGTGAGCGAAAGGTGGCGGCCTTCACGCGTGGTTCAGGGCAGCGGAGGAAGTGTACAGAGGGCGCAGGATGGTTTTCCTCAGCTTGTCACGCTGGGTTCGGAGCCGAGGACCTGATCGCTACTGGAGGGTGCAGGATGTGCTGAAACATGCCCGGGTACGTCAGAACAGGGGGACCTGGGAATATTGAGGGCTAATCCAAGAGGGGACCTGACAGCAGCGCAGTCTCCCAGCCTGTGTGACTTCAATTCTCATGTGGGCTGGGAGCTCTGAGACAGGGTGAGCAGGAGGCTCCTAGGACTCTCTCTCCTATCTGATTACGTTGATTATTGCAGTAGATTATCTGGAAGAGGAGTGAAAGGGGGACATCAGATGCAGCAATGTGGGAGTTTTTTTAAATCGCTTTAAAACTTTGCATTTCATTAATGATCCATCTTGGGCTTACGGCACCAGTGGCCACGGCGGTGCGCGCGTCTGAGTGCCTGGCGGTGCGTGCACGTGTAAAAGCTGCGATCTGCGGTCTATGGGGAGCGATGGGATGCGCAGGGGGCGTGCACTTCACTGCCATTGTGTCCATGTATTATTTGTTTTACTCTGTGCCCAGGACATACTTGAAAACGAGAGGTTTTACTTCCTGGTAAAATATTTTATAAATAAATACATTTATAAATAAATTGGTCTACACTACCTGCACTCTTGTTGTCCACACTATCTGCCCTGCCATTGGCTGCCCGCACACTACGTCATCGCGCCGCTGCACGGAAAAAAAATTGTCTTCCCTGCCAGCGGTTGCACCATCGCAATATGTGAGCACTCACACACACAGCTACTAGGGCCTGCCTGATAGAGGGCTGTACCAGGTGTACGGCGTGCACGCTGTCACGCATGCCGCCGTGGACACTGTATGACAGTGCAGAGCAACACAGATGTTCCCTGTGTACGTGTTGCCAATTATTTGCTAATGCGTATACGTTTTTTAGCACCGATTTATTCTAATCATGCAGTTTTAAGATTTCATCTGTCATTATATTGTTGCTACAGAAAAGCACTAACTTTTTCTGTTCTCTTTACTGTTATATTCCTTGCTGCAGATAACTCAGATTTTTTTTTTTACCACATTGAAAAGTATATTAATGCTGGTTTTTGCAGCACTGCAAATGACTGAGCAGTGAGGGGAAACTAATATTTAAGAGTTTACAACATAACCCAGAGGAGCTGCATAAGGCCAGGTCTCCAGTGACTGCTGTGGCGCGCGCTATGGCATGCGCACCACCCACCAGATATAAACCTCTATCAGGCAGGCCCTAGTAGCTTCTTGTGTGGGCACTCTCGTATCGCGATGGCGCATGCGCTGGCAGGAAAGACAAGAATTTTGCCTTCCCGTGCCGCAACGCGATCACGTGGTCGGCGGGCAGCCAATGGAAGGGCAGATATGCTCAGTTATTGCCGGGTTTCTTCCCCCCCCCCCCCCCCCCCACGCATCCCGATCCACGCTCTCCTGCAGATCGCGGCTTTTATCTGTGCATGCGCCGCAGTAAACATTGGGGCTGTAGCCTAACAGAGCTTGGTGGACTGACAAGTCTTATCACCAATCTTAACTATATAGATTTACTGTTCTTGGTTCACTTTCTTCTAGAAATTGCTCCCCCTTAACTATGGCTACTAGAGGATTCTGAAAAGCATTGTAGAGCAGTAATTCTGTAAAATATGGATGGTACTATGGAATAAAAACCTGTGTACATGTTGGGAGATCTATCAACGAATTAGTTTCTGAGCCATATTAGACAAGACCTTTCCAGCAGGGGCTGTTAAACATATCAGCAACACAATTATTAAATTGCACGTGTACTAACAAATTTGTGTGAAAGAAAAGCTCACATGGATGTATTTTGGATGGAAGAAATATAATTCCTATGTTTGTTTATATCCAGCATTTCCGTGGACGAAGGAACCGTTGCTTCAGTTTAGCTGTGCGGTCTGTTCGGCGAGCCTTCGTTTCTTCTACAAAGGCCAGGCAAGCTAAGAAGGGTTTTTTGAGAACGGTAATGTATAATCCGAGACTGTCTTGCATGCCACCTACTGGGAAAATATTTCATAGCACAAACTAAATGGGCGTCCTGGCAGATATGGGTTGGCACACTGAGCTGGTGGAGAAAACACACCAGGATTTTAGACCTTTTCTCTTTCCGTTGCTGACTAGCAGTCTTTATGCACTCTGGTAACTTTGTAGAGTGACTTGTACATGAAGGTAAGGCCGTACCTCTATGAAGCAGGCCATAGAGCGTGCCATGAAGCGCGACCGCAATTCCCGGGCAGACAACTTTTTTTTTTATTTTGGCGCTCGACGGCCGGGTCACATGAGCGGTTCAGCCAATGAGAGTGAACTGCTCACGTGACGTCACCGGCACGCCTCCCTGTCGGGTCTCCCCCTTCGAATCCCAAACACCACGGATCGCCTCTGGGGCAGGTGTGCGCGTCGCTACTTGCGCCTACTATATCCATGGCCCAAGGCCAGGTCCCCGGTGGTGACGGCTGCGTGCGCACCACACACCAGTCACTAACCTCAATAAGGCAGGCCCCAGTGTCTCCTCGTGTTGGCTCACGCAGTGCGGTGACGAGTCAGCCAGCAGAGTAGACAACACGATTGTGTTCCCGTGCGGTGACGCAGTCACGTGGTGCGCTGTGAGCCAATAGCAGGGCAGATAGCTTGGACCAATGGGAGCGCTTTGAGCTGCTGCGCTGTGCTCTGTGTTGTCGGTATGACTGAGCCAGCTGTGCTGATGTAGGAATATCTTGAAAACCTAGCCTGTTTGCGGCTCTCAAGGACTGGAGTTGTGCAGGCCTGCTATAGACAAACATTCATTGATGGGGTAGAATAAACATTCATTGATGGGGTAGAATTAGCCAATCAGTCAGCTTCTCTACTTTGCATACCATATTGCATACTCTCTGACGAAGCGCTGTTTACAGTGTGAAACGCGTAAGAGGCACCTTTTTTACTTGTCTGCACCATGCTGTTGAACATGTGTTTAAAGATTTTTTTCATCAGAATTGCTGTAGCCCCAGATTATCCGTTCTTTTGCATGGCTGTGCTCTGCTTTTCTTTCCCTGCCGGGACTATCCATTGTGCCCCAACCAGTTTGACTATTTTGAGTTTGCTATTTGATGTAAGAGTTTTGAGCATGACACCATGTCTGTTGGTGTCTTAACTGCAATAATGTTAACCCTATCTCTTAAAGAAGGATCATCAACATTGCATTGCAAATATATGCTGCCCCATCTGGCAGCAAAATGGTTAATGAACATTTTCCTCTTCAAATTAAGATTTAATGATATGATATTATTATGAAGTCTTAATTTAAAGAAAAACAAAGATAATTTAGGAAGATTTTAGTAAACTAAGGAAGAGTCTACAAGGAATAGATTGGGATGAAGTTCTTGCAGGAAAGATTGGCGTAAAGCAGATGTGGTGCCTATATTTAAAAAGGGAACTAATCACAACCAGGGAATTGCAGACCTGTAAGCCTGACATCAATAGTGGAGATGCTACTTGTCCGGGTCACATGCTGCATTATCATGGCGTCGCTGGAAGCCACCAGAGACCAGGTAAGAGAGGTGCCTTGGAAGAGCGCGGGGCCTCTAACAGCCACCCCCCCCCCCCCCCCAGATATTTTTCGGGGGGGGCGTGGCGATTGCAGAGGCCCCGCACTCTACCCCAGGCATTAAAATTACATACCGGGGTATCGCGTGAGGCCTTGGCAACTCTCAACTTACCGAGATTCAGGCGGCTGTGTGACGCATCGCCATGTGATGCGACGTCAAATGATGCTGTGGGTCATGTGACATCACATGATCCTGCAGCGTCATTTGACACAGGTCCAAGGTAGGGGGGCGCGAGCACCGAGGCAGGTAAGACGGGGTCGCAGCAGCAAAAGTTTGCACTCCCCTGGCCTAAAGCACAGGTGGGCAACAGGCCACCATCTTTGCGGATGACACTATATTATGTAAGGTAGTAAAATCAGAGCAGGATGTAATTTCTCAATAGGACTTGTATAAACTGCAAACTTTGGCAGGAAATGGCAGATTCGGTTTAATACCAATTAAATATAAGGTTATGCATTTGGGAAACAAGAATAAACAGGCAATTTACAAATTAAATTAGGTTAATGATTGGTGGAGAAGGACTTAGGAGTGCTTGTAGATGCAGTAGCAGGCTTAACAATAGTGCCCGGTGGCCAGCAGTAGGTGCAAAGGCAAATATCCCGTTTCACGCAAGATAATATTGTATGTGTGGAACTGAAAGAGCATCATTTTGCCACTGTATAAATCCTTAGCCCTTGTGTGAAATGAAAAATACATAGAATTTGAACTGCAGGTGCAGTGTTAGAAAACTCAACTGGGCTAATTAAAATAATAAACTACTCAACGGGTTTCTTACGCCTTTTGTTAGTAATACAGGCATACCCCGCTTTAAGGACACTCACTTTAAGTACACTCGCGAGTAAGTACATGTCGCCCAATAGGCAAACGGCAGTTCACGCATGCGCCTGTCAGCACGTCCTGAACAGCAATGCCGGCTCCCTACCTGTAACGCAGCTGTGCGCAAGCGGGGAGACTATAGAGTCTGTTACAAATGCGTTATTTACATCAGTTATGCACGTATATGACGATTGCAGTACAGTACATGCATCGATAAGTGGAAAAAAAGTACTGCTTCACTTTAAGTACATTTTCGCTTTACATACATGCTTTGCGTATGTTAATGCGGGGTATGCCTGTATTAAGCAGAGAGAGGCAATCCTAGTATGTTTATCACCCGATCAGCACCAAGTAAAATATTTCTGTTCCTCTATTTCCTTGATGTCACTGTTTATTTTATTTGTTCATTATTTGGCAGCTATGGATAAGCAGAATTGCAGGAGCAACTCGAGAACATGGCATGAAATATCCCATGCTGATATGTAATCTTGTGAAAGTGAGTATATTATTTTGAAAGCCTTAAAACTGATATAAATCCTGCTGTTTTTCCTGTTAGGTTTTTTTTTTTCTGTGGTTGTACTTTTTGTAACAACTTTTTGTTTTCTCACTTAGTGTCAGGTGGCTCTAAACCGGAAGGTGATCTCCGATTTGGCCATCCATGAACCCAAGACCTTTAAGTCATTGGCTGCCCTAGCGAAGAGGAGGAGAGAAGAAGGTTTTGTTTCAGCCCTTGGAGACGGAAAAGAGCCAGAAGGAATATTTTCACGAGTGGTGAATTATCACTAGTTTCAAAATCTGTGCAAGCACCACCTTAAACTGCCAGATAACGTTTTGCCCTAAGAACTACTATTTTGTGGCTAATGCCGTGGATCTGTTTTGAAGACCTTTTGATGTTTTGAGGGGTAACATATCATTCACTATGATGGTAATTAATAAGACACTGCAGGCATTTGGTTGCTGTAGACTAATTACCATCTTCTTGGTTACCAAACTCCTGCTGGAACTAGTGTGGACAAATGATTTTAAGATGTGACATTTTTTTCTTAACTTTTATAAATCAGCCAAAAAAAAAAACCATGGTCAGTGTTTTGGATTGGGATTATTCATCATTGTGGAAACACAGGAGGATTTTTTTTTTTTAATTAACTTTGTTCTCATTACTGTAGTTACTGATTTAAAAGCAGTGCCAGTAAAAATGTCTCACACACAGCATTCAGTTGTCATAAATATCACATCATGTGAACATTTGCATATATAATTGAGTGTAGGTAAGCATATATTTTTTTTGCGTCCATATCATAGGTACTTCCTTATTCACCCACTGTATTGAACAATTAGCTGAGCAGTTAAGCCTGGGGAAAGATTTGTAAAGATGTATGTGTTGCTTTATCCTGTGGGATATCATCTTATATGTAGCATGTAAGAGTCTGGAACAGACTTTGCGCACTGCGTGTGAACAGATTCTGGGTTCCCATCTTGTTTTGGGCTTTACACCAATAGGGAGGATTTCTGTTTTGTTTTGCTAGATCTATCACTTTTTTTCGTTCATGGTTTATTAACATACTGTACAATGAATTGTTACATCTGACATTATACAGGGTGATCAAAGAACCTCTTGGTACAGTTTGGTGGACCAAAGAGGTTATCCTACCAATCAAATACTCTGATATAACTGATCTTGGGTGTTGGGGTATTTCTAAACTACAGCCTGCATTTTCTTTTTTTAACATGATTGTTTAATTGTTAACTGCTGCAGGAGTTCAGGCAGTATGTATTTAATATTTTGCTACATTATCAAAACCATACATTTGAAGTCTCTCAATCTTCTGACTACCTATAGCTAATCTACACCTATGAAATATTGCTACTACAACTCTACTCTAAGTTCTTTTTGTCTCTATATCCCAGCAAGAAGGGTTTACATCATTTCAAAAGCGGTAATACATTTGATGTTTCAACCTCAAAGACAATTGTTAATTTATTGTTTCTGCAAAATAAACGAATTTGCAGCTGATTGGAGAAAACTGTGTTCAACTTTTTTGTTTGTCCCAAAGAACAAAACACTTAAGGGGAAAAAATAATGCATGTATTGTCATTTGATTTGTTTAAAAAGCGGGAACCTACTCACATGCTCTTATAGGAAGTGATGTGGCATTAGGACGGTTCAAACTACCAAATGAGGAAACCATATTCATTAAACTTCCTTTTGTGACTGTACATTTAACCCATTAAATATACCACTGTCTTAGTCTGTGTTGGTTGTAGGCTTCTGCCTCTCTACATTCTAAATCTGGTCTGAGTTATAAACAGAACAAGCTCATCCACTGTGTGTTTCTTTCAGTAATGTTTTTTTATTTTTTGCAATGGATTTTTTTTCTTTACCCAACATAAGAAGAAAAATGGTTACACAGAGGGGCACTTTTACACTTTTCTGTTTACAGAAAAGCATTGGGTGTAAGCTGGAGTTCTGCAATGTTACAATACAGTTGTGCGTGTGCGCCCCGTGTTCTGCATATTTAGAATTGCCTCCTCCCCTTCACTTCAATGAAATTGGGGCTTCCCTGCCATAGAAAAGTAGATTTGCTGCATATTGTCGGCTTAATCAGGACTATTACAATCAAAACTGACAGGCAAGCACAGTGGGATTTTGGGACTGGAACAAAATAAAACCGACATTACAATAGTGGTTTTGAGCCTGTTGAAGATACCGGCAGTTAACAGATAAAGGTTGGTAATGATGAACATTACACACGACCAACTTTATTTTTGACTTTTAAAATGTAATAACTGAAACATAGTTAAGCTATATGATTAATGTAATATGATAGACATACTATACACTACCATAGCAATACTAGTTTTATAACATGGCATAAACAGGCAGAATAGCTTCAGACAGTAAACTGTTAAGTTCCACTTAGTAATACTACAAATGATATGTATTCTGAACTTTATTTAAAAAAAACAACTATATACATGGTGCCGTGAATGTAACTTGGCCTACGTACTACCTATTCTTTTTAAAGAGACATTTGCATTTGGACAAAAGTGATAAGGATAGTAACAGCAGGGTCAATGGCAGCTTGTTTTTGAAAATAAATTGGCTAAGTATGTTTAAATAATTACACATTTCTACTAAATTCTTCGGTATGTTTTTACAACCCTGAACTAATGTCTCTAGGTATTTTGTTAATCCTCTATAATGTACAAGTAAACTGGTTTTGTTGCTTGTAATGTTATCGTGATCCCATCTTTGGTGAAACAAATACTGTACGTACAAGTAGCTGACATGCTTGAATTCGAGTGCCTGAAGAGAATGCAAGTAAAATTGTGAAAACAAACAGGTACATGGGGCACAAGACATATTCAAATACTACACAACATAATTATCAAAATATAGAACTTCCACAAAAATAATATGGTGGCAATTTTAATTAATTACAATAACAATGACATTGTAATAAAAGCCTTGGATATAGGAGGAAATGTGGTGATTTGGGCTGTTGAGCAGTACATTTAAAAAGAAATGTTATCCCAATGAAACAAATGTGAGCATTATAATAAAAACTAGCATGAGATCCAACTTGTAGTATAAAGAATGAAATGGATGCAATCTTAGAGCAAGCACTTGAGAGAAAACGTATTAACTTAGGATTCCCAGAATCCACACTTTTTATGTCATCCTTTTTAGCATTCTCTGTCTTATATTCAGGATATTAAAGATGCATTGAGACAAATCAATCACATTAATGTTGAATCGGACTGTTTATTAGTGACTTTAGGCGTGGCCACTGTACACCTCTATCCCACATACAATGGGCCTAAAGGCAGTAGAATATTTTATGGGAAGTCAAGGTCAACATACACCTAATAATAAAAGGGAAAAATGTTTGAATTTGCACAGAATTACTGTTTATGTGCCCAAATTCAAGCTAAAGAGATGGTTGCTGGATTTATTGAGAGGGTGTACAGCAAAATAAGCATGAAAGGACATAAGAGCAGCAGCTTTGGATAGAGAATACTTATCGCAAAGTAAAAGTTAAAACATTCTGGGATGGATTTGAGTAAAACTAAACTAAGGGAATGCCTACATGTGGGGGCTGTAAAGTAGCTACTAAATCATTTGTATCTAGATCACTGAAAAAATAAGTTGAGATGTATTAACTGTAAAACAACAGAAGTGATTTATATGATGCCTGTGTGATGCTTATGTGGACGCCTGTTCATCTTCATAGGAAAAATAAAACCCAGGAGGCGTATATTGAAACAAAAATTATATTGAGAAATATGTTTTTTTTAAAAGCGTAGCAAGGCACGGTAATGCACTTTAATGCAGTAGACGGAGATGGCGCTCTGTGCAGGAACTGCAATGTATAGGTATTGAACATATAATCTTGGGAAATGGAAAAACCGCATGATATAAAATACTGCTGCAGAGGGAAGCTCGATGGATTTTCACTGTAGGGCGTTTGACACTATAAGAACTCAATGAAGAAGTAAAATATGCATAAAAGCCATCTCTGTATTGACAATAAGTATATATAATGTATGTGTTGGTTTTGTTTAAATAGTTTTGTTTCAATAAAGTTATTTCGCTGCAATTTCTGTCCGGCGTCAGTTTAAAGGAAAGAAGCTGATCTGACGTCGATAGCCCAGATGAAGCCGCACGTGTTTGTCGGAGGCGAGAAACCCGTCTGCGTTCTCTGCACCCTAATTTTTGAGTGAGAAAACCTCGAAAATCTCATGGGGATGGAATGTATGAAGCAAGCGACCTAGAGCTATTCTGGAAGACCGAGCAAGCCGCGAGTTTCCAATTTTGTAAGTAATACAGGGGAGATATAATCCACTGACCAAACAAAGAACCCCCAGCTGAAAGACAGGTATGGAGTATCACCTGCAAGACAGGCGTTTGTGTGGGTGACAGTAGGTTTGCAAGACATTAACTGATCAGAGGTACAGTATTGTATTGCCTTTTAGAGCAGCGCCACATCTGTGAAATGTGAAAGCTGCTTGTTTCCAAGTTTGTCTGTCGGAGGATTTGATGAATATGCAATAGATATTAATCGTTTTTGGGTGGCTTATAAGTGATGAAAAGTGGGAAATAAGCCAAACAGACAAATTTTTCGGATAAATCTGGGATTACAACACAAGTGCATGAGCACAGCAGCTGTTTTTGCTTGATTTTGATTATTATATTTACATACGCTATAACAGAGTAACATGATGTCAAGATACCTCAGGAAAAAAGAAAGAATTTGAGGGGCGCAAATGTCAAATGTTAAATGCTTCATATGACACTTTAAATGATTATACACACAGCAATGTAATGGTATGCACTCACACAAACAAATAATAATTTTTTTTTTAACTGAATGAATGTCATTTAAAGCATTTGAAATGTGCGCCCCTCAAATTCTTTCTTTTTTCCTGAGGTTTCTTTAAATAAGAGGAGTGGTATCCTCTCTGTGGGGCTGCATCAATTACCAGCAACAAAGGAATATCTCACACAGAGGAGGACTTTACATTGTAAACATCCTCCCACATTTATATTAGTGACTTTTTTGAAAACATTTCATTTGCATTAAGGCAATTAATTAGGTGCTGATATCTGTGCTAGCTATTGGTCTGCATCTATTAAGGAACAGCCAAACGAAGAAGCGGTGCACTGAGGTAAGTAGAGAACCACACGCAGCTCTAACAAAAAAAGACTAATTTATTGAAAAAAAGGGAACAAACATCATGAAGCTAGGAACCTCTAGAGCTAGGAACCTCTAGAGTGATAGTTATATGCTGCAGACGTGTGCCATTATGTTCTAAGAATAAGACATTCTACGCTTTGGCCCTTGAGCACTGGCAGCAGAATTCTTCTGTGTTCCCTCTGCATCTATTAAGGGATAGTGCTATCCGGGGTTATTTGCTATACACGTGGTTACTTGACCGAATTTAATTTGTAATTCAAATTGTGTCTAATTGTGTTTGTTAACGTGATTGCTTCCACTCACATGGTCAGTGAGTTCCATGGGATAATTTTACTTGGTCATCAATCCATACTCCGCAGAACTATACAGATATATATTCTGCAACAATCTTTATAGAATAGTGTATATTGTACCAGGCGCACACCTGCTGCACAGAGGTGCATGCACACCAATTGTTTTTATGATGTCGTGTTTTTCATAATTTCTATGGTCCGTCAGATTTGTGGAAACTACCTTATTTTCCAGCCCTCATTTGTACAAACTGGTTTCATATGGATTTTGTATACATGTGATTGTGTTAGATTTATCCTCGTTATCGGGGTTCTTGTTATACCGGCTAAGAGAGCTGGATGCTACAGAAAAGCACTGACCTGCAACAAACCTGATTTATTATCTATGTCTTTTGTAGTTTGGTAAGTGGGAACGCCCACCAAAGATAGCTAGAGAATTGCTGTCTAGTTAATGCTCTATGATTTGTTTTGATTATTTTGTTTATCTTGATTTTGTCTGCTGGAGTGACAAAGAAAATAAAGCACTTAAACCAGAGCTGGATGGTCCTGTGTCTGTGCTTTACCCTTAAAGACAGTGGGTTTTAATGTTCCCAGACAAGAACCCTTCAGACAAAAAGGGTATTTTGTCACAAGGAGGATACATCTCAGTCACAAACAGTACAGATGGCGTCAGATAAGAATAGCTTGTCAGGGTCAGTGCGCAGTACATTTCCAATCAAAGAAGAGAATATGGAAACACCATTATGGCAAGGGTCCATATTTTGGATGTTACCCGGCACAGCCAGAGAAAAGGGTCTCATGAAGTTTAGCAGAGCAGAAAGAGTGCTATTACAAAGGTTCCGCAAGATGGGTCCTTAGCTCCCCGAGAATCTTATGAGGAGTACGAAGGAACACAGGATGGAGTGGGTGAAGGAAGCTATAATAGCCCATCTAGTTAACACTACTAGGGGCTCCAGGTTCTGTGATTTCAATAGGGCAAAACAACTACTCAAGCTATGGGTAGTGGGCCGCAATATGCACTTAGACAGAGTGGAGTATATCTTTGAGTCTGGGAGAAGGAGATGCTACTCCGTTAAGGTACCTGACAGTCACGTCAAGAAGCCCGGCCCACTACTACTGAGGTAGCCTAAGTACCACTCACATAGATCCAGGTTCAAGCTGGGGATGGATATCTGTATGGTACTATTGTATTGAAATGTATTAAATGTACACACATGTAATGCATATTTGTGTTAAACTAATTATCAGGTTGTTAGTACAGTTAAGCATACTGTATTTCCCAAGTGAGGTCGTTGGAATTTCACCCGGGAGATGATTGTAGCCTAGCCTCCGGCCGCTACCTTTTCCTCTGGTCCCTAACAGTATGTCTTGCTAGGGTCAGGCACTGGAAGGGTTAATTCCTATGTGGGCCTAGTTGTTATTGCAGTCTTGGATGCAGTAAGTGTATCCAAGTGCGGTCCTAGCAACAGCCAGAGAGTGTTAGCCTGGAGGAGGTACTGGCTGGGTCACATGCTGGATTGTTATGACCTGTCAGTATCAGACCTGCCCTGTCATGGGGCAGGGTTACAAGCCCAACCCCAGGGTATATATATTGTCTCTCTCCCAAAAGTGGGTATGTCTCTTTCCTCAACCTGTGGAGTGAGCAACAACTTCCCTTTGTCCCACAAGGGGATGCAGGAGGAGCACCATGCAGGAGGAAACTTGGATGGGCCTCCAGCCTTGAAGTGCCTTCTAAGGCAGGGGAGCGCAAACTTTATTTCCTGCCACCCCTGCCGGCAGTTCCCCTCTCCCCCCCCCCTTCTTATCTCGGCTTAGGCGTCATGATGTGGCAACATGACATTACATTACCTCGCGGTGTCATTTGATGCCGTGTTGCCATGGCGACGCGTATAAGAAGCCACCGGAGCCAAGGTAAGTGAGGTTTACAGAGGCCTTCGCCGCTTCCCCGGCACTTAATTTAAGTGCTTTCAGGAAGCGTGCAGGGCCTCTGTAAACCCTGCACCCCCCGCAGTCAGTCTCATGCCCCCCATGGGGGGCGCGCCACCCAGTTTGTGCAACGCTGTTCTAAAGGAAAGCAAGAAAAGGGATGTACCTGCTGTAATATCTTAACCAATGCAATAAATACCATGGAACCATATGAAAGTGTGATTCATTGTCTTGGGCTAAAGAAATGTGTCAGTCTGGACCATCCTACTATCCCAGAGGATCCTCGCTTACTGGAGGCACTGCAACCATGAACAAAGGTAAACCTGTACAGATAATCCTCACACCATCGCGGAAGTGCTCAGCCCTCCTGTTAAATCATAGGCATGCACCATCTTATATCAAAGACACTAGTAGCAGACCAGATCTCACTAAGGATGGGGCTACACCTGTATGCAAAGCAAATGCTCCCCTTATTGATAAGGACGTCAACATATTAAATGAGTGTTACAAAAAGTGTATGGAGAAATAAAAAACACAGAATCCATTTAGAAAAGGTATTTCTTCTCAGAAAAAAGGTGGAATGGATCTCCCTAATATTCAGTTATTTAATACAATGTCAATGTTTAGGTACGCTACAGAATGGATATGGGGAAAGAATAACTATAATACTGGGAAATTAGAAATAGAATTGTTCAAGCCACACTCTGTAGTTGCCTCCTTCACGGAAAGGAAACAGACAACCCTAAACATATGAAAGATAATATCTTGTTCAAAGACAAGTTGTCTAGCTTTCAAAAGCACGGTCTCTAAGGCTGCGTTCAAACAGAAAGCTACCTTGCAACGCATCCGCGCTTGCGAACCTCTGTCTGCTGGGTGATGTGTGTTCATCCCCAGCAGACAGAATGACACGATTGGAGGCGGATTTTTAAAAAAAGTGTTTGTGATTGGCTGGCGAAGTACACGTGACACGGCTGCCGCTTGAAATTACAACTTTAGTTGTCTCCTTCAAGTGCAGCAGCGTCAACGCTGTACTTCGCCGCCAGGTGTCGTTTTCTGTTTGAAAACTCAGACACACCAAAGCGCAAGAGTGGCGAAAGTGCGCGCCCACGTCGCATCGCATTCTGTTTGAGCGCAGCCTTATGTGGAAGACAAAAACGTGACGATGCAGCACTCTGTGCAGGGAGGCAAACTTGAGAAACCCCACACAAGAAGTCCCAGAGCGAGAGTTTCAATCTTTATTGAAGTTCATCTATTAAAATTGTGTACATTTATTCCACGCTGTAGATAGCCTAATTAGAATTGTTGGTGACCTGCCAGACAGTAACCTAAGAGTTGTCAAACCATTTGAGCAGTTAAAAACAAACTTCGGAATACCAAATTCAAATGTTTTATCTTATCTCCATGTCAGACATTTATCTAATGAATCCTAAGATATGGGAGAAGAATGGATGGCATTGAACTGGCTACAACTTAATGCCTCTAAATCCGTGCTGCTCCTGATAGGCCCTAAAGCACAAACGCATGCTCTGAGTACTGCCTTCAACGATCTAAAAATCGATAATTCCGCCATCCCAAGGAAAGAGAAGGTGAGAAGCCTTGGAGCTTTATTGACAAAAACATCATTGATCAGCCTCATATTGCATCTATTGTGAAAAACTGTTACTTCCAAATCCATCTGCATGAGACAAATGAAAGCGTTTCTCTCGAAAAACCAATCTAGTTAGTAGCACAGGCCTTGGTCCTCTCCAGACTGGGCTTAGCAATTTCTCTGCTGATGAGTCTCCAAAAAACATAATATTAAAGCCCTGCAGTTCGGTGCAAAACACCACTGCCGGTTGCACATCTCAGTAGTAGTGCAAGATCTGCACTAGGTCCTGGTGGAGCAAATGGTTCATTTTAAGATCTTGACCCTTCCCTTTAAGACTATCCATGGACTAGCCACCCCCTTACTTTCAGAACTGCCTAATCAGTAACCCTGAATCGGGTTCTCAAATTGCCATCACCCCCACGCCTCAGTTTAAGGTCAATAATGCCGGACGGAGAGCTTTTCAAGAAGCGTCCCAAGACTGTGGAATAAACTCCCTGCTGCTTTAAGAAATCAGAAAGCTTTACTTCCATTCAGAAAGGAACTAAAAACCTTCCATTTTAAACAAAACTTGGCAAACAGACCCTAGTACCCTGGCAGCCAGCTTTCCTGCTACCTTTCGTGTTTCCTGACCTTTGTTGGTCTTCCTCGTGGTTCACCGATATGTTTTCTTTTAGTAGGTCCCAGTGGGAGATCTGGGATGGGTGTCCCACCTAAGTTCCAATACGCACTGTAGTACTGAGTTTCTTGATGAGAAGTGCATTAGGAAAATCTTTGAATAAACAAATAATAGATGATGCCATACATCTAGCAAAATCTTTCAAGTTCAGAGTATATCTTTTATGTAAACCTAAAATGCAAAAGCTAAATGGGGTAATACTTTAAAGATATGGGAAATGGATTTTCCTAAAATCTTTACTACAGATACTATTTTCAAATGTAACGAATCAAATATTAAAACTTTTTGTGGAAGCCTTACTGCAGGAAGTGCAACTGAAACTAATAAACACAGCCTACATATCTCCATGGCAGAGAGCTCAGATACCTAAAAAGGAAGAAGGGTCTTGTGTAAAATGCAAACAAAAGAAAGCGGATTTAAAACAGTGCTTTTGGGAGTGTGGCAAAATCTCAAAATTCTGGAATAACTAAGGTGGTTCAGTTTATGAATAATATTCTCAAGTGTAGATTTGAAAAGTCTTTGTCTTGCGTTATTATAATGGGAATTAAAAAAAAAAAGTAAATAAACCATCATTCCCAAAATTAGCAATATTAAAGAATTGCTTAGTTACAATCATATGCTCCTAACATAACAGAACTCAAATCGGAATTAATGTCGATAATGTTATATAATAGAAGAGATGCAATAAAAGATCTAGAGGAAGGAGATTAAAATGTCTAATAAATGGGAGAATTATCTGGAACTTCTTTTGACAAAGCAAAAAGAACAGTTAATAAAGGTGTTTGAGGGATCAAGGTGGTTTCTATTAAGGAAAAAAATGGGAGAGAAGCCCCCACACTGATGCTGCAATGCCAATTGGGTATAAACAGTCAATGAAAGGTACACCGGTATACATAAAATATAAGTAGCTCCTCCTGTATAGCCAAATAGGCGCAAAGTTAGTGCAGCCACCGCCTCACCTGCACACCGTCCTGGAAACCCCCCAGCCTTCTTGCTGGTAATCTCCCCTGCAAACAAGCTGTAACCGAGGGAGCCGACCTCCCACCTCGGCACTGTATCCGAGGGAGCCGACCTCCCACCTCTGCACTATGACCGAGGGAATCAGACCTCCCACCTCGGAGCCGTAACCGAGGGAGTCAGACCTCCCACCTCGGAATGCAGGGATGGCAACCCGGGATGCCCAAACGAAAGTAAGGGAAAAGATCTCAAAGCGGAGCCTGCCGCTATCTCACCGGGTGCCTGCTGTAGCTCCCGCGTCAATGTAATCAAATGTCCTGCAGGGGGTAGGGGCTGGAGGGTGACCGGCAGACGTCCTCTCCTCCTCAATGGTCGTCTCGGTCAGGTCTTGACTCCAGGTGACGTGAACGCGAAGGGATGGAGCACCAACACCGCACCGGCTACACAGGAACCGCTATGCAGCTCTGGAGGAAATCCTCCTGATGGAACAGCTGTGCTGAAAAAACGGATGAGCGTGCTACAATACCATAAGTAGATTGGAGAAACAGGTGAAGGTAGAGCACTGCCATAGCAAAAAGGGCTGGAGGCAAAATGAAAATAAACTACCGGTATTTATTGGACATATAAGCCACAAGAACTGACAGACACAAATAAAAAACTCTGACGCGTTTCCCGCCGTGGAGGCGCTTTATCAAAGCGCCTCCACGGCGGGAAACGCGTCAGAGTTTTTTTAATTGTGTCTGTCAGTTCTTTTGGCTTATATGCCCAATAAATAGTTTATTTTCATTTTGCCTCCAGCCCTTTTTGCTATGGCAGTGCTCTACGTTCACCTCTGTTTCTCCAATCTACTTGTGGTTTCTATTAAAACAGATGATAAAGTAGTAGCGGTGTGTATATATAAGCAATAACATATTATAAGGGGCCCAGCAAGTCGTGAAGGGGTTAAGATTTATAGGAAAATTATTTATAATATGTTATATAATGTATACTGTTACATTTACTGACAGCAATATGAACAGTGCTTTTTTCTGTACGTGTATGATTTCAATTGTTATCATTTAATGTAGGTAAAACAGTCATTAGATATGGAGATACAGATATATTTGTTGTTGTATCTACTTATATGGAAAAGGAATATGATATAAAAAAAATTGTTATGAAAAATAGTGTGGCGGAGGGGGAAAGGCTTGGTAAAACAGCAGGCATAAGCTTATAGGGATCCATGTTAAAGAGGATAAGGCTGAGTCCCCAGTGGCAATGGCTGCAAACGCGTTAGAGCGCCTGCAGGCGTGTGCACAGGTAAAAGCTAGAGGTAGAGATGGGATGCGTGGGGGGCGTGGCCATGACGGTCTACACTATCTGCTCAACCATTGATTGCTAGGCAACCATGTGACCGTGTCGCTGCAGGAAAAGACAAAATCCTTGTCTTCCCTTCCAGCGGTCGCATGATCGCGCCTTGCGCGCCACGCACACACGGCGACTGGTGCCCCATAGAGGGCTGTGTTCTGGTGTGTGGCGCATACACAGCCACCGGGGACTCAGCCAAAGGCTGGGTTTATAGTACTGGCTACGACTGCGACGTTGTGCAGCGCCATAGCAAGTACATGTTGTCTGTTGCGGGTGCCCATAGTGGGCGTGACAACGACGGCGACATTAGCCGCGCGATCGCTGGAAGCCAGAAGATTTTGATATTTCCAGCAATCGAGGGGTGACGTCACGGGCATGTGAGCGGTTCAGCCAATGAGGGCGAACCGCTCACGGCCACACCCCCTAGTCACGACCACTGGGCTCCTGCACCAGTGTGCAGGAATCGCTGTAGGACGGCGACGGCTCACGTCACGTGGTCGCCCCTACTAGAAACTCGGCTTAAGAAGCTAAAAGAGACAGTGCGAGTGCTTATTTGCATGTTATTACCCAGAATCCCTTGCTGCAGTGGAAGCAGGATATGCTGCGTGATTATAAGGTGAGGCATGCTTGAGAACCTGTCTCAGAGACATGAACGTGCTCATAAGTGTTCTTCATCAATTCTATTAGCTATATTTAAATTATATAGTGCCATCCACGTAAACAGTGCTTTACACTGTTGGTATGCATTATAATAATAGAGGGAATAATCACATAATTAAGAAGGGCTCCATATATTAAAGTAATCTTATATAAAACAAATTGCTTACAGCCCAAGTAGTTTATGGGGAGACTTAAAGAGACAGGAGTATCTAATAGAGCAAAGATTATAGAAAATGGATTAGAGGGTTGGAGAGTGTATGAAGTGGGTCATGTACTCGAATTACAAAGCTCAGGAAATGCTTCATTTATAGATGTTTTTGCCAGTGATGTGCATCCACAAACCATATAACCTCCAGCTGTTCCTGTTTTACAAGAACTGCACCTGGTTTCTGTATACCTAATGATCCGCTCCACCTATTGTCCCTATCTTTGTAAGTGTTTGTTATAACAGGAGAGCTCAATTTCGCCTGCTTTGGTTGGCTACAGCTCAAAAACCTTCTATTATAGGTCCAATTCCTATAATCTTCAAAAATCAACTTTTCATTAAAAAAAACCTTAATTTTATTGACTGTAGTTTAGCTGAGCTAAGGCAAGAGGGTAGAGCTTTTAAAGGTTTGTCCAAATAAGAAAGGTATCACATAATAAAGTAAAGAGCACAAAAACTCTGCGCAGCGTTTGGTTAGAAACTTTACATTGAAAATGTTTTTAATACTGTACCTGTTTGATTTTCTGTTTTACAAATGGTGTAAGTCACTTATATTTAACCCATTGTACAGTACATGTCCCTGACATTCATTTACTTGGGCTTTAGTAGGGTCCAAAAATTACATTACCACTCCGTCTCTTATGACCAAACAAAAAGGCCGGAGCCACTTCCCTTATGTCCACGTCCTTAAGATAACAAAGATTTGGGGGAGGAGGGGGCGCAGCTATTATGTCATGGCGCACCAGAACCCAAGGCGAAGTAGCTACTTCTCAAGACACTCAAAGGGTTTAATGTGTCAAACAAATACATTTAACCTATTAAACATGCTATAGTTGTTAGTTCCATTTCGTGATAAATAGGACTGGCTTTTTTAAGGGGCAACCCCTGCCAGGAGCAAAGCTACTAGTGCCAGTAACATGTTTTAGGGGTATCATTTGGGTAATTGGGGCCCTTTGACCCAAATCTAAACACCTACAAGTACAGTATTCTTAAATCATTGTTTTAAAGTAATTGTGTCCAACAGTGTGAGCTGAGACTTGGGTGCGGGGTTGGATTTCCTCCAGCTGCCCCCTTTTGTCATATGTCACTGTGGTCAGGAAGTGCTTCCTCCAGCCAGAGGCGCCCCTCTCTCAGGTGGGGTATATGGGTAAAGAAAACACCTTATTGACAAACACTTTCTTATCCAAAGAAATAAGAAACGCAATTGGTCATCAAAGTCCCCCCAACAATACAAAACAGCCACATGTTTGATTTTATGACGATGTGTAATTGTTTACAAAAGGCTGATCTCTGTCCGACTAGGTAGGATTGCCCCCCTATAAGCAGCCTCCCTTCCCTTCTGTGCCCTGTGTGACGTAAAGTCATTGCACAACATGTTTGTTTGAATCCCTCAGCATTGAGTCATGAGGGCGGAAATGTGGGGGTGGAAAAGCCGTTGACGCACGTTGGCTGACGTCTCCCTTGAAACCTGATAGACACGAGGGAGCATCCAATCGGGGTAGGGATCAGAGCAGGCGGCAGCCAATGGGAGGGTGCAGTGGGCGGTCGCAGGGCTTTTGTAGAGGAGAGGCAGTAGACCCGCGCTGTAAGGAAGAAGGGAGAAAGGGAAGATGGCCGCGTCGTCTTCGTCGTCAACCGCTGCTACCGGCTCCGATGGGATTCTGATTGGGGACAAGATGTATTCGGGCGTCATGATCACGCTGGAGAACTGCCTGATGGCCGAGGAGAAATGCGCCCTCACCCCGTCTATTGTGGACGGATTGGACATGGACACCGAGATTGATCTGCGCTGTGTGGGCTGCGAGCTCATCCAGTCAGCCGGCATCTTGCTGCGGCTTCCGCAGGTGAGACACACGGGGTTGGGGGTGGGTGAGGTCGTTGAACGACACGGGGCCTAGAGCGCGGAAGCCTGGGTCCTGAATACATCAAGAGGCGGCCGCCCGCCATGCCGGGGGGGGGGGGGGGGGGGACTTGTGCTCGGGCCTAGTGCTCGGGCCTAGTGCTGAGATCAGAGCCTTGCTAGGAGTTTAGAGGCGGCGCTGGGTGTTGGAGACGAGGCTCTTTTGGAATGGCGCAAGGTTAGGTATCGATGAAAACATGTATAGAATTGACGAAACACTTTAACACGTGTTTTATTAGTTCCTATTCGTAATCCTATAATAAACCTCGGCTTTATTTCTGTTGTAGGGGGGGGGGGGGGCGCGCGAGCGGAGGCCATTTTAAGTGATCGAAAGTCTAGAGGTTTCTAAGACACGTGCTGCGGCGTAAATCGGACGGATTTGCCATGTAATATATAAAAAAATTGGAGATTCAATTAAATGGTCATTTTTTTAAAGTGGATAATGGGATGTTCTTTTAATCGTTATATATCGTTGCGGGCAGTGGGTTTATTGTCACTGTTCTGATCACCCATACGTACTAAAGTATTCATTAAACATCATGAAATTAGTCTGTAGATGTTTATTTTTGTTGTAAACGCCGGTTGTCTGCGTTTTGTAGCGTACAATGTTCTTGTCGCACATTTATGCTACACTGGGGAATGTTTCCGCCATACAAATAAGAGAATGTTCTCTTCATGGAGAAGGGGGATTACTTGGGGCCGGTTCGACGCAGCCTGTTTGGGCAGTTATCTTCCCCACACAGTAACCTTGTGGGGGGTCCCCGTGCAGTCACGTGACTGGCGGCACTTAACTATGGGAACACAACCCGGAACAAACTCATTGAGCATGATGTAGCCACTACATCATGATTCCCTGGTGTGCCAGACTTCATGACGTAGGGACGGCTTCTTGGGCCCCTCAGTGTTAAATCTCCAGGGACTTGATCCAGGGCAAATGGGTTGGTAAAGATCATAAAATGAAGTTGTGTTGGGTTTTTGTCAGGGATATTTGTCTAGCTGTATAATCAGTCTGATCTTGGCACGAGCTTCCCCTTTGTTCTATTTCTGGTAATCCAGCCACAACCCTGTTCAACAGGAAAACACGTGATGTTTGTACCAATTGATGTGCTTGAAGTTGATATATTATTTCCCCTGGTTCCTCGATGCCCAAGGTGGAAACGAGTTAATGTAATTTGGCTTCACCCTGTTTGTAAAAAGCTGTGATATTGCAGGTGGTAGAGGCTCACGTACTGAACGGAGATGTAGTAAAGCATAACTGTTTATACCTGTGTAAGTAGAATTTCACAAAGTTTGATCTCGCTGGAATAATTTGAGACTCGAGCATATTGTGTAAGATTAAGCAGTTTTGTAAAGGCAGCTAAGGTCGAGTTCAGAATTGGCTGCTATGTCCGCGCGCTTGCGTGTGCGCATCCGCCATGCGCTCCACAGTCCAGCGATCTGTGCTCAAACTGCAGGAGTTGGGTCGCAGTGTTCGTCACGGAGGTGGTTCGCCTTTATTGGCTGAGCCAGCTCACATGACGCAGCTGAAGCCCCACATTTCAATTTGGGTTGTGGCGGCAAAATGTTGCAGCGTCAACACTAGTTTTCTACCACCAGCAGTTTCTAGTGTGACAACTGTCATCCACTAGCCTCAGAGTGACGACCGCGCACACGTCGCGTAGCATCCTGTCTGATCTGGGCCTAAGGCTGAGTCCCCGCTGGCGCTGAGCGCGCTCATGCTTTGGAGAGCGCTCCAAGCATGAGTACCGGGTGTCCTCTGATTTACGCAAGCGTGCGGGGGGCGGCATTGCGGGTCAGCTGAGCGCGGGGAAGTCAGATTTTTTTGTTTTGGTAAGCGCGTGTGCACGAGTGCGCGCCGCCAGTTCGGCGCTAGCGGGGACGCAGCCTAAGGCATCTCCCCTGGTGGCTGCGTGCCACCGCACACAAAGTACAGCCGTCTGGGGCAGGCTCCAGTCGGCGTGTACGCGCGATGACGCGACCACTGGAAGAGAATACAAGAATTTTGTCTTTCTGTGCGGTGACATGTACGCATGGTTGACTGGCAACTAATGGTAGAGCAGATATCTATCCCTGAGAACTTTTTCATGGCCGCGTCCAATCGCTACCCCTACACCGTCCAATCGCTACCCCTACACCGCAGATCGCAGCTTTTACTGGTGCATGTGCTCCAACGCGCACGTACACGCATTGACGGACCGTAGCCCAAGTCAGACTTTTGGAATAAAGGATGGCAGAAGATACTTTGTAGGTCGCGATACCTTTTTAACGGGACAACATGGCAATTGTACAAGATTGTCTTGTGCATGCGCTTTTGGTACTGTGATGAGACCTGTACTTGCCAATATTTTTTACATTTGTTAAATACAAATTTTAATGTACTGTACAGCAGTGGGACTATGATTTGTAAACAAATAACTGCACCTCTAAACCTTTGTCATCTTTCAAGTCATCAAATTACAATAAATGTTCCTATTATAACGTTTTAAAATGTAATGTGAATTAATAATGTAGATTATCCGGATTTTCCCTTATTTCCCATATTTTATTTTCTCTCCAGGTGGCCATGGCTACAGGGCAGGTTTTGTTTCAACGGTTCTTTTATACAAAATCTTTTGTAAAGCATTCAATGGAGGTAAGCATATCCAGCTCTTCAATGATTAATTCCTTTGTTATAAAGGCTTGCAACACTTGGTGTAGCCCTTGGGTGAATAGGTTCAATCTTTTAGGTTAATTATGATGTTCAGCTTTGTTTTCCTTTTTAAGGTGAATTCTTACATGTAAATAACGTCTTAAGTGTCTGTTTAATCCAGAATAGTTTCTATGTTTCAGTTGCCCTGTTTACTTCCACTTATGAAAATAAAGCTCCTACATCAGCAAGTATACTACATTACCTCCCCAGAGAGTACAGCTGTAGCTATTTTTGAGTGCTTTTCACCTAGTTACACTAATGTAAACAAACAATGGTTTCAATTCTAAAATCATTGACAGAACACTAGAGAACAGACTAATTGCTGTGTTAAGTCTACTGATGTACATAGTTACCTATTGGATAACAATAACATTGCTTTCATACACTTTGGCCATTTTCCTAACATAGCTGCTTTTTATTGAACTTTTCATAAGCAGTCATGCCAGCTTTGAACTGCAGCTATTGCTTTTCATTGATGATCCTTTTTCCTGCTCTTGTTAAATTTAGCAGCTTTTACTACGTACTATGATTGCATTAAGCATGCTTGTAATGGTCCAGAATCCTATTCGTGATCGAGCAGCAATATGCAAGTACAGCTTATACTGCCGGCTGTCAATTGAAGTGAAAAATATAGACAGTTTGAAGTGAAGATTAAGTAAAATAAAGAAATGCCAATCTGGAAATATTGTCAACTAGTATCACTGTGTTCATTGTTGTCCACGACATAAATTAAGGTAAAATAAGCACATTAGTACATACACCAGGAAGATCACTTGTTGTCAAGTATCTGTGCCAATACCCTTTCTGTAGCTGGTCATTGTATCGTAAATGTGATGTAATGCCTCAAGTAGTTCCCTAATTATTCCACCATTTGTCAAGACCGGCACACCTGTGAGCACGTGACTTGTATATGCACAAGCAACTCTCTTGTTCACTCACCTTTCACGTATGTAAGGTACCTCAAATGAGTAATATCTTCCCTCATCCTGTCACAATAAATATCTTGCTGCCACCAACAAAAACTTGATCAAAATATTAATTTGCCGTCTATTGTTTTTTTATTATGAAAACTATGCACTTAACACACCTTCGTTGTAGCAAAATGGGTCAGAAAATGTAAATTACTGTACAAACGTGGGCAACAGTTCAAATCGGAGCCCAAATAATTACTTATTAAGGTTTAGCTTTAATATACAAAAAGTACAGTGCTTAAGTTAGAGATTATTACAAGAAGCACAGTATAAAAAATGTTAAAATAAAAGGATTAAACAATCTAATTTACGCTGTCGTATAACATTGATCAGATCTTTCCCCAAAGAGTCTTGAGTGGAAATTCAGAGTTCACATTTTCCAGCCTGGACACTCATTTAGTTGAAATTTCTTAATTATTAACTTCCCGAAGTAGAATTTTTCTAAACATCAAATTTGCTTGCTTTTACTTTCATACGTGTTTACTTAATCTGAAAGTTATATTTGCTTGTGGTTTGTTAAAAACCATTGAATCGTTTTGTGGGAAAAAATGGGATAAAGCAGCAATTGGCTTCCTCACCCCCCACCCCCTGCCCTTTAAAAGAAAAACTATATTACCTGATAGGAAGAAGCGGAGGTCCCCCATAGCTGAAGCACTCCATTTTCAGGTGTAGCGATACTGGTTTTGTAGGGAGATTTAAATGACCATTTAATAAGAAGCTGCAGATGCACATGTTGCGACTTCAGACTGGCTGTTTTGTTTTCCCTGGAGGGAGATTTCAACCTGGTAACTTCCCCACATGTATCTTGGGAACCAACGGGTCATCTGGGCTGAAAAAAATATAGGGCGAATTGCTGCTTTTCAGGAACTGTTGGGTAGTGCATGACGTTCACCATCACATAATAAATGCCAAAAATTTGGTCATTTCTTAACTTGTCTCCAATAGTGTACTTGGCTAAAAGTGTGTTTTCATTTGTGAAGGGTTATCGAAATCTGTTACAAAATCTGTGTGTGCTGGAATTTACCTGTTATTTTTTTCATCCTCAAGCTGTTGGATGCTCAGTTCCCGAATTGAACAAAACATCAGTGTATTGCAATACTTCTATTTCAGCATGTTTCAATGGCCTGTGTGCACCTTGCTTCCAAAATTGAAGAAGCACCAAGACGCATAAGAGATGTAATTAATGTGTTTCACCGCCTTCGACAGTTGAGAGAGAAACGGTAAGTTTGCAATAAAGGGTTCTACCCTTCTGTGATCTGATTTTAGTACATTGGTAAAACAATCTTCTGAAAGTTTGCGTTCATTGGCACTGGATGAACTGCAGTGTATGTAAGTAGGTTGGTCAGGGAACATTCTCTAGTAGCAACATTTTGAACCATGCCTACAAAATATTTGCCCACTTTGACTTGCTTAAAACATCTGTTACTTTTTTCAAACTAAAGTGAAGATGCAACTCTTGTCACAAGTGGTCAGGCCTTCCAATCATTCAATTATACTTCCAAGTAGATTTGTAACTTCATTACCAAAGAGCATGGGAGCAATCGAGTGCCATTTACTTTTATATTGCACTTGTATCACTGTGTGTGTGTGTGTGTGTGTGTGTGTGTTTATGCGTGCGAACATATTGACACACCCTCACGTTTTTAATAATTTTCTTACAGGAAGCCAGCGCCTTTACTGTTGGATCAAGACTATGTTAACTTAAAGAACCAGATAATCAAAGCGGAGAGAAGGGTGTTAAAAGAATTGGGTTTCTGTGTGCACGTGAAACATCCTCACAAGGTGGGTACAATCTAATATTTAATATTGCCTTATAACACAAATGACTGCTGTATTGATTAGTTTCCGGTAATCTGAGTATTTAACTGGTCCACTTGCTAAGTGTTTTTGTCACGCTACTTGCTGGCAATATCTGGGGTTATTAAATAGCCTTGAATAAGACGTTAACGTTTGTACTGGATTTAAATACCAAAGCGAACCATATTAAAGGAGCACTCCTGGCAACCCTTATATAGCTTTGAAGCAGGAAATCTCCGGAGCTGAACCACGTTAATTTCAGCTCCCACGACTTCCCTGCTTCTTGTGATACCTCGTAAGTACTGCCGGTATCTGCACCGTTTAAATGTCTCGTGTCACGTGGGCCAATAGGAAGCCGCAAGGAATGACTTCTCAACTTCCTATTGGCACGCTGGACATTTAAAGCTGTCATATTGATAGCCCTGTCTGGGCTGCTACTGGCACCCTCTTACCCTGTTCCGAGGGTAACTCCGGAGACACCCTACTTCAAACCTAGGGGGGATATTTTAATAGTGTTTGCTTAAGGACGACACATACCCCATCGACGAGCCTGACAATATTGCTACCACAACTCTTCTCCTTTATCAGTTCTTTTTTTTCTATATCCAACCAGGCGTGTACAGCATAGATAAAAAAACGGTAATACATTTGATAATAATAAAACACAAATGTCGCATGGGGTGCCTTTCGTTAAAAAAAAAAACTGAGCTAATAACTTAATCACACATTGAATCTATGCTAAATGTCTAAACCAGAGAACAAAAAACAAGTATTTTATACCTGTACAGAAGTGAGGCAGAAATAAATACAATTAAAATGTAACTGTTGGTTAGGGTTTCCCCTCAGTGCAGCAAACTGTTCTTTTGATATTAACTTGTTAACTGGTATTTTCCAGATTATCGTAATGTACCTCCAGGTGTTAGGGTGTGAGCATAACAAACACCTGGTCCAGACGTCATGGTAAGTGATTTGTTCTTATGTTTTTTTGTAAAATAAAATGACACTGGCAGAAATGATAACCCTTGTACTGCTAGCAGGGTCTGCGCGGCATTGCAGAGCAATGTGGTGCGTACCCTTTTGGCATCAAAGGTATTGACAGTTCACTCAATTGCAACTGTTTCCAACTGTTCATTGTAGATCTGAGTGCAATTGACTGAAGGGAAATGCTGCATGAGAATCTGTTCAGCTTTCCCACATTTGGAGTGAAGAGCTCTGTTTATGACAACTGCAACTGCCTTTATCAGGGAAAGGTGTGAAGCGTGCCCCTGTCACACTTCCTGGTACATTTGCAGGGTTCGCCTCGCGCTTACTTTTGGAGAGCAAGTTGCAATCGCCAAAGCCTAAGTATTTGAACTAGGCTTCAGAAAATAACTGGACCTTATTGCGTGGAAATTCTCATGTGATGTAACGGTCTGTTGGGTAATTGGCTTGCTTCCAGTTGCTGTTTGCCAATACAAGTTAAGTTGTGCAGTACAATGTGGGTCACAATCAGATTAAGAACAGTTGACAAGTATTTCAAAATGCTGCGTTGAAGACAACTTATCAATAATGCAGGCTATGCATGTTGCGATGATTATCCCATGGTCTGTCTTGTTGCCATTTAGTGTGTATATGGTGGGGAGGGCTGGTATCATTTGCGGGGTAATATTTCTGCTGACTAAACTGTCTGGTACTTTTAATCATTGGATGGAGAACCTGTTTTAACTTTTCTTTTCTGTACTCTTTTGATCAAAGGCTAGCCTCTGAGGGTAAGTGACTAAGACTTCTCCTCTGCTGTCCAAGCGCTTTGGTGCAGGGATAGCTGCCGTCTTCAGTCAATCCCAAGCAGGCTCCCCAGAAAGAAGGCTGCCTCTGGTCAGGTGGTATACATAGGTGGAGTAACGGGGCTATGGCTCCTTGTGGTTTAATTTCTCTTTATTCATTCTGTCTGTATGAAAGCTTTATACAGTAGTTTAATATGCAGCTTAAAACGTTTAATAAAATGCAGTTTAAAAGCTTTAAAGTGTGAAGTTAGTTTCTAGTAATCAGTGGTCTTGAATGTTTTGTATTAGGCTTATGTGGAAGAAAGTTAAACATCATTAAAAAATAAAATAATTTATTTAGAAATACTTTTACCAACATGGTTATGTATTGCTTAGGTAACTGTTCTGTTTCATTGTTTTAATTCTGAATAACAATTTGCCCTCTTAGGGCTTTTAGGATTCAGTAATTAAATGTTTTACTAATGTTCATAGTAAGTGATAAATGCTAAAATATCACACATTAAACTAGCTGATCTGTTCAGTATTTTTTAATGAACCGTTGTCATAGAAATTGCTAAATGTCTGAACATTTGCTATCACTGTAGAACATGTGCAATATTTTGCAGCTGCATTGTTGTGAATATTCATTTCAGTCTTTTTGTTGAGAAGGATAATGGGAATATCTGAAATAACTTCGCATATTCCAAGCAGGAAGATTCTGTGAAAGTATCTGGTGGCGCTATAACCAGAACTGTGGAGCTGGAACGTGCTAGTATTCTACCCCCAAACTGGCAATTGTGGACCTCAAGACTGCAGGCGGAGGACGTCATGGTGGAAGAAAATGCTTGTTTACTGGATTTTGAGACTTTAAAACATTTTCATGCACCACAAGGAAACTTTTCAAGTGGCATTTGGATATTCAGTGATTAATAATATTTTAAACAGCATGTAAAATCAAGAGCCACTGTAATACAGAAGCATAAAGAAAAGTTTAAAATAGGTTCTCCATCCTTAACACTAGATGACAGTTCAGCTCTATATTCACCCCCCTCCCCATCCACACAGGGTGGGCTACAATCTCTACCCCTTTTCTCTCCTTACTTGCAGGTTACACAGCATCAGACATGTACTGCTTTGAATGCCTTCAAAACTCTCCAACCTGTTTATAATTTTCATTTCAGGAATTACATGAATGACAGCCTGCGCACTGATGTCTTTGTGAGGTTCAGTCCAGAAACCATTGCATGTGCCTGTATCTACCTGGCTGCCAGGACTTTAGAGGTCAGCATGTAAAGTTTGCATTGTCCTTTCATCACATAGCTGAGAAATAATTGTATCTCCCAGTCTTTTGTGTATGTACTAAGGTTGGTTTAACAACCTCCCTCATGCCTTTTTAGTGCTGGAGAGGCATTCGTTGACTTGCAGATAAACATTTGAAGACTAGATTATTTTAGCTAAGTTTTAATTTGTTTTCCCCCCTAGATCTCTCTGCCAAACCGTCCCCACTGGTTCGTTCTATTTGGTTCATCTGAAGAAGATATTAAAGAGATTTGCTTTCAGTTTTTAAGGCTTTACACGCGCAAAAAGGTACTAATTATAATATTCTGTCCATGGCTTTTGCCAGGGGTCTCAAGTCCAGTCGTCAAGACCCCCCAACAGTCTTCAATTGAGCAACCTGTGCTGTAGCAGGGATATCCTGAAAACCTGACCTGTTTGGTGGGTCTTGAAGATGAGTTGAGAACCCCATGCTTATGCTAATGCCCAATGGCATGAGCAAGGGGAACCACAAGTGATGCAAGTTGGTTAGGAGCCTTTAAAGATGTTCTTAAACATATTGCTGTTTTATTTTTCAGGCTGACCTAACGCTCCTAGAAAGTAAAGTGGAGAAAAGAAAGAATACTATTGAGGAAGCTAAAGCCAAAGCAAAAGGATTACTGCCTGATGGAACACCTCGCTTGGAAAATGCAGCTGAATTTTCACCCAACTCAAAGAACGGTTTGTATTCACTTATTTGATTTGTTATACTTTTGTTTGATTGTATGTATTTCTCCTGGAAACTACAGGTTAAAAAAAACAACTTTATATATTTCAGACTCTCCAAGAGAAGTAAAAATAAGTAAAGCTTCACCCCTCTCTGTGCAAGCGCTGAAAAATGCTAAAAGAAAGGTTGATGGTACCAGGAGACCCAAATCATCCAGTCCTGTTAATGGGTAAGATTAAAAAGCCTTCATCTTTTAATGTTGGATTACTCTGTAATTTGTTTTGTACAGCGCATCCATCATGCCATTGCTTTATAGCAGACATTAGTCCCTTTCTCAATTTATGTTCACAAATTGTACCTAGCAGCAAATGTAATTCTGTCTGTTCTGTAATGTTCAGCATTGACACGACCAGAAGGGATTTTTTTTTTTTTAAACGTTCGATTACATTTAAACACGGAATAGTTTGTATGACTGTTTTTCTATTTTCAGAGTGCAAAAAGGAAGGGACAGCCGGAGTTGCAGCAGAAGCAGAGATCGGAGCTATTCACGATCTCGCTCTAGATCCAAGTCACCAAAAAGGAGGTGAGTACTAATAACTCAATAGTATTTTTCAACCATGGTTTTTTTTCCCCTGCATTGGGGTATACAGATTATTTAACTTTTTAATTTGTCCCATGTTGGGCAAAATTGTCATGACCGTGCTTGAGTGCTGCTGTCAGAATGCAACAGTCCCTCCTGCAAACAGCTGCCACATGACCCGACCCGGTCCTTAACCTGGAAACAGAAGAGGAGGCCACCTCTTCCCTTTCTATGCACCACTGATCGAATCCTGCACTTCCCTGGGAAATGAGCACCAGACCCCATGACTTCATGGCAATGTCATGGGGCTCCTAATGTGTTCATAGATAAGAGTAGCAGCAATCCACACTTCCTTTTTTGTTTTTTTTACATTCCAATTCTTGCCAGCACTGTATGTATTTTTAAAAGCAGCTGCTCCATTAACGCGCTATTGGCGTATGAAATGTCCACGAGTTGAAAATGGAGCTTCCCTCTGAGTAGTGCAGTCTAAATGTTACCAGAAGCTAGAAATTAAGAAAAGCATTATTTTTAACACTTAAAACATAAGAGGGGGCCTGAAACGAACCTGGAAATAAAGTCCATAGGTTTTTGGGAAGGATTGCGACTTTACAACTAGCTTGTCTTAAAAACACAAAAAAAACGTATATATGTCTGGAAAGCTTCCATTTTTATATACCTTACTAGTGAAAAACCTTAACAAATTAGATTGTACCTTTGCTGAAAGTAGTCTCCTTTCCTGCTCTCCTTCTCTCTGTATTGTAGCTCAGGGGACGGGGGTGTGGAATGTGACATTTGACCGTGACCAAATCGACACCGGCACTGTGCCGCCATGACTACTCACCACAGGGTCGCCTTCACCACCCCTCGCCGCCTTCCGCTATCTTTAAATGTCCTTGGATCCCCAGCCACAATAAACCTTGCACCACTGCCGTTGTGAGTGTGCCCGTGCATGCACACCACCATGACAATCGGCGCCGCTGGGCGCAGCCATGACACATTTTTTTTAATTTCCAGTAGGAGATTTGAAAATGTGTCCTGACTGCTGGTGGCTATGCTGAGTATCCTGGTGGGCGCGTTCACAAATGCAGTTGGAGCAGCAACTGCTTCAGGTGTCCTACGACTATGTAGATCCAAGGATATTTAAAGATGGTGGAAGGCATCGAGGTGAAGTGCGGTGAGTAGTTCTGGTAGTGGTGCACCAGTAGTGATTTGGGTTGTGGCCAAATGTCCTAGACCAAAGGGGTGAACAGGGGAATTGCAGACTTTGGTCAACCGGAGTTAGCACTTATGGCTGCTGTTTGCAGAACGGCCCGGCCTCCCCTGCAGTCTTTTGTGCATGCTACAAGCGAATTTTGTGCACTGCTTTCTTTGCTTTGCCCAGGCTGAGACGTGCAGCTTAGAGAGAACATGGGTTGTAGTTGTGACACATCTATTCACACATTTTCAATTGCAGTGCCCATTGCTAGATCATTTATTTGTTCTAATTTTTTTTCCATAGAAAAAGTGAGAGCTATTCTCCGTCAAGCGGCTCCAAGTCACGAAGTCACTCCAGGAGCCGCAGCGATTCTCCACCTCGAAAACCGAACCACAGTTCTTACAAAAGCTCCAAAACCCATGCGTATGGGAAGAGCAACGACTACAAGTACTCTGGGTCCAAGCATAGGAGGTCCCAAAGCAGAAGCTCCTCGCCCTCCCACAGTCACTCCCGGGAGAGCCCTGACTCTGGAAAATACAAGAAAAAAAGTCACTACTACCGGGATGAAAGAAGAGAGCGCTCCCGGTCTTATGAAAGAGTGGGTCATCGGGGCTACGAAAGGGATTATCCCGGACACAGCCGCCGCAGGAGATGAGCTGGCGATCGTCTTTGAAAATGGCCACTATTGCTCTGACTTTTGTGACTTTGTAGCTAACAAACACAATCTGAAACTTTTGTGCCAATTGAATTTGATTAGGTACAAGACAGAAATGTATGTATTATGACTCGGACATTTATGCCACTTTCAACCTATATGGGCATATATTGTTACCTTAAGTTTGGTGCTATTTCTTAAAATTTGCTCACTAAGATGTACTAGCTTGTATTTGGCCGTTAAGTCTTTTGCATTCATTACTGGTTACTTGGCTTAATTGCTGCTGGATGACCCTGCGACGTACTGTACAAATGCAAGTTTCTTTAGCAGCCCAGTTTAGAACATCAATTTACCAGATAATGTGATTGCATTTTTTGATAAGCATTGAAGAAATGAGAACTCAATATTGAACTTACATTACAACAGGGCTACCGGTTTCAGAGAAATACCAATTTCAACTCCACCAATACATTATAAAAATCTAAAACTCTTAATGCAATGTATGCCTATATTAGGTCATACTTGTGTGTCGTCCCCCCCCCCTTTTTTTTAATCCATGGGAACATGGCTTTAGACTTTAGTGTAATCTTTGTAAATATCTTCTTGTTATATACTGAGAATTTGCTTGAATTATGATTTGTGTAAGGAGTTATGAGCGGATATGTAAAGTATTTGAACCGGTTTCTTTGAATTAGATTATTTTATATCGGCAGGTGCTGCGTGCTGGCCACGAGCAGTCGCTAGACTGGACATTTCATATTGCATATGTTTTGTCTCTATTAAAAACAAATGCATTTCTACTCAGGATATTTGATAGTTCAAAGAATGCTAAGGTTTATCATTCTGCTTGTTTAACAGATGTTGTATAAAAACCAACCACAGCCAGGTTGTATCAGTTTTATTGGTATATCCAAGCTGTATTTCTCTTTATTTCATTAAAGTATTGGATTTTGTATTTAATCTGTTCATGAGTGCATACATTTACATCACCGAAGATCACGCAAAGATATCAGGACTACACAATACCATTATGAGTGCCATTTGTTACCATTTGATAATTTACGACTTATAAAATGACCATAGTTCAATTTTTAATCTACATTTAGATAGTGTCATGAAAGGGAATCTGATAGTACAAGTACAGAACCCATGCAATGACTAGCTAGCTGGTCAGGACTGTTGCAAAGAAGCATCCCTTTAGAAGTGAAGGCAAACGAGGCCCATAAATGGCAAGAAACCATCTCATGTTAGGGGGTGTTTATTGTTAGAGGTGTAGATTTGGGGACATGAGAACCTGGATAATTAGTCATTCTCACAGATGCCAGTTTTGAGATTGAGCGTCATTCAACATAAGAGAAAATAATGTGGACAAATATAAAGTTAGGTAACTCCATAATTGTTGGGAAATGTTTTAACTGACCATAGGTGAGTCACAAGACACCAAATGCAGGATGCTTCATGAAATAGCTGAAATGTTGTAAAAGAGTTTAACCCATAGTCACTGTTGCTCATTGACTCACAACCGGGTGCTCTCCATTAGCCATCCTGAAAGAGGTTGGCAGTATAAAATGTATCTTCCATCCTTGCATGACGAGATGTTCCTCCCATCTGAAAGTTGGACACAGACTTCTGACCTGTTTGAGGTCTCATAAGCCCCATTTATGCCTGTCACAGGTCTGTTATCTGGGTCCTACACTGAAGGAGAAGACCGTCAGTATAAATTACATAGCTGCGATGCTGCTCTCTGCAACCTCTGGGTTTTCAACCATGGGACACCATCGCGCCGCCCTACCCCCACCCAAGTGCTGTTTATTACCCTTCGAAGCCATGCTGATTCCCTGCACCAATGGGAATGTGAACATACCAGTTGGGTTCTGGGGTCAGATTCTCCCCCAGTCTTTTCCCCTGTGGGGCTATGTGCAGGCAGACATTACGTACCTTTTCAGTCTTATGCTCCTCCCCATCCAGATATTGACATGTAGTTAAGCCCTGGTGCTTCTCTGATGTGGCCATTTTCATAGTTGTCCCATGGCAGTGGTTACACATGGGTTAAATGTCACCTTCCAGCTGAGATGGGACAGAAAAAACATTACCTGTTGGAGGCCTATAAAGAGTCACACCCCTGCTTTCTAGGTAGTATTATCCAGCTGATGTCGATTTTTCTTTTTTGCATTAAGAGGCCAATACTAATGTCTTGTGATCAGTACCCCCACGTATCCACTTGGAAAAAGCGGTTTATAGATCTGTTAAACCTGCAGAGAAAAGTCACAAAAAAAATTAGATGCGGTTCATCATGCGACAAAACCAGCCCATGACAAAATCTGCGCTGACCGTCTAAAGGAAGCAGCCAGAGGTTCAACAGCCTACGGCACATTTCTTTAACTGAAGACACCATTACGCAAGGCTTCGAAGCTGCATCATCCACGTTCATAACCAAGGGACAAAAGTGGACTAGATCCCTTACTATAGTGAGAAAGGAAAACCTGGCTCTTAAAACTAAAGTGAACAAAAGTGCAGCTCAAACCCAATAAAACAAACAACCTCTTAAGTTCTAGTGAAATGATGAAAAAATAGGGGTGTGCTGGACAAATAGTGACTTATAAATGTGAAGTGATATACAGTTAGGTCCAGAAATAATTGGACACTGATACAAGTTTTGTTATTTTGGCTGTGTACCAAAATAAATTCAAGTTACAGTTAAATAATGAATATGGGCGTAAAATGCAGTCTATCAGCTTTAATTTGACAGTATTCACATCCAAATTGGAGGAAGGGTTTAGGAACTACGTCTCTTTAATATGTAGCCCCCTCTTTTTCAAGGGACCAAAAGTAATTGGACAATTGACTCAAAAGCTGTTTAATGGACAGGTGTGGGCTATTCCTTTGTTATTTCATCATCAATTAAGCAGGTAAAAGGTCTGGAGTTGATTCCAGGTGTGTCATTCGCATTTGGAAGCTGTTGCTGTGAACCCACAACATGCAGTCAAAGGAGCTCTCAATGCAAGTGAAACGGCATCCTTAAGCTGCAAAAAAAAAAAAAAGAATATCCATCAGAGAGATAGTAGGAACATTAGGAGTTGCCAAATCAACAGTTTGGTACATTCTGAGAAAAAAAAGAACGCACTGGTGAGCTCTGCAACACAAAAAGACATGGACGTCCACGGAAGACAACAGTGGTGCATGATTGTAGGATCCTTTCCATGGTAAAGAAAAACCCCTTCACAACATCCAGCCAAGTGAAGAACACTCTCCAGGAGGTAGGCATATCATTATCCAAGTCTACCATAAAGAGATGACTTCACAAGAGCAAATACAGAGAGTTCACCACAAGGTGCAAACCATTCATAAGCCTCAAGAATAGAAAGGCCAGATTAGACTTTGTCAAACAATATCTAAAAAAAAGCCAGCCCAGTTCTGGAACAGCATTCTTTGGACAGATGAAACTAAGATCAGCCTGTACCAGAATGATGGGAAGAAAAAAGTATGGAGAAGGCTTGGAACGGCTCGTGATCCGAAGCATACCACATCATCTTTAAAACTCGGTGGAGGCAGTGTGATGGCATGAGCATGCGTGGCTTACAATGGCACTGGGTCACTAGTGTTTATTGATGATGTGACAGAAGCAGCCGGATGAATTCTGAAGTTTATAGGGATATATTGTCTGCTCAGATTCAGCCAAATTCAGCGAAGTTGATTGGATGGCGCTTCATTTTACAGATGGACAATGACCCAAAACATACTGCGAAAGCAACCCAGGAGTTTTTTAACGCAAAGAAGTGGAATATTCTGCAATGGCCAAGTCAATCACCTGATCTCAACCCGATCGAGCATGTATTTCACTTGCTGAAGAAAAAACTTAAGGCAGAAAGACACGAACGAACAAACAACAAATGAAGACAGCTGCAGTAAAGGCCTGGCAAAGCATCACAAGGGAAGAAACCCAGCGTTTGGTGATGTCCATGCGTTCCAGACTTCAAGCAGTCATTGCCTGCAAAGGATTCTCGACAAAGTATTAAAAATGAACATTTTATTTATGATTGTGTTAATTTGTCCAATTACATTTGAGCCCCTGAAATAAGGGGACTGTGTATGAAAATGGTTGCAATTCCTAAACGTTTCATACGATAGTTTTGTTCAACCCCTTGAATTAAAGCTGAAAGTCTGCACTTCTATTGCATCTCGGTTGTTTCATTTCAAATCCATTGTGGTGGCGTACAGAGCCAAAATTATGAAAATTGTGTCAGTGTCCAATTATCTCCGAACCTAACTGTATGGTTTATTTAACACTTGTTCTGTTCTTTTTCTTGCTCTTTGAGGGATGAATGGGGATGTTCCTTAAATATCTCCGGGTTAGAAAAAGGAAAAACCCAATGGTATAGATTGTATGAAAAAAAGTATATTCCAATATGATTACAGCAGTTGCACTCACATTTTCAGTACACTACATAGATGTTGTACAGGGGTCTTTGGGGAGTCCTGTGTTCCAGTCTTTGATGGTAAAAATGCCCTCCCCACCTGCATTACTAATCCACGGATCAAAAACGGCTTACAAACAGTATTGCTGCTTACATCATTGGATTACTGCAGCGGTGCGCAAACTGGTGGGCGCACGGGCAGTTGCAGAGGTCATGCGCTCTCACCTCAGGCATTTAATTTACATGCCTCTGCAACCTCTACTTCCTGAGGTTCAGCCGGCTCCTGGACGCGTTACCATGGCAATTGCATCAAATGCTGCTGCGGGGTCATGTGACGTCACGGTTGCCACGGTAACGTGATGTCACACTTGACGCCGCTAGAGGTAAGGAGGGGGGGTGGTGCACACAGGAGGAGAGCAGGCACTGGGGGGTGCAGCAAAAAAAGTTTGCCCGCCCCTGAATTACTGCAGCCTCCTGGACTGACACATTACGGACTTACTTTGATGCAATGTCATACCAAGACTATCTCACTTAAATCTAGAGCACTAGCTCAGGGATCATCTCCCTTACTCTACCACAAAACATTCAAAACTTGTATTGAAATTCTGCAAATATTACTACAAATAAAAACATTATATTTTACCATCTGTATTTTTTATTTGCAAAGTCACAAATATCATCATCGAATTCAATGTTATGAAGTATATAATCGAATTTGATGTTATGAAGTATATCTGATTCAATTGTCATCAAGGAAATTAAAAGCAATATACTGTTGTAATAACATTAAAATATTACTTTTTTTTTTTTTATTTAATTATAATTATAGACTAGAGCTTTAAAATTCCGAGCATTATTGAAATCCCTGCACTCTGATTGGTTAAAATTCCAGGCATTCATTCAGTAATGCTCGGAATTTTTGGCAACATGTTAAAGCTACAGTTCAGTCTTTTTTTTTTTTTTACTTCAATAGTTTCATGTGGGCAATCTCTAATTACCTAAAAAACCGCATAGCTGCCGGTCAATTCGTTCTCCGTCTATTGATCGGCAAAGTTTGGCGACATCTTTAAATATGGGGAATGTTAATCGTTGCTATAGGAACAAGCATGCTTGTTAAAATAGAATACAAGAAAATTGGTCCTTCAAAGTTGTTTTTTTTAAAACAGAAAATGCTAAAAGTATTTTTTCTTACTACAGAACTGATTTATTAAAAAAAACACACATGCAGGATATTGGCTGAACTGCAGCTTTAATTCAGCTTTCAGATATGCAGGGGGGCGCACTGAGAATTTAACATTAAAAACTGCCAAATTTAAAACTGTTACCAGTCTGCCCCTCTCCTCACACAACACGGCAGCATATGCAGGCTCTCTCACAGCTGCACCTCTGCTCTTCTCACATACTGCAGCTAGGCAGCATACTGTATGCAGTCTCTCTCACAGCTGCTTGTGCTGTCAGAAGCTGGCAGGTCCCAACGAGTAACTGTTGCTTGCAACAAAGTAATATTTCTTCCACCACTTGTATACTGTAGCTTGGGCTGAGGTAATTATTATTTGATTTTTATTAAGTTTGTACTTAAAAATCACTGTCCCCCCACTTCCCTCCCCCACCCACCTATCCTCTCTTCTCCCCCTCCACTCCACCCCCATCACCTTTCTCTTCTCCCCCCTCACCTCTCTCTCCCCTCTCTCTCCCCCCCAGGCTTTGCCTCGGGCCTTCGACTCTTCCAGCAAGGGCATTATTGGCCAGTAATGCCCTGATCTTCAGGGATTATTACTTAAGTAACGTTTGCGGCATTCAGTTAGAACTACGAATTTAAAATGACAATTTGGGGCAGGCATATTTGTGGAGCCTCTGAAAGGGGGCGGTCCCTTTGAAGGTCTGGGCTCCTTGGTTACAGCCCAGTTAGCCCATGCCTTAAGATGGCATTGGGGTGAGGAATTGTGCCCTCATTTTCATCAGATTCCCTCCCATCTTCCCAGGGTCAGAGCCGATTAGCAGATTGTAAGGCCGAGCTCACGGTTGTGGCGCAGGCGCGCGCTCCTGCAGCCCCAGCGATGTGTGCGTTAGCTGCAGGATGCTTTCCCTGGCCTTGCGGTTGCTTACCGCACGCGCTGTCAGCGGGCCGTCAGGGAGCGGGCGCGTCACTGGCCGGGGGCGGGCCAGTGACGTCACGGAGCTGGTTCACCCTCATTGGGCGAACCGCTCACGTGACCGGCCTGTCGCGCCGGCAAGCGGGGGAATTTTAAATTCCCCTAAGACCTGCGCTTCCGCAAGCGCGCGGAAGCGCACGTGAGTCCCTACTAAAGCCGGTCTAATTGCGGCTGTAGGTGCTCAGTGCTGAGCGGGAGCGCACGTCAGCACGCTTCCACCAGCAAGCGCTAAACATGGCCAAGGCCTAAGACATAAAGCAGTCAGACATAGAGCACGAAAAGTGTGTCACTCAAGTCAGATATATTTCATTACAATGTTACATTTGTCCCAAGACCTCCAACATTGAAGCATGATGTGTGTCCCGGCTTTTGGCCGGTGCTGCTGCACAGGGCCCCACAGTATCCTGCCCCCCGCCACCTGGTCCTGCTCTGAAACGCTGCAGGAGCTGGCGCTCCGATGGTAGTGCCGGTTTTCGCGTGGGATCCTGTTTGCTGTGACTGTGGTGCCTGGGTGTACAAGCGCCAGTCCTCCGCCACTGGATCACGGTCCCACTTGTGGTGGTGGCGGCGGCCTTGCCCAGCTCTCATCAGGGCCCCAGCCCACTCCTGCTGGCTGCCTGACACCCCAGCGTTTAAAGTAAGATTGTCCATGTCAAAGGCTGCCATTGTGCACTGCCCTGATACTCCCCTGGCCCTGTGACCCCTCCTGTAACTGCCCTGTGATTCCCCACTGTAATTCCCAGGGTGCCAAAAATGATTCCCAGCTGTGGTGGTATCCTGTGACCCCCGTGTGTGATTCTCCCTGTGTTGGATTTGGTTAGCCACATGCAGAGCAGCGGTCCCAGCCGGGTACAACACAACTGCTCTGGCTGCTGTTCTAGTCGCCGAGCACTACGGGGAGCTGCAGTACTTTGGAACCTTTGCAGCCTTAGCTACAGATAGAGGAAATGTGTTACTGTAGGACCGGATGTCAGTGTGTGCAGAGGAGGAGAGGAGGGAAGTGTGAGGGTACTAAGGGGTGAGAGGTGTTTAGGGGTCAGCGGTGTGTGTCTGTCTCTGTGCCGGTTTGTGTAGATGTGGCTCTCTCTCTGTGCCGGCGTGTGTGTCTCTGTGCCAGCTTGTGTAGGTGTGTGTCTCTCTCTGTGCCGGCGTGTGTGTGTCTTTGTGTCTCTCTGTGCCGGCTTGTGTAGATGTATGAACTCCAGCCTGTGTAATTTGCTGGGGGAATGTGTGTATCAGAGTGCATCAGGATAATCAATAAAGTGCCTTAACAAGCACAATTGCTTTTTTTTCCCCCAATCAGAGCCCGATGACCCTGGAAGTGACAGATTCTCTGATCCAATATGTGGCTCACCAGGCTAACTTCACATCTGCCAAAAGCCCCGCGCTTTGCAGGTAATGAGCAAAGAAGCCACATAACCTCGTTACTTTGATCCATTCACCACCACCTACCGAAGTCCCAGGCTGAATAAGTGTTTTTTTTATTTAATTGCATGGATGGAGAATGCTTTTGTTCAGTAGTGTTCCCAGTTTCTGAAAATAAAAGTAAAAAAGCATGTTTTGCTCTTCATCCCTATACCAGTACAAACAAATGAGGGTTTGAGGTGGGGGTAGGACAAAACGTTCAATTACTCGGGTCCTACAAGGCTGCCAGCTTCCTCACACCGTTTTGTTTTTAAATTGTCACATAGGCCAATGGGGTAGGGTGTCTCCTCACAGGCTTTGCTGGTTTTCTGGGACATCTTAGTACAGGGAGTCTTCACACAAAGAAGATTGGCCCAATGGTTCCCAGATGCCACAATATGTTCGTTCAGCCAGGGGGAAGCATGCAGATATGGACTTTTATTTATAAAAATGTTTAATCAGGAAGTAATACATTGAGTTACCTCTCGTTTTTAAGTATATCCTGGGCACAGAGTTATAACAATACACGGTTACATTAAAAGAAAAGGGGTTATACAGTCAGTTTACAGACATTTCATGGACAGACAGAGTTGGAAAATTGGGTACAGGTGATACAAGTAAAATTTGTAGTGACAACTGCGCTCCAGTGTTTGATCACACAATTGATGGAAAAAAGAACTCAGGCTAATAAGACATAACATCCTCTGTGGGGCCAAAAGATCCCTGAGGTAGGGGCAAGCAATAAACCCCCATAATACCTCCAATGGGGATGGTCCCCCTCAAAGTGTTAAAGGTACTTACATATTGCACTGGTCCTTTGGATTCCTAGTAGACGTGCAGCCAAGTAGATATGGATAGCTGTGGAGAAAAGAGGAAACTGGCGCACAGTTCAATGAAGTGGGTCCCACTGGGACCCACTTCATTGGACTGTGCGCCAGTTTCCTCTTTTCTCTACAGGGGATAAAAGGGCTGGTGAGCTTCAGATTGAAATAGAGAAGCGTTAACATCAGAAAACGGCTCAAACGGCTCAAACATCAGAAAACGGCTCAAATCAAAGTTTCTTTGCCTTTGGAGCGACGCAGATGTACACTGAAGGGGTTCCAGGTTCAACAGCTGCGAATACAAGGTTCTTTGTCCTCTTGGCTCATTAACATTCCAGTGGGTGGGGTTGACGTTCCTCAAAGTACAAGCACATGTTATCCCTTAGCACGCTGGTCCTGTGCACAGGGGTGCAGCTCTTTGGGAAACCCCATCAGGGCTTCACCTTTGGGGTGACAGATGTACACTGGAGGTGGTTAGATTGAATGGAGCTGTGAATTCAAAGTGCATTCAAAACCACTTATCCATGGTCCTGGCCAATTGTGCTAAAATTTGCCCCCTGCATTAATGGTATTCAACGGAAAGCAATGCAGTCCTGCTTACAAGCTAAGCAGGTGGCGCTTAGTATTGTAAAGGCCTTCTATGATCTGTTTGATCAATTAGAGTCTCTGTAAAGCATTCTAATGCTAATAAAGGTTTTTTTTTTCTTTTCTGACCTTGTATGGCCTCCTGGCCCAGTATCTCAGAGTAATTATTGGGCCTTCACCCTGCCAGTAAACTACGCTATAAGACCTGTGTGATGCATCCTGCCCGGATTTGCGTGCTCTGTTGCTGCTAGAACCTGATTTGTTGAAAGTGTTTTATTTTTATTTTTTTCTACCCCCTGCTGGGCAGGACTCAACCCTCCCCAGTCGTTTGTATTGGTATTGAGGGACTAGAAGTAATTAGTAATATGGCACTGAGGTGTTGTACTACTATCGAATAATCTCATTTAACACTTAAATTGCCAGGAGGTGAATTGATCTGCCAGGGAAGGAGTTAACAATACTACCGTTTAGTTTGGGTGTTATGATCCAGCAGTGTGTTGCCGAATTTTGTCTTCAAAACGATGTTTCAGCATTGGAAGTTACTAATTCAATTGCAATATCTGTTACCAATCGTTAAGCCGTTCACTTGAAAACTATAGCAGTTGGCAATTAAATCAGCAGTCACTGCATAAAATGAGTGATGTAGTAATAGACCTTGATACCGTGTGCTGTAGTCATGTTTCTCCATTGTCATTCTTTCTAAAATGACTGTCATTTCGACCCGTTTCTTATTTTCATGAAAACGTATTTGCTTTGTGTGAAGAGCAGTGGCCATTTTAAATTGCCAGTGAGGATTTGTTTCCAGCAGTGGTCCCCAAAGACTTTATTGGTAGTCACTGAAACTTTTCAAGACTGTAGTGCATGCAGCTCTTTCCTGAAATCTGTGGCTGTACTGACAGCAAATCTACAAATATAGTTCCAGTGCAATACATTAACCATGTAAATGTATATTTAATAATGATCGAAGCTAAGTGTTATGGTCCTCCAAAAGATTACCAGCAGTGAAGTTGTAAATGTTATAGGAAAATTTGAGAACACTTGAAGTAGAGTATTTAAAATGGGCAGAATTACAAAAGCGAGCAACTGGTAGTTTTTCCCATGCGAAACTAAAAAAATATATATATTTTTCAGCAAGCAGTAGGGTTGCTTTTTACTTTATTTACTATTTAGGTCTGGAAACCTATTGTGCAAAATAATGCTGTTGGTTATTGATACAGAACTGATAAATGATGAAAAGAAGCTTGAGAAACCCTGTTCTCCCCCCCCCCCCCAAAATGCAACAAGTCTAGTTTTCTTTAGCACATATGAATACTACAAGTATAGATGATGAAGTGCAGGAAGTATCACATTACTTTAGATGGAGGAGCTTTTTTAACTTGTTTTCCCATGTTCAGGGTGTCTCGTGTCACAATGTGGCTCTGTGAGCCTGAGCCACCAGAGCACATCTGCATGTTACAGCACACAGCAGCCCTCAAAGAGCGTGGCGCCGCCTCAGCGGTGGTACGCCATGGACCCTGAGCTGGAGGAAATACTGGTGCCCCGCAGGATGTCCATCAGCCCCTTGGAGAGCTGGCTTGCCATACGTTATTCCCTGCCAAGGTCTGAGGCCCTCAACACTCATGAAGAACATCAAGAACCAACAAGATCCTATGAATGCCCCTCCCATCAGTACGCTGAGGATATAAGTGACAGAAGGGAGGAGGGTGGCTCCATGCAGTGCAAGAATGTCCTGAAGATCCGGCGGCGAAAGATGAACAAGCATAAGTATAAGAAGCTGCAGAAACGCACAAAGTTCCTGCGCCGGAGAATAAACGATGGACGCAGGCGTAGGCGGCAGGTGAGGCGGGCTGGCACACAACAGAAGAATATTTGCATTTGCTAGATTGTGAAATTACCATATCCATAAACAAGAAAACTGTCCTGCGCTCCGGTAAATAGTCCCAGCACCCGTGGGTGTCAGTGTAATCACTTGGGAACGGAATGGAGGGTGCAAATATGGACCTCTAAGTTGATCAGGGCTGGGAGGAAATTCCCTTACCTCTAGATGCTCTCCGATCTGGGTCCAGCTCTCTGTCCTCTGTTTTCCAGCGTGCAGCCTTCAGAGAAGTTGGGCAGAAAGAAAGAAGATCCGGCGTCACTGCGAGTGACAAACATCCAGGCTACTTCCGGGTAAGTTGAAAAAACTTTATTGGAACATCACACACACAAGGCTACACCACGATCTCCCCCTCAACGCGTTTCACGCTATGGAACAGCGCTTCGTCACTCCAAGACGAAGCGCTGTTCCATAGCGTGAAACGCGTTGACGGGGAGATCTTGGTGTAGCCTTGTGTGTGTGATGTTCCAATAAAGTTTTTTCAACTTACCCGGAAGTAGCCTGGATGTTTGTCACTCGCAGTGGCGCCGGATCCTTTCTTTCTGCTCAAATTACCATATCCAGCCTGCTATCTGGTTCATGTAGACATCGAGCAAGTGTTTGTCATTCTTCCAGTAATAGGATGTACCAAAAGCTGCACAGTGTAACTTGGAGTCCTTATTTCTATTAACCAATTTCTTGATGGGTTAAGTGTGTTAGAATGCCTTGCAGCCAATGCAAGCCTCAGGGCAGGGCACATGAGTATTACTCACAGGTGCACGGTCTTGCTCAATTTATATTTCCTCACCACCATAACTCCAATAACCGTTGTATGCACATATAAAGTTGACCGTGACTGCGTGCATCTCAGTCCATCTCACTTGCATGTCCAGCGACAGCCCATGTAAGTTTGTCTTTGTACATACACTTAAAATGAGCTGACTTCAGGCAAACCAGCTGTGCTGTTCCATGAGTTAATGATACATTTACGAGGTATTTGCTTGAGCATACAGATGTATTTATTTTTGTCTTCCAATAACCACTTGTGCAATGAGATTTCATATTGTTGTAGTGGTGGTTTCATTATTTTAATGTTACCAGGATTGGTGATGTAACTTTTGGTGCTTCAAACTGGCCACCACATGTGCCTGAATGCAGACATCATAAAAAGCATCACAATGTTTTCATATGAAATCTCAGTACCCTCTTATAAGAAAGTTTGTTTAGAAAAGAAACTTAAGATTTCAGAATTCGTATCCTTTAAAGCAGGGTGGCACAAACTGGGGGGGGGGGGGGCATGGTGGTTGCAGATGCCCCACACTCTTCCCCAATGCATTTAAATTAAATATCGGGGGAAGCGTGAGGCTTCTGCAACTTCTATTACCTGCTCTCAGCCGGTTCTTCGGCTTTAAAGAATAATACATAAAGGGGCATTGAAGCTCAGAATAAACCATTGATATACAATGGGAATAATGGGATACAGCACTTTATAAATTAAGTACTGGTATCTCCTCATTTTAAGAGCTACTATAGGGACAGATCAAACTGCCAGTGGAAGTGTACATAATATATACATGTGAACCTAACTGGTTAGAAAATGAGTCAGAAGTCTGAAATACAGTAGGGATTTGTGTACACCTTTACCGTAAAAATGGTCAGACTATGGGGCCATATGGTTCTCCATCTCCTGACAGCTTTTCTGTATGTGTTATAGATAGAATGCAGAACCAGGAGCAAACATGTTATCTTCCAATGTAGTAGATTGGATTCAGTCACAGTTACCTAGGCAGATGCTTTCACCTTCTTCATCATGCACTTTCTTTACAGAACAAGTTCGAAAAAGATTTAAAACGTATCTGGAAGAAAGCCGGTCTGGAGAAGGCACCAGAGGGCTGGCAGACTCCAAAGATTTTTGTGAAACATTGAAAGGCAGTGAAACGGAGAACTTATGTATAGTAAATAAAAATGAGACTTTTGCCAACGTTGCTCTGACAGTTGTCCAGACTAAGGTTAAGGGGTAACTTCTAAATACGCTAATGCAGCCGTTTTCGACTGACGATCCCTGTGGACTTCAAAAGGTATTTACAGCCCAAAACATCCCAAATGTACAGTTTAGTGTATATAAAGCAAACAACCTAAATAAGGATTTGTCCCATGTAATTCCCTGGATTGTAGGAAGAATATCCATGTATGCAGTGAGGACGCCTGAGTAACTAGTACATCAATTCTCCAACGTCAGTCTCTTCTATTACTATTTGTACACAATTTGCACTTGCAACACAAACGTTTGAAGGTGTGATATTTAGGCTACAACAATAAATATCTTCAGATGGACAAGACAGATAACATTATTCATCAAGGTCCTCATTGTTATTACATACACGGGTCTTTTGTGAGAATAACCTGCATTACAGGTCCTTTTTCGGGCAATTTTAAATGTGAAAAATGACCCATAACTACATTTTATTGTGAAATCCTGCCAGTTATCATTAGTCTTTAGGCCTACATCAGCTATCGTAACTTTTTGTCCTGAAATAAATAAAAAAAAACTGTCAATGTATATTAAATTATAAAAGAAACATGAAAAATGGGAAAGGAATAAACTAATGAGGAACGGGTTTTATTTTGTTACATCCTGAATATATAGTTACGGCCCTGCTGTAGTATAAAATGGCAGCTGCCAGTATTGGCATGAGTTGTACCCTGGACTACACATCTATAACCACCAGATGGTGCTAAAATCACACTTCCTCTCCCATCTCTTGACACCGAGCAGTGCTACACCACAGCGCTCATACAGTGGTGAAAAGTACAAAGTAGGACAATACACAAATCCTTCCCCTGAAGAGCTAGCAATCTAGCACAGTATGTGGCTCAGAAATAACATTATGGATAATTCATGGTACTGTAATCGTTACAGCTAATGCACAGAGGTCTATAAGTGTGTGTGTTCGCTTTATGAGTAGGAACGCTTCCCTGCGACATCACAGCTGTCTGTAGCCAGGAGATAGTGCTGCCAAGAGGAAATGACTGGTGCTTGCTGTAATGTTAGACAAGCTTTGCAGACTGTCTGGGTTCTGGAAAAGTGAGCATATTGCTACAGGGTTATTTATTTCAGATATTGTCTGCTTCAGCGCTGAAGGGGTTAAATAAAGTACATATATGGTATTGTAAGGGGCATTTTTGTGCCACTGGGTTTTTCAGATTTGCAATGTCCCTGAAGGACATTAATAAGTGTCTGCAGGTGTTATCATTTCACAAATTTCTTCCACGAATGCATCACGTTTTCCAGTTAAAGGTGACTATTAAACCAAATACAACCTGTATGTATATAAATGTGTGTGTATGTATATAGCGTATTTTCTCGATTCTAAGATGCACCTTTTTCACATTTTAACATGTCTGTAATCGGGATGCGTCTTATAATCGATGTCTTTGAAAAACGGCTACTGGTATTTGTAACTGGTTCCTGTACCAATATGCCACACCTTCTACTATTTGTCCCGGATCCTGGTTGGCTGTGCTGCTTCCGCGTTCTGTTCCCTGTGCTTTGGTTGGACATGCTTCCCCATCTCTGTGTTCCGCATTTTTATTGGCTGAACCGCCGAGCTCTAACCTCTCACCCCGCTGTCCCGTCCAATCCCCTGGCTGCTTTCTTCGCGGTGGTCGGCGGGTCGGGCCCATGCTGTCCCGTTCTCCTCGCAACCCCCCAGCTGACAGTCCGTGCGTGCACCCCGAGCCCAGCATGGGAGAGGAGCCACCCGGCCTCAGAGACAACGCATAGCACCCAGCACAACCACCAAGGGCCTATGAGACGGCCGGCCCCCACCTCACAGCGGATAAGAGCAGGAATTACAGGGTGCGAGAGAGAGAATGGGAGAGTCACAGATATATAACACACAAATATATCTATTTTTATATGCACAACACTTCATAGAATACAGATGGGGGGGGTATTTTTTTCTGCACATTTAATTTAGTGGGGTTTTTTTTCCTCCCAATTTTTTTTTTTTTATTAAATCAATAGTGCGTTTTAGAATTGCGGAAATACGGAATGTATAGAAAGAGACCGCGACCATGTAATAGAGCGGCAGGTGGCCACTTTTAGTGAAAGGTAAAGATGAAATTGTAGTAATAATAACACTAAATGGCATTTATCTAGTTAAACTACAATAAATTGCCTTCAACTGCCATACGTAATTAACTTCAGATTCGTTCCCACACCTGTAAACTGTCGTACAACAAGCTCCATTACTGTGCTACAAAACAAACAAAGGTTGGAAACCGCTTGGAACCATTGATACTATAACTGAACATTCCTTTGCTAAAATGGATCGCAAGATCTAGCAGATGAGAGGTTCAAATAAGTGATGATAGGGATACAAAAACTGAGATTTAGACCAGTGCAAAAAAGAACAACTTTTGGATCCAAGTTAAAAAAAAAGTATTTCAATTGTAAAGAATGTCACAAATCTGTAAAACCGGCACAGAATGTGCTACATGAATAAGTGCTGTGCTTTTATTGTCCAGAGAACTGTTCTAAGTGGAACTGCGGCTTTGAAAGGTCCCCTCTGGTATTGTAGTTGAAGCATCTTGGCGAGCCAGGAACAACAAGAGTGCAGGAAGCTCTGACTAGCTGAGTATTTTGTTTAATAGGATTCACATGATCGCACGTTACTCAAGTCTTTATTTACTTCTTCTGGAGCAGTCACGCTGCAATGCTGCCATTTTCCCCAAAGAAAAATCCACGGATTTCTAACCTCGCCCGTCTAAAATGACAAAAACGGATGTTCTTGCTGCGCATGTCTTGACTGCAAAGTGATGTCAAAAAAAGCATTTCACTTTGCACTTGCAAAACATTTTCAGTCACATTTTGCAGCTGCATAGCACCTTAGCTGCAAAGGAAGCCATGTATCAAAGTCTCCCAACAATAGAGCTGGGGCAAGCAAACTGCATCAGGTTTATCAAACAAAATAAACGACATTGCTTTCAATTAGATTTTTTTTTTTAATACTGTTATTTTTGCACCCCTTCTCCCCCCTGTTTGGCAGCCATGAGCCTTTGATACATAACCATCTGTGTTTAATTTGTTCAACATATATTGGAATATTTCAACACTGTTCTGTAGGTCTCCGTATATTTGATTTCTTCACCCACGTATAAAACTTTTTTGTAATAAGAATGCTAATCGGGCAGAGCTTAAGCTGGGAAGGCAATGCTAGCTCGAAACCCACAGCAATCAGAATATTCCCGCAGCTGCATTCCAAACCACAAAAATGTGCAGTTCTGATAATAAGATGTTAGCAGGGAACAGGCGAAGTGGAAACACGAGACATTTTCCTTATTCTTCAGCCACACAGAGCATAAACTATGGTTAACCCCTTCACTGCTAGCGACGGATCGTAGATATCCAGATGAATTACTGAGAGTGAGATTCTGTAAGCTTCAAAGTCTTAATTTATGTGCTGTACAATTAATATTAGCTATATATGATGGCACTGGTACCATGTGTTTCTTAGCAACTGGGGGAGAGTAATTGAGCCTTTTATACACTTAATAAATGTGTTGCCCCCCTTTCAAAACTCAAGCCATAAAACTCCCTGGTCAAGGGAAAGTGACACACCTGTCAAGGCAGCCCCTCTACAAGCCTGACAAGGCACCCCCTCTACAAGCCTGTCAAGGCACCCCCTCTACAAGCCTGACAAGGCAGCCCCTCTACAAGCCTGACAAGGCACCCCCTCTACAAGCCTGACAAGGCACCCCCTCTACAAGCCTGACAAGGCAGGCCCTCTACAAGCCTGACAAGGCAGCCCCTCTACAAGGGAACAGAGGCAGACTGAACTGGGACAGATTCTTACGTTATGACTCAATTCAAATGTATTAAGGGATCATCTTCAAACCCTCAAATCTCGCTCATTTAGTGCCTTGGACATCGACAGATATGAGGTACTGTATAAGGAAATGTCTGCCAATGTACTGGGGAAAGGTGATATCATTTAGCAATCATCTTTGAATGAGCCAAACTTTCAGGACAATACCATTACATAGTGCATAGGCCCCATCATACAAATACTTTTTGGGTGCAAAATTGTCACATGGAAATCTAATTTTACATTGTGCTTGCATGTGCATATGTACTAACCTGACATTTCTCAATGCACGTCAAAAATTATGTTCATCATTTTTTGGGGCATACAGTAATACTGGAGTGCACAAACTGGGGGGTGCACAAGATTTTTCCTACTGTGATTCAACCTAGATTGATAGATAGGCCTGGTGTTGGAACAGAAGTTTGAGACGTCAGAGCCGCCGTTCACAGGTCTGTGACGCGAACTGTCTGTACTGATCTCTAGCCGAGTGAGGGGGGAGGATAGGGGTGTCACAACTACAAGGAAAAAATTGACAAATTTTAACAAAGGGGGAGACGGTTTCTGCTTTTTTACAAAAGCTGACTCTGGAAGCATGTTGATAGCAGGGTGATAGGAAGGTGGGATCCTTGATAGAAGGTGTATCCCTGCATAGAGTCCTGGTAGGCTGCTGGAAAGCATCAGATCACCAAAAAGGGATTGCCGTTTATTCACTAAACGTGCGAGTAAGATGACAAGCCATGTGCCTCTGTGGGATGCTGTACCCAGGGATGAAGAATGCGTGACTTCAGTGAATAAATAACTTGTTTGTCTAATAAAGTGCCTGGCGCCCTTTATTACAGCTACCACTTACACACCAGCCTGCATGAATGCCAATGCCCTGAGAAAGGTAAACACCTGCACCCACTCGATGGCATACATCCAAGAGATGTTAAGGAGCGAAGTTCTGTAATGACCAAACCTTTACATTTAATATTCAAGGACTCCATTTCCACAGACTCAGTACCATAAGATTTGTGTAAAGCAGACGTGGTGCCTATATTGAAAATGGGAGCTGGATCACAACTTGTAAGGATTCTGCTCGATCAGTGCCAGGTTTTCACTACGGTCCAGGTTTTCTGTCTATCCTACCCTTTCTGCTCACTGTGGCCATTTTTGGTACTGGCAGTCTGCTTTAAAAGGCCGCTTTTATAGTGCCGGCGATGGCGCCCGAAAACAAATGCATTGCCGCCGCCGCCGCCGCCACCGCCACGTGCACTTATTGTAAGCGCGACGGCGACAATGTGACAGAGGGACGTCGCGAAAACTGGTAGCCAGCAAAATTTAATTTTTCAGGGGCTGTCGCCTCATGTGACAGCCCTTAAACCAATCAAATGTCGGGAAACCCGCGACGCTGCCGCCCGGCGAAATATACCTTTCGCCTGTGGCGACAGGTGACGTCACCCGTCGTGTCGCCATCGACGGCACTATAGGCGCGGCCTAAGGCTGCAGTTACTATAGGGAGTCGCCGAGCAAAGTTCTACCGTTTGCAGCTCCTGTTGGCCTTTGCAGTTACACTTTACCCTCTTGCCTGTATTAATTTCCCTGTTGCTGACCCCGGACCGTGACCCCGACCTCGCTACCTTCCACCTGCCCTGACCTGCACTTTGCAACTCTTCCGCCAGCCCTGACCCCTGCTTCCATACCGATTACGGATACTCTTACAGCACTATGTCCTGGGCTCTGGTCGGTTTATTTGCATCCCTATCTCAGCCCTGTGGTTCGCTTCCTGATTTGAGGCGAGCACCGTCTCATTTTGCTCAGCCAAACATAGACCCCGTTGAGGTAGCGAGAGCCGTATCTCTCCAACTACTCGGAGATCATGAGACGCCTCGCACAGCAAAACCAGCAGATGGTACTCATTTCCAGCCAACTTCAGAACATTATCATCCGGCTAGATACATTTCAGGTGGGTTCTACCTCTGCACCGCAATTGCTGGCAGCTTCTCCGGTGCCAGTTCCATCATCCCCTATGCCCAGAGAACCACGGATCCACTACGTTATGGAGGGGACCCTATGACTTGTAGAGGATTTTTGAACCAATGTTCAATTCAGTACGAATCTAGCCCTCCATGTTCAGCACTCATCGATCCAGGGTAGCATACGTCATTTCCCTACTGACAGACGAGCCTGGGCCTATCCCTCTGGGAAAAGGAATCCCCACTGATTAATGACGCCGCTGCCTTTCTCCAAACATTAAAAAAAAATTTGATGCTCCCGGTCGCGTCTCTTCTGCTTTGCTCCTTAAAATCCGTCAAGGAACCCGTACTTTGGGCCAGTATGCCATTGAATTCCGAACACTTGCCACAGAGACGGGCTGCAACAATGAAGCTTTGCTGGTAGCATTTTGGCAGGAGCTTTCTGAGGGGTTAAAGGATGAACAAACTTGCCGGGCACCCCCAAAGATCTGGAGGAATTAGTTGCTCTCTGCATCTGAATGGATCTCCGGATGCAAGAACGACAGACCGAGCGAGACCGGTTCCCAAGGACCCCTAAAATCCGGCTTGCCCCCCCCCCCACTTTCAGACCCCGCTTTCTACACCTCTCTCTGAGGAGGAACCGATGCAATTAGGTGATACCAAATTACCTGAGCAGGAGATAACTAGGAGACATGTCAGGGGGCTGTGTCTGTATTGTGGGCTCAAAGGTCACCTTGCCCAAAATTGTCCTAGATCGGGAAACTCCAGTGCCCAGTGAAGATAGACGAATACTCTCTGGGCATTTCTTCTATTCCTCCTCCGTCACAACCTTCACAGCTGCTCCTTCCGGTTTCACTCTCCTGGGGCCCAGCCCCCAATTTTCACACAGGCGTTAGTGGATTCAGGAGCCACAGGAAATTTCATTGACCACGCATTTGTGGAACTCCACTCCCTTCCTCTCCGTACCAGGGAGATTCCGTTAGCAGTAGTGGCTATTGATGGAAGACCACTGATACCTGGGACCATCACTCTCGAGACTAATCCTTTGCTGGTTACGGTTGGGGCACGTCACAAAGAGTCACTACCATTCTACATCATTTGCTCTTCCTCAACTCCAGTGGTTCTAGAACTTCCCTGGTTGTGGCACCACAACCCTAAGATCGATTGGGTGACCAATCAAGTGACAGCCTGGGGACAACATTGCCATGGATCTTGTCTTCCGGTGTCTCACACCATCCCCGAGGTTCAGCTAACTAATGAGGCTTCATCATGCCTTCCAGTTTTTTTACCAGGAGTTTGCCAACGTATTTAACAAAAAATAGGCAGAGGAGTTACCGCCACAACGACCTTATGATTGTGCAGTCGATCTAAGAATACACCCAGTGATCCATGTCTCCCTCTTCAAGCTGTTCATCCAGAACACCTTCTCTCCTCCTACCCTCCCTCCTCCTAGACCGTTCTTGGTGGATGGCCAGAAGGAATTTGATTCCCGTAGATCCCGTAGCAGGCTACAGTACTTGGTCCATTGGAAGGGTTATGGACCTGAGGAGAATTCATGGATCAAATCCAGGGATGTCCATATCTCCAACCTGGTCTGGGTGTTTCATCGGAAATTCCCTGCCAAACCAGCTTAGATTGCCCGGAGGTCTCTCCTCAAGAGAGGGGGTAATGTAAGGATTCTGCTCCATCCGTGCCGGGTTTTCACTACGGTTCAGGTTTTTTGTCTCTCCTGCCCTTTCTGCTCACTGTGGCCATTTTGGGTATGGCAGTCTGCTTTATAAGGCTGCAGTTACTATAGGGAGTCGCCGAGCAAAGTTCTACCGTTTGCAGCTCCTGTTGGTCTTTGCACTTACGCCTTACCCTCTTGCCTGTTTTGATTTCCCTGTTGTTGACCCTGGACCGTGACCCCGACCTCCTCAGTCTCCTGGACTTTGCAACTCTACGCCAGCCCTGACCTCTTCTTCCATACCGACTACGCATACTCTTACAGAACTCTGTCCCTGGGCTCTTGTCGGTTTATTTGCATCCCTGCTTCAGCTCTGTGGGTCCGCTTCCTGATTTGAGACGAGCACCGTTGTCACATAACTGGGGAATTACAGACCTGTAAGCCTAACATCAATAGTGGGGAAGCTACTTGAAGGTTTAGTATGAGATAATATTTAGGCGTACCTAATGGATAATACAATTATTAGTAATTGTCAGCATGGATTTATAAAGGATAGGTCGTGCCAAACTAACCTTATTAGTTTCTTTGAGGAGGTATGTAGGAATTTAGACCAGGGTAATGCAGTGTGTGGTCTACTTAGATTTTGCAAAGGCTTTTGATACGATTCCACACGAGGTTAGTGTACAAAATAAAGCAAATTGGATTGTGTAAAAATATTTGCACCTGGATTGAAAACTGGTTGAAGAATAGACAACAGAGAGTTGTTGTAAATAGAACTTTTTCAGGTTTGGCTAAAGCTCTGAGTGGAGTACCTCAGGGATCAGTACTGGGACCCCTGCTTTTTAACTTGTTTATTAATGAATTTGAGATTGCTCTCTATGCCAAAGTCTCCATCTTTGCTGATGACACTAAATTGTGTAAGGTAGTAGAATCAGAGCAGGATATAATTTCTCTCCTGAAGCACTTGGAGAGACTGGAAACTTGGGTAGTTAAATGGCAGATGAGGTTTAATACAGATAAATGTAAGGTTATGCATTTGGGAAACAAGAATGAACAGGGAGACTTACAAATTAAATGGGGATACATGAGAAGATCCTTGATGGAGAAGGATTTAGGAGTGCTTGTAGACAGCACGCTTAGAAATAATGACCAAAGTCATGCAGTCACCCAGTCAGTCGCCCAGTCACCCAGTCAGTCGCCGAGTCAGTCAGTCGCCTAGTCGCCCAGTCAGTCAGTCGCCCAGTCAGTCGCCCAGTCAGTCGCCCAGTCAGTCGCCCAGTCAGTCGCCCTGTCAGTCGCCCAGTCAGTCAGTCACCCAGTCAGTCAGTCGCCCAGTCAGTCGCCCAGTCAGTCGCCCAGTCAGTCACTCAGTCACCCAGTCAGTCACTCAGTCACCCAGTCAGTCATCCAGTCAGTCACCCAGTCAGTCGTCCAGTCAGTCACCCAGTCACCCAGTCAGTCGCCCAGTCGCCCAGTCACCCAGTCAGTCGCCCAGTCACCCAGTCAGTCACCCAGTCAGTTGCCCAATCACCCAGTCAGTCGCCCAGTCAGTCGCCCAGTCAGTCGCCCAGTCAGTCGCCCAGTCACCCTGTCAGTCGCCCAGTCAGTCACCCAATCAGTCAGTCACCCAGTCAGTCAGTCACCCAGTCAGTCAGTCGCCCAGTCAGTCGCCCAGTCAGTCACTCAGTCACCCAGTCAGTCATCCAGTCAGTCACCCAGTCACCCAGTCAGTCGTCCAGTCAGTCACCCAGTCAGTCGCCCAGTCACCCAGTCACCCAGTCAGTCACCCAGTCAGTTGCCCAATCACCCAGTCAGTCGCCCAGTCAGTCGCTCAGTCAGTCGCCCAGTCAGTCGCCCAGTCAGTCACCCAGTCAGTCACCCAGTCAGTCAGTCGCCCAGTCAGTCACCCAGTCACCCAGTCAGTCGTCCAGTCAGTCACCCAGTCACCCAGTCAGTCGTCCAGTCAGTCACCCAGTCACCCAGTCAGTCGTCCAGTTAGTCACCCAGTCACCCAGTCAGTCGCCCAGTCACCCAGTCAGTCACCCAGTCAGTTGCCCAATCACCCAGTCAGTCGGCCAGTCAGTCGGCCAGTCAGTCACCCAGTCAGTCGCCCAGTCACCCAGTCAGTCGCCCAGTCAGTCGCCCAGTCAGTCACCCAGTGAGTCGCCCAGTTACCCAGTCAGTCGCCCAGTCAGTCGCCCAGTCCCCCAGTCAGTCACCCAGTCACCCAGTCAGTCACCCAGTCAGTCGCCCAGTCAGTCACCCAGTCAGTCACCCAGTCAGTTGCCCAGTCAGTCACCCAGTCGCCCAGTCACCCAGTCAGTCACCCAGTCATGAGATGCGCAGTGTAAATGCCCCTGTAATGAGATGCGCAGTGTAAATGCCCCGTAATGAGCTGCGCAGTGTAAATGCCCCTGTAATGAGCTGCGCAGTGCAAATGCCCGTAATGAGCTGCGCAGTGCAAATGCCCCTGTAATGAGCTGCGCAGTGCAAATGCCCCTGTAATGAGATGCGCAGTGCAAATGCCCCTGTAATGAGATGCGCAGTGCAAATGCCCCTGTAATGAGATGCGCAGTGTAAATGCCCCTGTAATGAGATGCGCAGTGTAAATGCCCCAACTTAAGGTTGGAGGAAAGGAGATTTCACCAGCAACAAAGGAAAGGGTTCTTTACAGTAAGGGCAGTTAAAATGTTGAATTCATTACCCATGGAGACTGTGATGGCAGATACAATAGATATGTTAAAAAAGGACATCTTTTTAGAAAGGAACGGTATACAGGGATATACCAAATAAGTAAACATGGGAAGGATGTTGATCCAGGGAGTAATCTGATTGCCAATATTTGGAGTCTGGCCACTTCTCCGTGGCATTTCTGTTGTTATGGCCCCAGAAAAGTAGTGGTGCAACCATTGTTTAACATAACCAAGAAATCATACAAAGTGAGATCAAAATAGGGTCATTTATCAATGTCTATTGGGTGCAAAACGTCGGCTAAATTAGAGCACAAACCGGCTCCAGATCTAAAAAGCAAAATCCCATTAAAAGCAATGAGATTTTTCCCTTCAGATATCTGATGCATTTTGTTTGCCCTGATTTTGTCCCAGCTTTGAAGCCAGAGATACTGTGATAAATAGGCTCCCCAGTCTATATTAGCATACTGTACATACAATTACATCTCCAAAATGAAACACATGGATGAGTGCTATATATACAGAGAATGAAAACGCATCACATGGAACGAAAATGTATCAAACAGCACTCCTCATAGAACAATCACGACAAGGCTGTGCTGCTGTCTGATGCATCAGAGCAAGTTTTGCTGCTATTGTTCGTGTGCTATTGGGGACTTTTTTCTCCACTCTAGAGAGATGTTAAAGGGAAGTGCTACGTGTGTTATCACACGTGGGAACGGGTCTGAAGGGGGTCATTCTCCCTCAAATCGTTGCCCCCCTTGTTTGCTGCATCTGTTTTGTTCTCTCTCTTTCCCTGGTCTCCCCCCTTTTGTCCCCCTTGTTTTCTCCAGCTGTTCAGTCACAGCCGCTGGGACACTTTCCTCTCTATGGACCTACCGGGTGCCTCCCACCTTTAGGATAGGATAAGTATCTCTACTTCTGTTGCACAATTTATAGAAAGGAACATTATCAGCAGCTTTTGTTCTTAGATTATTATCAGATTATCACTGTTTATTTAATTTCATGTATTGTTTGGTGTTCCTGTTTATCTCTGTTGCTCATGTCTGCATTGCAGTTTGACATCGTGTTTATACACATGTGGCACTGATCATATTTAAACTAGTAAAAATTCATTTGGACGGATTCTTGTCATACCTTTTTCCTCTGAGTGCTGGGAACATCCCCTGTCTTTGCACCTCATATAACCTCCCAATAGTTGTCTTGAAGGAATATTGATGAACAAATCAGGGTGCTATCATGTGAACCTAATTATTGCAGACAAACAAAACTGCAGGGCATGACGTGAGAATTTCACTTATTGGAGCACTCTACTGGAATCAACTTATAAGACTTAGCTTTTATTATTTACAGGTAAGAAATGTATCCACATACTTGAAATAATTATTCATAGAGTCGAGTGAATAAATAAAACTCCAGTGAAGAGAGCTGAAATGATCCCACACACTTCTTAGCCACACCACTATTATTATAATTGTTCAGACCCACAGAGTAAATCTTCAACCACAGGGGAACGCAGTGATTTGTGACTGAAAAAAATATATATTAAAAAAAACACAATATGGGCTAGAATATCTATCCAATGTGTGGTGCGTGTGTGAATGTCCAGCCGTATGCACTCACATTTCACAAATACTGTAGAACATCAGCGTTTCCAAATCAATGGCAAGGATAATCTCCAAATTCCTCTGTCCAGATGGACGTATCTCAGAGGAAATAAATAAAGAAAACGATGGTGCAGATCTTTTTAACTTTATGTAAGAAATTAAAAATCAATAAAAGCCGGCCTTGAAAAATGCACACTTACAATATATGTGCCTAGGCCTTTTCAAATATAAAACCACAATGTTTTCAATGAGGATGGGTTGGAGCAGGAACTCAGAAGTGCTCTCACGACTGCTAGCCCAGACGCCGATCTGATCGCCTGCAGTGTCTCCGTCACATCACTACTGCATTGGTCTGTTCACCTCTGCTCGCCGACTCCGAATGCCCGTGTCTCGTCCTCTCCATTCACTGAAAAAATGAATTTGCAGAATAAGACGGAATAGACCGCGGGACACCGCCGCAGGTAAGCAGTCGACAGCGGCCAAAATGCACACGCCCGTGGCGACCGGACGAGTGCATTTGTAGACCCTTATATACAGTGTTCGACAAACCTATACATTTGCTCGCCCCGGGCGAGTGGATTTAACCCCTGGGCGAGTAAATATTGGCCGAAGCAGCACACGTTTGGTACTAGGTGGTGAGTAGATTTTTTTGTGTGGCTAGTAGATTTTTTGGTGATTTGTCAACCACTGCTTATATATATATATATATATATACACATACATACATATACATATACATACGCACACTTCTGTATTAGCGCTGAGGTTGTGTACTCTTCCTATTAGGAGACCCCCTGCTTCAATACTGTGTTATTAAAATTAACAGTAAATCAGCTTTATTGCCTTAGCATCTAGCTGCTAGTTAAGCCAGTGTGCCAGGTTTATTGTGGGTAATTGGCCCAGGTGGGGTGGTTATGCCTACCAGGAAGGTTGCAGTAGGAGTTAACTGCTTCATTACCATAGTGGTGTTAACCACTATGGTAATGAAGGGCTTGACCCCTCCCGCTACCCACCCGAGAGGTTTAAACACCGACCCTGGGCCAAGTACCCCCATACATTCACCTACTCTACCCCCAATAAAAACATTCAAATACAACAACCCAACTACCCAACCCCTCTACCACCAACCCAGCCCCCAACACATACAGTACAGTAATGGGCAAAATTCCTATTATCCAGATCTGGGTAATAGTGCATTTGCCCATTAAAAATAAAAAATTACCCGGCCAGCATACAGTAAATTAAAGTTGTACTTACCCCTGCCAGAATGAAGGCCGTTCTTGTCTTCCTCTGCGTCCTCCGTGGGCAGCAACAATAAAATAAAAAAATGAACTACTGGCACTAGCGCCTCAATTACCTTAGCGGTTATTAACTGTTATGGTAATTAAGAAGTTAACCTCCCCTCCCCCGCTACCCACCCAGGAGGCCTAACCACCCTCCCCGGTGCAACTACAATGACCCCCCACCCCTTCTAACCATTGATTGTCACAGTGGTAAACCATGCCCCCGATATGGGCACGGATTGCTACAATGGCAATGAATGGCCAACCTAAACAAAAAACATAACTAAAAATACAATACATTACAATGAAATTAAAACAAACATTAGCCAAAAAATGCATTGCTTGTCACTGTGCTTATCTATACCCAGAAAGGGGCCCGGATATGCCCAACAACAAATTAGTTTCTGCCATTTAACCTTTTCAATACCTTAGTGGTTAGCCGCTAAGGTAATGAAACTGGTTATAATTTTATTTTTATTACATAGGACTGAATCCGGTGGTCTCCGGAGCTGAAATGAATATGCGGGTCAGCTCCGGAGACCCCTGGAGACCCCTGAATTTAGTCCTATTCAGTAGAAATAAAAGAAACTCCTTGATATGCAAATCGCAATTCTGATCTCTCCACCCTTTAGATTGCGAGAAAATAGTTTTTATAGTACGATATGCATATCGGAGTTTAGTAAATAGCAGTTGCTGACAAGCTTTTTCAACTACCGCACTACTTGTTATAGCCAGAGGGTTAAAGCCATTTTAGTGTGAGATTGCCCTTTTTTCGAAGCTTTGTGAATAGCTACACATGCAATATCGCTCTAAAAAGGCACTTAACGTGCATTAATGCCCTTATTGAAGTTTAGTGAATAGGCACCTATGGGTCAGGACTCTTTTTCTGTTGTTCTTGTTGATGTTCTTACTCTCAGGGGTCGTGTTATTCACCCAACATGTATATTAAATAGTCTATTTTGCAATTAATGACTTTCTATATTAAAATAATCTTCTGATTTTGATTTGAATTGAGTTTGATCATCTTTTGACGAGAAAGTGCAAGTCTTGCTGTGAGAGCATTCAAAGAAGCCCTTGGGTATCTTAAGCCAGTTTGAGTCCGTTCTTTGTTTATTACAAGTTTTCATTGCACTCGGTTAGTTACTTAGTTTACTCTTAAGATTTGGGGCTCTGCGGAAAATTATGCTAGGTTGATCTGGAATGACATTTTTTAGAACTGGATCATTTTTCAAAATGTGCCAATGACTAGTAATGATTTTTCTCATTTTTGGGGCTTCACTGTTGTACTGTAAAATGCCATACAGTAGAGGCAACGTTTATTCTAACATTTGCCGTAAACTAGCCGGGTTACATTCTGGGTATGTGCTGGGTATGTTCTGGGCTAGTTTGAGGCACGTTTAAGGCATTTCTGCATTGACTAACGACCCATAGGATTAACACAGCAGGGATCCCTGGCATTCCAATTCAGTTTGAATGGGACTGCCAGGGACCCCCGCTGTTAATCTGATAGGCCATTAATCAATGCAGAAATGCTGGGGCTAGTTTAAGGAAAGTTTAAGGCATGTATTCAGAATGTACCTGGGTGTTTCCTGGGTTTTTTGGGGAATTGCCACTGGTTTTTGTTCGAATAAGAGTTGCCTCTACTGTAAATGCCATTCTATAATATATATTAGGCTCTTTATTTTTTTTATCAACTACATTCAACAGTTTTTTCCTATATTATTCGTTCGTTTTAATTGATGCCCCATTCACTTTTTCGGTATCATAATTTCTTTCATAAAATCTTTCTTTCAGGTTTTTTGACTGTTCTATATATGTTTCGTTTTCTGTACAATTTATTTTTATTTTGCGTAATTTGTCAAATAACACATTTTGAATCCACTTAGGATATTGGCAGCTGGACTTCATGATATAGTTGTTGCCATCTACCATTTTGAAGTACATTTTAGTTTTAAGCTTCCCTTCTTCCACACACAACAGATCTAAAAAAATCGACTTCATTTTGACTAATTTTAGATGTGAACCTAAGGTTCAGTTCGTTCTCATCTAAAGATTTAAGAAATTCTGTCAGAGATTTCTCATCTTCCTTCCATAGTAAGAACAAGTCGTCAATAAACCCAAGCCATTGGACCACGTTCGCACATGGTAGAGAAACTGGGTTTAGCCCTGACGAAGCTCTGCCCTAGGAGCGAAATGCACGTCCGGCACGCCTGATGATGTCACACGCTGGACGTACAGGCTGATCTAGCAGAGGGGGGAGAGGGTAGAGGGTAGAACGTTTTAACCGTTACCAAGGTAGCTCAGATTTAGTAAAATGGTGGTGTTTTCACATGCAGTCAGCAGCTGAGCAGCTGGGCACATTATCTATCGAGTTATTTGGTTAATAGCTTTCCAGCCATATTCCGTTCACCCGTTTTAGTAGTTGTTAGGCAGGAATACTATTAACCACTGCTCCCAGGGCCGGTGCAAGAGTATTTGGCACCCTAGCCAAACCTTCAGCTTGTGCGCCAAGCCCCAGCCCCCCACACACTCAATTAAAAGAATTTTTTTAATCCGAACTAAAAAATGTAAATGTTTTACCTAATACATACATTCACACACTCCCCCCTCTCCCTGTCATTCTCTGTCTCCCTCCTCATTCTCTCACCCTCTCTCCCAGTCATTTTCTCCCCCTCTCTCTTTTCTCTCCCCTCTCTGAAATTCTCTGCACTCTCTTCTCTCTCATTTGTTCTCTCCCCCTCCTCTCTCTTTCTCTATCTCCCCCCTCTCCCTGTCATTCTCTCTCCCCCTGACTCACACACAAAACAGAACAAATACACCCTGGACTGCCACAGAAAACACACACACACACACACACACACACACACACACACACACACACGATAGAGACACACAGGATAGAGACACACCGCCTCACCTCATCTCTGCTCCATTCTTAGGCCTCGTTCAGGGTGCCTGCTTTGGGATATGGAGGGCGCGCGTCCGCGAAAGCGCGCGTTACTTTTCTAGGAGACGTCCGATCATCCCCTGCCGACAGCCCCAGCGTTCTGTCGTTCAGTGGGCGTGTCTTTGACGTCACATGCTAATCCTCCCGGTCACAGACAGAGAGCAGGGATCAGTGTTGCAGTCTTGAAATCATTCTGAAGAATGATTTCATTGGCTGCCTGGGTCCCTGTGACGCTGCTGCAGTTCCAAAAAACGAAATTTTCGTTTACTGAAACTGTCGTCAGCATCAACTCCTGGCTTCGGAGGCAGGGCAGTTTCTACCCTGACAACAAGTATTCAAATTGAATACTTTGTTTCTCACTGCAGCATGCACGTCAGAACGCCCTCCCTCCGAAGCCAGCACCCTGAACGAGGCCTTAGCCCTTTCCCCGAGGCGCTTTTCACATCCTCTTAATTGGCTGCATTACACAGCAGCAGCTCATCAGGATGAAGGAAACTGCCCAGCCCCCTAGCAACGGCCCTGCTCTGAGAGATTGGGGAAATCCTCTCACTAAGCAAACAAGGCGCTGCCGCGGCCCCTGAATTCTGACACCCTAGGCGGCCGCCTAGTTGGCCAAATGGTTGAACCGGTCCTGACTGCTCCTCAACAAGGTTGATCACGGACAGTAGTTTCTTATACTAATTGGCTATTAGATACTTACTAAGATTGAGACTATATGAAGAGTCCACTGTCGAAAAGCCGCTCATTTCTAGCTGGTTGCTGGATACAAGTACCAGGACAAATTGCCGAGGGATTTACCCTGTGGGTCTGAACAATTATAATAATCCTGGGACCACAAGTGTGTGGGACCATTTCAGCGCTCTCCACTTGACTTATTTATTCACTCGGCTCTATGAACAATTATCTCAAGTATGTGGATATTTTTTTTTCCCACCTGAAAATAATAAAAGCTAGGTCTTATAAGTGGAATCCAGGGGAGTGCTCCAATACGTGAGCGTCTCACTCCAGGGCCTGTTGCTCTTTATGCCCAAAAGTTTTCCATGTATTTACATTAATGAGTTCAGAGATTTTCTTCAGCAGATCCCATGAGAGCTGGAAATATCAACGCTGCTGCATTCTTCCCTTATCTCTCCCTTGGTTCTTACTGTTTTTCTTCGCCTTTCTCTTGCTTATTTCTATGCTGACTCTCACTTCAATCGGTTTGTCTGTTTTTACTGGCTATCTTCTTGCTACTTCACTCTCTCTCTCCTGTTCTAAAACAGATTTTCACCCAAAAAGTGGCACGAGTCCAAGTTAGCAGGGAACGTTGATGTTTTATTTTGCAACTTCTCAATGCATTATGGGAATGGTAACCTTTTATGTGCTATTGAGGAAGGAGGAGCAGACCCTATTCAACTGGCAAACCCTACACTAACTCCCTCTCTCTGTCTCCTGTCAATGTCTCATTTCAATGAGTGTTTGGGAGGTTTCATGGCTTCTCTCTGGGAATGGAGTTTTTCACAGGCAGGAAAGATCTGGCACTACCCGTAGGAGTCTTTCAGCTGTTACTGGGAGACCAGGCTTCACTTGCAGAGAGCAGCTTTCCAGTGCTCTGCCAAGTGAAAAGGGGAACGCAGCCTGAGGGTTTGAGGCAAGTGGAGGGTGAAATGGGATAGGGGGCAATTTGTCGAACTCTCCCAGCTGATAAACTGTATCAATAATAATTATAATAATTAAAAAAAAAAACCACAGGATTTCTAAAAACAAATTCTGCTGCATTCAATGTTTATTTGAATTTCGAATCCTGCGCTGCTTTCTCTTGCAAATTAATCTGCTTTTTATAGCAAGCCAAAATGTTAGAGACCACTTCTTGCTCATGGATTTGTAAGATTAAAAAGAAGCACATTAAGAACACATCCACATCTCCGTACCCAGAATCCTTTGTGTCTGTGATCATTTGAGCTGGGAGCATTCAGCTTGATGAAACAAGTCATGGCAGGTTTCATATAACATATAAATGAGACTTGAAGTTTCCTTGCTCTGTACAGTAGATTACTTTTTTTACCTAGTATACCTTTATTGCACCTCATTGTGTGGACATTTGCCAATATTTTGCAGGAAAAAACACTTTATGGCCTATATGCCCTCCCCCCACCAACATCTTTACTTAAATATTGAACATATTTTTTTGACTCAGGTTGGCAAATCAGCATCTGTGACACACATTTACCGCACACAACAACATGAAATCAGGCTGTGGGGTGTTTGAAGTCATTGACAAAAAATGAATAATGAAAAAATGAATCATTCTGTGCTTTCCCTTTTTGGGGGTGGGGGGGGGGGGCAGTGGGGGGCGGGATTACATCTTTAATATCTTTTCTAGCAGAGGAGCATGTTACACATGGCATAACCGACACATCTGAAAGTGAAGAAATTAATCTCAATGTATAAGTGCTTCTGGCTCCTGAAAGAGGGATCAACATACATGCTAATGGTTTGCAAATCCCTTTTCGAAGTGCTATATGTTGCTGCTTTCTTCAGCAGCACTAATGTTAATGATAAAAAGGGGGGGAGGGAGGGGGCATTTAATTGTGTTTTGATTTTTCTGTGTTTCTCAAAAATAGTTTTAGGAGGATTTGGACCTTTGGCTGCACTCCACTGCAGAAAGACAGAGGGGGGCTGCTAATCCTTTTAGATTTTACAGTTACTGCACCGATGCTTTGTACTTGGCTGTAAAAAAAAAAAAGGGGGCTGAGTTTAAGGGACTGCCTCCCGCAGCTGTATCTTGTAAAGGCTTCAAGAAAATGAGTTCCATAACATAACCAGAACAGAGAAGGGGTGGAGGGAGAGGAGGGGGTTTTAGAGTTTACAGTTGTTCGTGGGACTGTGTGCAACTCACACGGAGAGGTTGGATCAGGCAGAGCTGCGGGAGTAGGATAGGCCAGAGCGATTGCTGAAAGTCATTAGGGGGGAGAGAAGAGTGAAGCCATTTCTGTGTGCAGATGCTGAGTTGGGAATTAAAGTCACCGAGAAGGGGATGCCAGATTTCCATTGAGCAATACACAAACAAGAGGGAAGGAAGAGACCGTGAAGAAAAACACAGGTGGCTTTGGACAACAAGAAAAGTAAAGTGCAGAGATGGAGATAATAATGCGCAAACTTCTCCTCTTCCAGCTGGCTCTCCTGCACAGTAAGATATATGTGCTTCTTTGTCCCGTCTTTCCCCAGAGCGTTAGGACTATGGATTCTATAGGTGATTTGGAGGATTTCATGCTAAAGCAGTGTGATGTTTTTAGCTGGTACACATTGGAAGCCCAGGTCCTGTGGGCAGCAAAGGGTGACAGCGGCTGTTCAGCACTGCAATGTAACAGATCTGTGAGGTAGAAAACGAGGGGAGGGCTTTTTAGTTAACCCCATTGCGAAGTGATGTGCTGCCTAACCCTCTTGCACTGTGGGGGCTTAAGTCTTCCAGCTGCAAAAAAATAAGCATTTGATTTTGTCAAGAAAGTTTTTTGGGAGCAGTATTGCACCAGTTTTGCAGCATGGATAACATTGACCATAGCAGTCAACGACCAGTTGATAAATAACCACAGTACTTACTGTAGGTGTTGCTTTAGCTACTCTAGAGAGCTGTGGGCATGTTATTGTTGGATCAGCTAGTTAAAGGATAAAGTAGCGCTAACAAATAAATATATAATAGTGAATAACCCAAATTGTCACAATAAATCAGTGAAGGGCGGTGCCAAAAAATATATAAGACTGACTACCTATGTCAGATAGACACTGTGCAAAACAAGAGAGAATATATTCGGCGCCTAAATAAAAAGTCCTTGTTTATTGGGATCAATATCACACAAGTGCAATATACAACTGTTAGATGTTTGGTTGAAGACAAATGTAATGGTTGCTCCAGTCGAATTTCAATGGAGATGGATTCCCAGTGCATGAAATAAAAGAAAAATAACATGTAGCGTAATAATGTTTGATATTAGAATCAGCACAAGATATGGTGCTAGAAGATAGCCTCAGAGGAAATAGGTACAAATAAAAACAGGTGAGTGAGAAAAGGGAAAGTACATTTATTTAAAAAAAGTTATATAAAAAACACAAATGTTGTAACAATACAAAGTTGCCACAATTGTATTGATAGTGATAACTTCCAATGGCAATCCTTTGCAATGAATGGATGCACTTACTAGACATAGGTAGGATATGCGCGGTGGATAAATCAGAGAGTATCCCCTCATGTATGGCACGATAGCCCGATAGACTCTGTGGTGGGACGCGTCACACCTCAGAGTCGCGCACATCCTAACTACGTAGGGGATAGCCCTTAGCTTCTGTTGGTTGACTTAAAGCAGAAGTTTCCCTGTCCCTCGCCCCCTTTTGGAATGTACCGATTACATTCCAGCTTCCTATTGGCCGACGTGATGTGAGATTTAATCCGCCATTTTGTTTTCCCTGGAGGAGACCAGAACATACTACTTTTACTAGTATTTTGGAAACCAGAGGACCCCCCTGGAGCTGAAAATACAGCATTTTAGTGCAGAGAGCATTTGGTTTCCACCTGGTAAAACAAAGCAATCAGACAGGGGGGGCAGCTGCTTTACGTGGCCACAATTTTTCCTTCAACATGTACTTCTAGATTCAGCAGATGGTCCTCACTGAGATGTGAGCTGCTCTTTTACTATAAATACTATCTTAGCCATGAAATCTAAGGCGTGTAATATAGTGCGAGCGTGTGCGCTACGGTGGGCGTCAATTATAATTGACTGTATCCAGGTCTGGCGTTTTATACTTCAGCCGCGCGCACGGCAGTGAGCGGTGGCGCGGCAGATCACAGCAAATACATGAAAATTTATATTTTTGCCCTGCTGCCGCGCCACGTGACGCTGCCAAGCCAATCACAGCGCGGCTAACGCTGTGACGTCTATAGCCATGCCCCTAGCCGTACGCACCACCGCTTACAATTAATAAACAAAATCTGCACGCCACGTGCAAGCACAACGCCGGGCACGCGCCCGCACACGCACCAGCGCATTCTATATAACAAACCTTAGGTTCTACACATTCTAAAACAGGAGTGTCCAACTCCAGTCCTCAAGGGCCACCAACAGGTCAGGTTTTAAGCATATCCCTGCTGCAGCACAGATGTGCTGTTCTAAACAAAGACAATTCAATGCACTCAGGACTATTTTTGAAAATAACCGCGTTCCAGCACCTATTATTTTTAATTTTTTGCACTCCTGCACCTTTTTAGGCATCAATAAGAAACTACATATAATCATTATCATATTAATAGATGAGCAAAATGTTTTCGTTAGTTTGCAAATCTGGTGACGTTTGCCCCTTTTTTTCACGAAAATCTAAAATTGTCAAGCTTTGCTGAATAATCTGGTGTTGGAATACTAGTTGGGAGTAAATAAATGCTTTCCTTGCCAGATTTCATTATTTAAAGCTGAATTATTTACTGTAGTCTAGATATAAATACATTTTTCACTGCTTCCCCTTGTGACACCTTTTTACTAGAGATGGGAGAATTATTCGCAGACATTTGACGTCACAGTGAATATGATGTTGATTCGCTTGTGCCCATCCGCAAAAAAAAATTCACAGCTTAATTTTCAATCAGGCACATTTGCCTCTCTTTAAAAATAAATAAATAAACATTTGAGAGGTGCGAATTTTTTCATTAGGGACCATTTATGTGGACATTCGCTATGGAAATCAAATAAAACGAATCGAATATTCGTTTTAACATTTGCCGACCAGTTGTTATGACAAAAAAGGGAGGGGGGACGAATATTACGACAGGTTTAGGTACATCCGCCCTCAATTTTTCCGTACCAAATTCTACGTCCACTAGTCAACCGCAAATCGAATTCTGTCAAAAAAACACAGCAAAGAATTCATGGATCGAATTTCGACACATTCGTCCATCTCCACTTTTTTATCAATCAGTAACAGACGGAGGCAAATGTGCTCTGTGTTTCATGCATATCCTGAGAAGGTTCACTAACGTTTAGGGGTCGCAGCCGCCTCGTCTGACAAGCCCACCATGGTGCCACATTGCTGTGCACTAAGACAGGGGTGGCCAATTCAAGTCCTCAAAGGCCACCAACAGGTCAGGTTTTCAGGATATCCCTGCTTCAGCACAGGTGGCTCAATCAGTGTCTCAGTTGAAGATTGAGCCACTGATTGACCCACCTGTGCTGAAGCAGGGATATCCTGAATACCTGGCCTGTTGGTGGCTCTTGAGGACTGGCGTTAGTCGCCACTGCACTAAGATGAACACTTTCCTTACATTCAGCATAGGTGGAATAAAGAAATCTTGTGAACCCATTTATAATGATGTAATTACTGGTTAATATCGGACGAGCCATACTACTTTTAAAAACTAACCTTATCAATACTTAAGTAATAATCCCCGAAGAACAGGGCATTACTGGCCAATAATGCCCTGGCTGGAAGAGTTGAAGGCCCGAGGCGAAGCCGAGGGACTTTAACCCAGCCAGGGCATTATTGGCCAATAATGCCCTGTTCTTCGGGGATTATTACTATTATAGGCTAAATGTAGGCTTATTTAATAAATAATAGACACTTTTGTATAATTAAATAGATTTTTTTATTAAAATAAAATGGTAAATACATGAAACCACCTCTATATATGCTTACACTGCAGATATCTATATCCACACACTGCCGCCCCCTCTGTGTACACACACACACACACACACACACACACACACACACACACACACACACACACACACACACACACACACACACACACACACACACACACACACACCCTCTACAAACAGCAGCTCTACACACACAAGCACACACCACACACACACACACAACACAGCACCTCCTCTACACTCACAACACAGCACCTCTACACACACACACACACACACACACACACACACACACACACACACACACACACACACACACACACACACACACACACACACACACACACACACACACACACACACACCAGCTCTACACACACAAACTCTGCTGCTACACACACATGCTACACCCATAAACACTGCTGCTGACACACACACACACACACACACACGAGATCTATACAGGTACACACACACATCAGCTCTACACACACACAAACTGCTGCTACACATACAACAGCACAACACACACACACTGCAGCCACAATCAAAAATGCAGCCACTTACTAAACTTTGCACTCTCCCCCGCCCATCTCTACACACAACACAACACAGCACCTCTGCACACACAACATACACACACACAACACTGCACCTCTATACACAACACAGCACCTCTACACACACACACAACATACACACACACACAACATACACACACACCACAGCACCTCTACACACAACACAGCACCTCTACACACACACACACACACACACACACACACACACACACACACACACACACAAACTGCTGCTACACCCATAAACGCTGCTGACACTGACACACACACACTGGAGCTCTATACACACACACAGCACCAGTACACAGATATACAACAGCACAGCACACACACACTGCTACTGACACACACACACAAACTGCAGCCACAAAGAAACTGCAGACAGCCACTTACTTATTTGCAGACTCTCTCTCCCCCCTCCCCCCCCAATTCAACTGAATCTGCTCAGAAATTCTCAGTCAGCTCGGGAGGGGGAGGAGTCAACCTGTGGCTGATACTTCCTGACCAATCCCCTGCCCTGTCTCAGAGCTGTTACTTCATTCTAACCAATCCCCTGCCCTGTCTCAGCTGTTCTGAAAGCTGATTGGCTGGAAATAAACACATTGAAATCTGCACTTTGCAAGCTGCTAAAATTCTGGGCATTACTGATTGGATAATGCCCGGAATTTTAACCAATCGGAGAGCAGGGTTTTCAATAATGCCCGGAATTTTACTGCTTTAGCCTATAATATTATTTATTTGGAAAAACTGGCCTGTGTGGTCATAAAAGGTTGAAGTGCAGCGTCATTAATGTCTTATTGTTATTGCGGATTTAAAAAAGCTATTCCTTACAAACATGAGTACAAATAATGTTCGCTTAGTCTGGGTCACACATTAGCTGCTTCCCCGCACTGGAGAAGATTTTAGTCTCATTCATGTGACGGGAACTGATCTCATTCCTCCAGCGAGAAGCAACTTCACAACATATTCAATAGGGGCCATAGTTTCAAGGATGATGACGAGATTTCACAGGTTAAAACTGAGAGTTCTAGGAAATTAAGGACCCCAGTTAATATGCTAGAAGGTAATTCCCATGGCTATGGAGAAGCTCACCTACATTCAAACGGAATTGGGACTAAACTCCTCCAACAAAGGGAAGTGGCTTTTACAGCATGCTGAATACAGGTTTAAGAGAGGAGGTTGCTGTTCAGTGTGTGCAGACCTCTACATCAATATATCCCATAAAACCAGCTTTGTATCAGGGCTAGCAGAGGCTTGTTTGTGCCAACATAACACATTTTTAAATAATTTGTCAGGTAAGTGTTCTCTTTCTCACATATAAGTGCTGAGCATGTGATGCTATCACAGCCTGGGGAGGGGAGGGAGAATGTAAATCCTGTTTGCTTTTTAACTACATTAGCACACTGTTTCGCCCTTCTTGCTATAAAGCGGGTATTGCTGCAGTAACTGCTAATAACCACACCATAACAAAATGCAAACGGTAGTTTTTTACTCGTTGTTAGAAAACAACAACCGTTATCTGAGCTTTCATGTATACATTGTATTTTGAGATACTGATACGGCAGTACAGGGCACTACGACCCAATGCAACAGAGAGGTGTGCACACGAACACACTGCATGATTTACAAGTGAATGCATGTTAACTAACTGCGTCATTAGGAAACTATTTAAAACACATTTTCTGCACAATGTGGACGTGTTATTGCTGCGCTGCATCATTCAGACCCCCTCTCACCTATGTATTACACTGATAATGTTCGCACCTTGAAGAAATTCCCATTGCATTAATGTGGCTTGCATCATACTTAGGGAAGATGTGAATTACCAGCATGGACTTGAATATTTGACCCACACCTGGCGATAAATCTGTGCCTCAAACACCAGCATCAAATGTCAAAAAACAAGCAACTTACTTACATGTAGCCAAGTCCATACTGACCTCACTCAATCCAAGTGTATTACACAGCTCCTTACAACCAATAGGGAGAGTTTATGCTCCAAATTATTGGTACAGATTTAGATGCTTGGCTATCGCCATCTAAGAAATCTCTGAGTATCTATAAATATCAAATGGGGATTTACGAGCTCATTATGAAAAATGTAAGAAATGAGACAATAAGCTTGTGGTGGCCAAAAAAAAGGGGTAAAGACCATTGACGATGCAAAGTAGAGAAGAGAATCCACATATGTATCTGCATGTCTTCCATAGGTCCCCAAACCGGCTCCATCCCCAAATTGTCACATGTCACAGTGGGTTAACTGTGATTATGGATCATTACACAATGAGGTGAATTAAGCAGCTTTGGGGAACCGTTTTTAGACATACACTCGTAGGTTCTCTATTGTAATATATAAAGGCATACCAACCTAGACAACTGAATTACAGGTGACTTTAGTAAATCCAGCAGTATGTAAATCAGCTACTTCATGCTGGTTGGAAACGTCGCCCCAGATATGTTTCTAACATATATATTTATAATGACTGTAATAACTAATAAGCATATCATTCATCTTCTTTCACTCCCAAACTGTCACTAATACGTTTGAGTTTCTATGCTTTAGCCAGTGGAAACAGGAGATAAACTAGACAGAGGGGTGACCACCCTCCAAAATAAAATTCTTAGCGGGGGAATTAAGTGAGAGAAGAGATTGGGGGGGATTGAGAGAGAGAGGAGGAGGGGAGGAATTGAGTGAGAGGAGGAGAGGGGTGAAATTGAGTGAGAGAGGAGATAGGGGGGATTGAGTGAGAGGAGGAGAAGGGGGGATTGAGTGAGAAGAGGAGGGTGGGGAGGAATTGAGTGAGAGGCGATGGGGGATTGAGTGAGAAGAGGAGGGTGGGGAGGAATTGAGTGAGGAGGTGGGGGGGGGATTGGGTGAGAAGAGGAGGGTGGGGAGGAATTGAGTGAGGAGATGGGGGATTGAGTGAGAGGAAGAGGGGGGAAATTGAGTCAGATAGGAGATGGGGGGGAGGGAGGAATTGAGTGAGAGAGGAGGAAGGGGCTATAGGATAGTGGCCTGACCAAAAACTGGTGCCCATTTATTGGCACACCCGAAAAGCAGGTTGGCCACCCATGGACTAGACAGTCGATTTGTGTGATCAGGAGATTCCACTCTGTTTTAAAAGCAGCAGATCCTTTTCAAACAGATTCTGTTTCTCATAGAAGTGGAGAAAAAAGTGTAAAAAAATGAATAATTATGTCGAACAGTTTTGGGTTTTTTTGCACGGTCCTATCACACGTTGACCACTAGGAATGACAGTTTTTTGGCTGAATGATACAGTTTGCAGCCCTTCATTCCTACCTCATGTAGTAATTCTGACCATTATCATTTGCTCTGCATGAAGAATAATGGCAGTGTGTGATATTTCTTGTCCGTGGGTAGAGCCTGGCAAAGTGGGAAGTATTTGAATATATGAATGAATATTAGAAACCAAAAAGGGATGTCTGAGAGAGTGCGGGAGAGACATAAGGGAGCGAAGGAGAAAACGGCTGAAAGAAAGGGACAACGTACAAAAACTAGTATGATATTAAGAGAGTTTCATAATGTGCAGAAGAAAATTGGTTTAATGATGGAGATGGGAGAGAAAAAGACAGTGTGGGGACCGAAAGAAGATAAAAGTGACAGCATGAAACACCATTACAATTGAGCAAATAACAATATAGCGGAAAGGAAAATGAGAGAGGTGCGGAGACCAGAAGAAAATGAGAGAGGTGCGGAGACCAGAAGAAAATGAGAGAGGTGCGGAGACCAGAAGAAAATGTGAGAGGTGCGGAGACCAGAAGAAAATGAGAGAAGTGCGGAGACCAGAAGAAAATGAGAGAGGTGCGGAGACCAGAAGAAAATGAGAGAGGTGCGGAGACCAGAAGAAAATGAGAGAGGTGCGGAGACCAGAAGAAAATGAGAGAGGTGCGGAGACCAGAAGAAAATGAGAGAGGTGCGGAGACCAGAAGAAAATGAGAGAGGTGCGGAGACCAGAAGAAAATGAGAGAGGTGCGGAGACCAGAAGAAAATGAGAGAAGTGCGGAGACCAGAAGAAAAAGAGAGAGGTGCGGAGACCAGAAGAAAAAGAGAGAGGTGCGGAGACCAGAAGAAAATGAGAGAGGTGCGGAGACCAGAAGAAAAAGAGAGAGGTGCGGAGACCAGAAGAAAATGAGAGAGGTGCGGAGACCAGAAGAAAATGAGAGAGGTGCGGAGACCAGAAGAAAATGAGAGAGGTGCGGAGACCAGAAGAAAAAGAGAGAGGTGCGGAGACCAGAAGAAAATGAGAGAGGTGCGGAGAGAGAAACAGAGAGTGAAACAGACTCAAGAATTTCAGAAGGCTCAGTTCCCAGGAGACCAACATATAAGTAATAATATCCCAATGTCTTATACAGTTCACTCATAATGTAAAAAAAAGAAGACCCCCATTATTATAGAAGAGAGACCTTTATATGACAGAACGCTTAGTGAAGAAACCGGGGTTTTGAAAGCTCTGTACACTACAATTCCATCTACAGATTTAGCAAGACTGTCTTTGGTGCCGCAGCCATGCACAGTCTTGTGAACACGGCACCAAAGGATTAATGCTATGGGGGGGGGGAGTCCCATTCAGAAGCATGGACCCCCCTGCAGCTTCATCACGGCAGAGACTGTCCCGGGTGCCGCAGACACTGGGGACAGCAAGTCTGGCTACATCTGTATACAGAAATATTTGTCCGCTGAAAGGTATCACAACCCGCAACAAATCTGCCTTTCTCCAGAACCAATACGTCTACTGGAACTTTGAAGTAAGTCTTCAAAACAATGTATAGAGTTACATTACAATACTCTTGTGACCCTTTAACTTGCAAATGTTTGTTTTATTCGCCCCCTTTTGGGAAAACTCGCTGAAGACCGCTGTTATAGACACTGATGGCTTGTCAGATTACTTTAACATGCACTGTCTTGTTAAATGAGTCATAACCTATGCTGCAATTACTGGAAAAAACCTAGTACCAGTACCTCAGATTCCCTCATTGTAAAATTCTGTGATAAATAAATAGATTAAATTGGGAGCAGATGACCGCAGAAAACTGGAGCTTGTCGTGCGAATAAACTCGGTTTTCAGACCAGCTTTTGGTTTCGCAATAACCCTTAAAAATTCCTTTCACCCTTTCTTTCTTACAGTCACTTTTTTGTTGTTACTGAAGCACGGGAGTCTCTAGTTGGGCTCTTCCGGTTTCCTTTTTATTAGCAGTGGTGCACAGTTCGCGTTTTCATTTGTTTGTAATGAGAAAGTAAATAGTACGTAGTTACATTTCTGCTCACTGAGAAGCATAGGGGCCTATTCACGTAGCTTCAATGTTATCACTGCAACAACGAACATATTTGTATGTTCCTACCGCACGGTATAGACAATATAAGAGAAATGCTGCACACCTCAAAAAGAAAAATAATGATACAGTTACCGGTGCTCCAGTGTTTGCACGAAAGCCTGCAATCAGTCCTGAACAGATGAACAAAGGAACATAGGGCACAACGGGTTTAGCAAATCAAACTCATTTATTGAGCCAACAAATGAGTTGGATTTGCTAAACCCGTTGTGCTCTATGTTCCTTTGTTCACCTATCGCACGGTATGACATCTGTGATACAATGGTATTCAGTAAGATATATCGCTTGTTAAATACCGTTTGGTACAAAAATAACATACAACATGAGTTTGAATTTGCTTTTCAGGGGATTTGCCTGTGCGATTTCCCTACATCAGTCTGGAAGAGCTGTGCAGAGAGAAGCTGCACCTCCCTGCACACCTCTCACAGGCGATCAGGCTGTTTTTATTTGAATTTTAATAACATAGGATTGAAGAAGGGAGTCTCCGGAGCTGAACCGCATTAATTTCAGGTCTGGTGACCCCCCTGCTTGCCAAGGTACAGACCTCTGTATCGGGTGCCGGTATCTCCTGCAAGTTTAAATGTCCTGTGTGACGGCCCACGTGACTGGTACATTTAAACTTGCAGGAGATACCGGTACCTCATATTGGGGCCTGTACCTCGGGAAGGAGGGGGTCCCCAAACATGAAATTAATGTGCTTCACCTCTGAAGACCCTCTGCTTCAATACTGTATCGTTAAAATTCAAATAAAAACAGAGCTGCATTACCTTAGTGCAGTGTTTCCCAACCGGGGTGCCATGGCACCCTGGGGTTCCCTGAGAGGGTCAAAAGGGTTCTGTGGGATTTTCCTGATCTACCAGAGCACTGTGGTTAGGGGTGCCAGGGAGAAAAAAGGTTGAAACCCACTGCCTTAGTGGCTAACCGCTAAAGTAATGAAGGGGTTACCAATCCATGGAGGCCTAAACACCCACCCTGGGGCAACTACAAGCTTCACCCACCCCCTCTACCACCAGCAAACCAAGTGCTGCTATTTAACCCCTTCATTACCTTAGCAGTTAGCCACTAAAGTAATGAAGCAGGGCTTTATTTTTATTTTTATTACATAGGATCGAAGCAGGGGGTCTCCGGAGCTGGTATTAATGCGGGTCAGCTCTGAAGACCCCCGGCTTCAATCCTATTCAGTAAAAATAAATGAAACTCCTTCTTATGCACATCGCGAATCCGATCTCGCCACCCTTTAGGTGTCGGAAACAAAAATAAGCATGTTTAAGCCGCGACGTGCATATCGCAGCTACCTGAAAAGCAGTTAGTGGCAAAAAATTTGCGTTTCCGTATTTTTGGAGCTATCGCACGGCTTATCAGAGCCAGAGTGCTAATGCTCATTAAAAAGCAGTTTCCAAGTGATTTTCACATGTTATCAAAGCATTCTGAATAGCTGCACATGCAATATCGCTTGGAAAGTGCACTTAGCAAAGGTTAAGTCACTTATCAAAGTGTTCTGAATAGGCCCCATAGACTTTTAACAGGGTCATAGTCTGGGATGTGTATGCCTGCACATATCCCGGCTATAAACTGGCTGAGACTGAAAAGCAGGGTTCTCCAACTGGCGGCCAAATGTGACCCACAAAAGGCCTTGACTTGGCTCTTAGGCCTGGGACCCGCTGCGCTCGTTGGCGCGGGCGGCAATGTAGCGAGTTCCCCACCAGCAGGGGAATCCTCGCGAGCCGGTCCCGGTCCCCCCTGGCGGCACAGCTGACTACACGCTGTGGCGCGTCAGCCGCTAGGAGACACAACAGAATGGTGTTTCCTAGCGTTGACGCGTCACGTGGTGTGGCTGTGAGCCAATGGGGAGGGGAGGCTGCGGGAGGCTGCGGGAGGAGGGGAGGCTGCGGGAGGAGGAGAGGCTTCGGGGAGCGGGGAGGAGTGTGGAGTGAAAGTAGCGTGAGTGCCTGTCTGTGTGTGTGTCTGAGTGCGTGAGTGCCTGCCTGTGTGTGTGTATGTGTGTGTGTGTGTCTGTGTGTGTGTATGTGTGTGCCTGTCTGTGTGCGTGCCTGTCTCTGTCTGTGTGTGTGTGTATGAGTGCGTGCGTGCCTGTCTCTGTCTGTGTGTGTGTGTGTGTGTATGAGTGCGTGCGTGCCTGTCTCTGTCTGTGTGTGTGTGTATGAGTGCCTGCGTGTGTGTGTTTTTTTTACTTACCTGCAGCCCGTGGCAGCCCGTGGAGGGAGGGGGGGGAAGAGTAGCGGGTCCCTCCGCTCAAGCCACGCCCCCCCCTCCCTGTCAATCCTCCCACTCCCGCCCACCTCCCGCTCCGGCCCCTCACGTCATGGCCGCGCCCCCTCACGTCATGGCCGCGCCCCCCCGACCCGTTTGGCCACGCCCCCCCCGCTCCGAGAAAAGTATCCTGTAGACCGCAGATCGCGGTACAGCGAGTTGCACGTGCCGCCGGCAAGCAAGCCAGCCGTGCGGACGCGTGCAACGGGACCTTAGCCTTAGGCTCACAGCTCCTGCTAATTTCATGCTAGTTGCTTATACAGCTAAGTGCAGTTTTTTCCCACTCAAACTCACTTGTAAGGGAGGCAGAGCTGAGGATCACCCCTCCAGTAGCTCCATCTAGACCAGGGTGGCCAACACAGGTCCTCAAGAGCCACCAACAGATCAGATTTTAATGATATACCTGCTTCAGCACTGGTGGCTCAATCATTGACTTAGCCACTGATTGAGCCACCTGTGCTGAAGCAGGGATATCCTTAAACCCTAACCTGGTGGTGACTCTTGAAGACTGGAGTTGGCCACTCCTGATCTAGACGGTTAAGGGCAGAAGAAAATAAAGCATCAATACACTTTTGAGACATCAGATTTAGCTTTACAAATGCTAGTGTAACGATATCGATTTTAAATCTTTATTTAATAAACCCTTTTTATGCACTGTGGAGGCTGCTTTGTGCTCTTTTTCTCAGATCATGTCAATAGACGTGGTGAGCAGCTCTTTGACCAAAGTGTAAAGCTCCCATAAATAATAGGAAGCACAATTAGGATACAGGGCCAATACTTACTTACCAGTGCTAAGCCATAAGATGGATTCCACAAAGGCACCTTGTAGCCAATCCAAGTGAATGAGCTGTATGGCGTCAATCCAGCACTAGAACATCCTTTCTAAAGACGCACTGCTTTGTAATTTTGACCACTACTGTCCTCCATCCAAGAATGGTAGTAACTCAACTCTTGCAGTGTACCAGTGATACATAAATGACAGGGTTAGCCCAGGCATAATGCTGTTTAATAACGAAAAGAAAACAAAAACAGACCCCTACCTACAGCATAAATGTGGGTGTCTCACAAAATAATTTGAAGTCCAGGGAGCCCTGTGCAGTACTGATTCCTAAGGCAGAAAACAGCTCTGTGGTAGCAGATGATGGTTTTAATTAAGAGTTTCCACTGTGTAAGTATACCCTAGTGTTTCCACTGTCTTTTATATATGTATGCATTTTGCAGCAGGGTGCAGAAGGAGTTGTAATTACAGCATAGCTGCTGTACAGACGAGAGTAATGCTGCCACTTACAACATTCTTCCCATTCCTGGTTGTCCTCAGAAGCACAGCCAACTTCACATATAAAGGTGGGCTAGAGCTTCAAACTTTCATACAGGATCTCACAAATGGTCAGCCACCTTTCACCTAAACCTATAATGTATTTAAAAACAAATGTCATTTACTGTTCAAATAAATTTTCACTAATTACGTAGACAGCACAAACTGCTATGGGCACTAACAGAATGAAGGATTGCAGCCAGAGTAGGATATAAACAGTTATGTCCTATATAAAAGCAAACAAAATAACTATGCATTCTCCACAAAGCTCTGTTAGCACTTAAGTTAACACCTCGTTAAGTCACTAACAGGGATCTTCAAAGCTCACTAACGATGTATTATGTGCTGTCTTGCAGCTTAGACCGTTAATGTTAATGATATGCAAATGAAGTGTGGACCACCTAATTGGTATTATCCACAGCAGGCCGTTAAAGTTAACGCGGGCCTTAACGCTATGTTAGTTTCGGTCATGGCTCTACCTGGCTTCCAGAACCTAACTCCGGGTTATAGACATTTTCTTCCCGTTGTCCAGGGCTCTGAAGTGAGCCACTTTACAATATGGGAGCCAGAGTGAATACCATTTGACTTATAATCCCTTGGAAGCCATAGTGGCCATGAAGGCATGGGTAGCCAAGGGGTTACTACAAACACCCTAACTACTTAACGACCCTTTGTATGTCAGAGGTACAACCGCTATGGCATACAAGGAGTTAACTGCCCCCTCAGTCCCCTCCGGTGGCCTAAACTCCCTCCCGGAGGCACCTACCCCCCACCAAACCTAACCCCCTACCCCTTGCAAAGCATACACTGTTGAATCTGAAATAAAATTGTACATACATACAATTGTGAGCTTCCTTTTTTTGGTGTAATGCAGGGGTGCGCAAACTGTGTGCTGCGCCCCCCCTTACCTAAAATGTGGTGTCAAATGACGCGCAGGGTGACGGCGGCATGTGACACGCGTTGCCATGGCGACATGTCCCCGAAGACAAGGTAGGAGACACTGCAGAGGTGTCACACGATACCCCGGCACATAATTTAAATGCCATGGGAAAGAGCACGGGGCCTCTGCAACCGCCACACCCACCCAGAAAAATCTTGCGCCCCCTATCATGGGAGACCACGCCATTTACACCTTTTTATCCGGATCATACATTGAGCAAAACAAGTTAATGAAATAAATTGTAAATTTATTCACAGGAAAAGGCAAACACACAATGTTACACAAACTACATAAGAAAAGACACACTTACTTGGGAACTGGGGTAAAAAAACCTATACTTTCCTAGAAATGTTCTGGAACTGAAATCAGCCTGCAGTTCCACACGCCACCCCTCCCCTCTCTCCAGAGGTCTGGATTTTAACTTGGTGCTTAGAATCTTGGAGAACTCCAAATCTGATGGGTGCAGGGGTTTATAAAACCTCTGAGTTTCACTCACAGAACACTACCCTTATCAGAAGCGTGATAACATTCTCATCAGCCAATCAGAACAGGGCTCATCTGGCTGATGTCAGAGAAAGGGGCATGGCTATCTGCAGGGAAAGTTCCGCAGAGTCTGAAAGAACCCAAATGGCTGTTGTGGATTTTTCCTCTGACCCTCCTTGCTACCAAATGGCCCGACACCTCTTGACATCCTGGATTCCCTTTGAGGGCAGATGGCTAGGCAGACATCATGTATCCTATGCAAATGCTTAGGCTGACTGCATGGATTTTTGTACATACAGTATAACACCCTATGAACCATACTTGAATAAAGTATAAACCTTGGGGAACCTTATATATACGTGTGGGAAATTAGTTTTGGATATCCGGGCTCGAAAACCAGGAGTCTGGGGGACACGGTGCAGCCCCAATGTAATGTACCCCGCGAACCCACAAGTGGTGCCTGCACGCCGGGGTCAATCAGGGAACCACCAGTAGCTGGGCCCCCCGAACTCCTGCAAACAAAAGCAATACAATTTCACCCCAATATCTCACCTAAAACTTACACTCCCAAAATCTGGAGTTTCTACAACACAGGGACCCCCAAAAGCCCCTAAACAGGTCAGGTTTTTCTATACTTTACAGGAGACTTCCATAACCCACAAACCCAATACAGGTTCTGGGACACCTTGGCACTAACTGAGGTACCCCTATGTTGTCTAGGGATCCCCACAGCTACAGGAACACTTTTCATCCCTGTACCACTTTTACCTTTCTGGTCTGCACTGAAGCAGGGAACCAACCCATGAACCCCTATATAGGTTCTGGGTGAACTGGGCATTTACTGGGTATCCCCATCAACCTAGGGACCCCTTGGCTGGTTCAGGGACACCTCATATCCCTATGCCCCTTTTACCTTTCTGGTCTGTGCTGAAGCAAGGAATCACTAGGGGTGAGTCGCAAAAGCGTTTTCAAGGGGGAGATATTGCTGCGACATTTGCCTACATGTATCCACGAATTAGACCTGATTCCTGGGTACATTTTTAGGGGAACCAGCAACTCTGGACCCTTACTAGCTAGGCACATTCTGACAACACTTTCTCCACAAAACCCCCCTTGAAACTCATACCACAGCAATCTCTGCTTGCTGGCACTCCTGGAAAGGTAAAAACACACAAAATATTTTATTGCTGCACATTTTTTTTGTTTGTTCTTGTATAGCGCTGCTGGTTTTACGTAGCGCTTTACAGAGGCATTTTGCAGGCACAGGTCCCTGGCCCGTAGAATTTATAATCTATGTTTTTGGTGCCTGAGGCACATGGAGATAAAGTGACTTGCCCAAGGTCACAAGGAGCCGACACAGGAATTGAACCTCAGTGCCAGTCAGTGTCTTTACTCACTGAGCCACTACTTCTTACAAGGTTATGCATGTACAAACCCTGGGCTCAAGAGCTGACACCCTATAAACCCAACACACAGATCAGGGGTAACCAAACGGGCTGAAACCTTTATTTGATAGCCTGGCTACTCCCTACCATCACACCCCCACTTTGCGCACCCCTGGTCTAATGTACACAATTCACACTTTTTTGCAGTTGCACTTTCAGTCTATTTCACATGATCTTTTTCCTTTGTCATGCTTGGTACAGTACTGGTATCAAACTTCAAAATGTGATGTTTCCCCCCAAGCACTGTCATTATCCTTTTCAAATCCTTGCCATACTACAGGCGGTTGGATACCATATCCCTTCTAGGCAAAGATGTATGTGAATAGTTAATTTAGGGTTTGTTGCAGTCACATTATAGATTGGATGTACTTTGCTCTAAAATAAATGGCTCCTGGGTGTTATTTTCTGATATGATTTAATACCACTGTCTAGCTCCTTCTCACTTAATTGATAAGAAGTCCATTGAAGTTTATTTGTCATATTCCATAAGCTCCGAGATCGCCGATCCATGCCATCTGACACAGAAGCCACATTGACTTCTATGTCAGACCGCATGGAAAGGTAGTCTCGGAGATTAGAAAATCTTGCCATATGAGACTAATAAAATCATTGATGTGGGGTAATAATTAAGACTACATTCCAGTGACTGACACGCTCCCCAATGAGTTGATAAGACTACATCTGTGCCCAGTTCTAATATCTGTTATCTTTTTACTTTTTTCAGGTTCGGTTGTTTATCTGTACTCCGGTAAGTAAAAAAACGTTCAACTATTATCTTGGTGATTTCCTAGAGCAAAGTATATAACCCATTCATTGCTAGAGGGGCCTGCAACATGTGACTAAACACATTACATTTAATTATTATTCTCAAAGCAGTGATTAGAGGTATAGTATGGCATTTGGTAGTGTACAGTTCCTCTCCAGATACACTGTCATTTTATAGTCTAGTTATGCACAGTACAGGTTTAGCAGCAAATACATTATAGCTGACCTTATTGAATCATCAGACCTAATATTTATCACAGATTCTTGGCTCAGCTGCTGTCCCAACAAATTATTCTGTGATTCACTGCTCAAGACAGGAGCGTAGGGGAGGAAGTGTGGCGATCTGTTTTAAAACAACTTTGAAACGTAGGGCTCTTCTTGTGGGGCTAACTCAATCATTTGAGTTTATTGCTGCTCGGAGTGTTACAGGTGTGGAGTTTAGAGTCCTCATCTACCACCCCTGTGGAGATGTTAAGGTATTTCTGCAGTAAATTGCAGACCTCGCTGCTGGCCTAGTCTTGAAGCACCCCAGATGGCTTATCTTGAGGGATTTTAATACCTGGGTCGATGATAAACTATCTCAATTTGGTCAAGACCTCCTCAACACAATGCTCACACAACTTGTTTGCTACCCATAGAAGTGGACACACACTTGATCTTGTTTTCCAGACCGGTTTAGAAATCTCTGACCAAACAATAGACCCAGTTGTCTGGTGAGACAACCACTCCATTTTATTTTCAATCACAGCCCCCCTAACCCCTCCAAATAGACCCTTTCCCATGGAGGTGACCAGGTATGAGCCATTGAGGGGTTTGATTCCCCAGTGCCTGATGGCAAACCTGGAGTTTTCTAACATATTGAGTGCCTGGGTGGATCCCAGTGCTCTTGTTCATTTATACAATAGAGATTTGGGGGCTGCAGTGGATACTTTGCTCCTGTTTGCATATGACCCCTCACACCACCCCCACAGTTTTATTAGCGAATTGAAGAAGAAGGGTCACAAGCTTGAAAAGTGCTGGCAGAGGTCTTGCATGGTTGAGGACAAGCTGAAACTGATTGACCCCATCACAAAATACTAGTCCATAATTACTAGTAAGAAGTCAGAGTTCCTGTCACGTGAGATCATCTAAGCAGACCAGCTCAGCTCTTCCGCACCATGGACAGGCTCTGCAAACCAACATGTCTGCAGTTTGGTGAAGCCTTTTCACAGTCCCATTGTGATGACTTTGCTCTCTTCTTCTCTAATAAATTAACCACCATTCGGGCTGGGGTCCCAATTGTGCTATCTAATGAGTGTCAGGATTCCTGGCATGAAAATTCAGGTTTTCTGGCTTTATGAACTAACTTTGACCATCTGGATGTAGGAGACAATGTACAAACAATCCAGGGGTTGCATCCCACTACCTGTGTTTGGGACTCAGTCCCAACACGCCTTCTCTTAGGCTGTATTGATGAAATCGGCACAGTGTTTGCCCAAATAGTCCTGTGCTCTTTGCAGACAGGGATCTTTCCAGAACCACTGAAGGAAGCAGTCATCAGACCTCTTCTAACAAAAGCTTTCATTAGACCTGGATTACATGGCTAATTACAGGCCTGTAACAAAACGTCCTTTCCTGGGGAAGGTTATTGAGAAAGTGGTGGCAGCCTAACTTGAAACCTATCAACATGATATTTATGACCCATTCCAGTTAGGATTCAGAAGACGACATAGTACTGAAACAGCTCTGGTTCGTGTACTAAATGATGATGACGACGAGAAACAGAGGTGACCGTTCGATCTTATTACTCCTTGACCTCTCTGCAGCATTTGATACCATTGACCATGGGATCTTAATGGAGTACCTGAAGGATTTCTGTGGACTGGGTGGCACAGTTTTAAGCTAGCTCAGATCTTTTCTTACTGGCAGGTCATCTTCAGGAGTGTACTCCTCTGCACCCAAGCCCCTGTCATGTGGAGTGTCACATGGTTCTATCATATCTCCTATATTGTTTGGAGTGTACACGCTGCCACTAAGTGACATAATCAGATGACATGGCCTGGGTTATCATTGCTATGCAGATGATGATATTCAACTCTACTTGTCCTGTGCACCAGGTACTAAGGATCCATTATCAGTCTTCAATAGATGTTTATCTGAGCTTCTAGAGTGCATGAGTGCCAGTTGGTTGAGGTTGAATGCTGATAATACAGAAGTGTTCTTGGTGGATGCTCACCATCGGAAGACAACAAGACTGCAGCTAGGTCAACCCACCGTCCTTTAGCTTGAAGGTTCCCAATTGCTGTGAACTTTGTCTGTTTGCAAAATCTTGGTCTTGTCCTTGACTGTGATTTGACCCTTAAACAACAGGTGTCAGACGTGATCAAATCTTCATTCTTCCTCCGAAAGAACATAGCCAGGATTAAGCACTTCATCCCCTCAGAGGATCTTACTACACTTGTCCATGACTTTGTGCCCTCACACCTGGACTACTGCAATGCACTCTACCTGGGTCTTACAGAAAAAGAGCTGCATCGCCTGCAGCTGGTGAAGAATGCCGAGTCCAGGTTGTTAACTAACCAGACCAGTTCTTGCCACATGACATCCATTCTCTGCACTGGCTGCCTGTAAAATTGTGAATTTATTTCAAGATTGGCTTTTGATATTCAAAGCGTTACATGAGCAGGGTCCCAGCTATATGAGAGACCTTCTAGTTCCCTACACTCCCAGTCGCAAACTTCGATCTGCAGATAAAAGACTCCTTACAGTTCCCAGAATCTCCTTGACTTCCTTTGTGTCCCAAGCTTTTAGCCACGCTGCTCCCACTCATTACAACAGTCTGCCTCGTACAGTTCGAGAGGCTCCCTCTCTGGAAATCTGTAAAAACAGGCTCAAGACCGACCTGTTTACCCAGGAATTGATTTAATGAACCATAACCTGTCCGGCATTTAATAATTACAATACTGTCCCATCCCGTATTGTACCTTTCCATGTGTTTGGTCTCGTATATAACCTTAAATGTTTCATCTTTTTTTCTTTTTGTAATTGTGAAATGCTTTGAGTCCTATTGGGAGAATAGTGTTATATTATTATTATTAGCATTTGCAGTGCAAACTTCACCACATGCATTGCTACTAGTAAAAAGAATGACATTGTCCATATTGGTCAACAGGCTGCATTACACCTAAAGAATAGCATCTGATATTCTCAAAAGCACACGTACAACTATAGCAAAGAAACGTTGTTGTTAGTTTATTAACCCCTTCCCTGTCAGAGATGCTTTGCATCCATTCTTTGGCAGCAAATGACTTAAAAATTATTGCACTGCATCAAATCTGCCTTTGTAGAATTGTGCAAACTATGATTTTATTCATTTGCCGCTGAGAGCCACAGGGTTTGTGATGACCATTTCTATTTTTTCCATGTTGTACAGTTTTCTATATACTGTATCTATAATGACAACGTAGCCTTTTTTAGATGGTTCCACGTATAGTAAACATTTGGGATTATCTGATGGCGACGATGAACTCCTGCAATGCAAACGAGTGAACTTGATTTAACACTAAAAATGTATATCACAAATCAGTTTTTCACCCCAATTCATTCTTTTACAACTATATACCTCCCCCCCCCCATCCCCTCCCCCCCTCCCCTGATTCCTGCTGTTTCCTGGCACATCATGTCACCTTTCATCATCTTCTGGAAATCTGGGTTTTTCTGCAGTGCCTGCAAACCAACAGAACCCGGCCAGTGTGGTGGTTTCCGTCTCTAACATCAGCGCCCAAGCTGGGGCCAAGGCTCTTTTGGTGTGCCAGAGCTACCGCATGATGTGGACACAGGACAGCCTGATGGACAGGCAGCGCGTGGTGCACTGGGACCTATACAGTAGCCTAGGAGAGTACCGTGGGGCGCGACTCCTGGATATGTTCTCTGCTGGGGAGCAGCGCATCTACAGTGGCTACAACCAGGACCGGATACACGTTTCAGACTCTGCTTTCCATGATGGCAACTTCTCTCTGGTGATCAAAGGTATGTGTAGCACCATCCACAGTCCACGAGTGAGTATCACCACTGCCTTATTTAAGGGTATACACCTTGACTTTTGTTACTGAGAAAATATAGATTTTGCCACTGTTTTGCCCCAAGTGAAAGCTTCCCTTAGTCTTCTAATAACAGAAATTATTTTTAAATTGCGTGCAAAAAACTCTACCTCCTTATTTATTATTAATAGTCCGACTGGGTCCTACCTTTTTTTCCCCAATACTCTTCAATCAATGGAGTAACATTTGCTGATCTCTTCAGTAAAAGAGGGGAGAACATGTATGACACAATACAAGGACAACTACTTAATATAAATTGAAAATCAATATAGATGCTGGGTTAACAAAAAAAAAATTTGATCTTGTCCCCCCCCCAAAAGAAATACCAGTTGCGTTAACTATGAGAATATACAATTATTATTAGCTCTATATTCTGCAACCAAAAGTTGACTAGTTAACAGTTAAAGCTGGCTATGTTATAATGCAATATCCATTAGTATATTTTGAATCACTGTTGTAATAAAAATAATAGCATTATCGCCTGAGGGAGAGACAGAATTAATTACAAAAATGTTCCCCTTTTCTATGCAACATCCTAACATGATTATTATTTAAGGTGTTTTAATCACTGACCATGGACTGTATTCTTGCAATCTGCATCACCACTATTGTCACCTGGATGAGACAGTCCGAGTTCAACTGAACATCACCAAGTCAGGTGAGAAGAACAGACACTCTTCTTTATGGCATGACTCAACTGCATGGTGTAACAGGGAACGCTTGAATGAGTATCCTACTTTGTCTGGATAAGATAATGTTTGTCTGGAAAAGGGAGGTTAAGCCCTAAAAGAATAGGTTTTCACAGCAAGGCTAGGCTTGGTGCAAGAGCAATTCAGTTTAAGTCTAGCAAGAACTGCTGCAGGAAAATATTATGGTAAATTATCATATGTATTTGAGTACACAACATGAAAGGTGCTTCAGAGGAGCTTTGAGATACATTAGCAGAGAACTGTCAGTACAGAATTATAAAGGGGTCCTACAATGCAGGGTTGAGGTGCATTGGTACTGTATGAGTGGCATAAAGTGCTGCATTGCAGTGTTAATAACAGTACACAGTTATCCTATCATAACACTAATGGGGGCCTCGCACAAATATCTTGCAATGTAATGTTTGGTCTAGAAGACAAAAGAAGGAAAATTGACTTTTTGTGTGTAACAAGTAGTTGGCACTGGGATATAAAGTAGGTTCTCCTGATTCAAGACTATTGCTTTTATCTTTTACCTTTTAACTACTATTTTACACTGTTTAATATGGTACATGTGGAGTAGAGTATTTCCCTAAGTAAATATCTCTCAGTCTGTAAACATGTTATTGCAATAGTCAGTGGTCCTGTTTTCAGAACGGAAAGTAAAGAAGTACTGGGATGGAGAGAAGGTGGTCATCGTGGCTTTAGCTGGTTCCACAGTAGTGCTGCCCTGTGAGAACTGGAACCACATCTGGACTGACAGGCACCGTGAGGAGGACCAGCAGGTGGTGCACTGGGACCGCCAAGCCCCGGGGATTTCCCATGACAGAGCTGATCGCCTGATCGACCTGTATGCATCAGGGGAGCGCCGATCGTATGGCCCACTCTTCATCAGGAGGAAGATGAATGTGACCAATGAAGCATTCGCTGAGGGAGACTTTTCTCTTCTCATATCGGATCTGACACGAGGGGACGAGGGGACCTACTCATGTCACCTTCACCACCATTACTGTGGCCTCCATGAGCGCAGGATTTTTCACTTGACCATCTCAGATCCTCCTAAGCAAGAAGAACCTAGTAGCAAAACAAAGCTAGGTTCTGCCCCAGCTATAGGTATAGTACAACAATTGTGATGTGTACATACACTGCACTGTCATAACCTCTGCAACAAATGTACAGTATAACCTTCCACCCCAAGATGGGGACTTTGAGTTCACTCAAATATCATCCATAATTACAGTGTGAAGCAGTTATGGTGAAAACACAATATTTCCAATATAATAGCACTGCAACTATGCTGCCATCTTTAATTGCCCCACTTTCATTCAATGCTCACTTATGTATCTTCTATGGGAATTAAATATTTCAATGACACCTTTCATTTACTCACTATAAAAATGCCATCCTTCATTTTTTTAACTATGGTCCCCCAAATCACATTTTGTGTTTTGTAGTATCCTCGCTGAAGCCACCCACAATATGTTCTCTGATTGCAATCTTGTAACACTGTATTCCTTAAGATCTCCAATTTTGACCTAGTCAGAGAGTCTTCTATTCTTATGTCCTCAGATTCCAACATTGTCCCGGAAAACAAAGTCATCAATGTTATAATTCCAGAAAGTCGAATCCATTTCATCCAGCAGCTCGGATACATCCTGGCAACCCTGCTGCTGTTTACTCTGTTTCTCACAGCTGTGATCCTCATCACCCGCAAGCATCGGAAAAGAGGTAAGAAGGAGTCAGAACCTCTAATGACGTGGCACATAATGGAAAAGCAGCCAAAGCTGTCTGATTATATCCAGGTAAACTGAACATCCAGATTTGCGGGAGCTAGCACCAAACCACATATTACACGTCCTATACAATCATAAAGGACACAAAATAAGCAATAAAAGACACCTACATCATAAAGGATATTAGTAATTGACTGAACACCCCATACTGCAATAATGTAGTACTGTTGCCTTGATTATGGTCAAAGAGTTTAATTATGGATATTTAGCCTCTGTTAAAAAATAAAGCTTGGAATAATTTTATTTTTATTTTCACTCTAGACCTCTATTATATTCATGTTATGTTTTGGAATGTATTGCATAGACTTGCATGCAGTCAGATACTGTAATAACAAAGTATGCGTTGGATGAAACCAGCTTTTATGTGTATAAGGAGGGCAGTGCTAAAACAGTTTGCTTACAATGTATTTGAACTAATCAAGGTCTACTCTTTCCCCCTCAGGCTTAGCATATAACTTGAATAAATCTCAAGGGTAAGTGATTTCCTACAGTAAGAACTTGAACGCATTCAACCCTCATTTTCTCACTAATGCTGATGGAATAAGCAATAAGTAAGCATTGCTGGTATAGGCCATTGGGGACTCTGTAAAGGAAAATGTAGCACAACTAACATCAGCAGTCGTACAAAGAAAATATAAAGGGGAACAGATGCAGAACACTGTATAGTACACTGTATAGTATAGGTCAGTTTGGGGTCACTGGTGCAGATCTGCACAGTATCCCAAAGGGCAACATATGCAAATGTTCCTACATCCCACAATTGTATTTTACATTTTTACAAGGAAACTCTTGTATTAAAATCACCACAACTATAATCTCTTATGAATAAAATGTTGAAAGTCACCAATATACTCCCAGCTCATGTAAACGCTTCATCCCAGTTCAGCCTTCCAGAAATGGGGTAGCTTTAGTGAGGTCCCAAGACTCCCACCCTGTACAACTGAATCATGTTCAATCCCATATTGAGGGAGAAAGGCAGGTTTCATGGTGGAAAGTGATGTGCTTTTAGGTTATGGTAGAAAGTGGTTGGCTTTCGTTTCTTCTTTTCGTGTTGTTTTTGATGCACTGTTTTGTGGTTTTGCTTTCTCAGGAAAGAGGTGAACGTGAAGGAATTCTGCCTGAGGCCTCCTGATCTTGTGCAATACAGAAAGGAGGATCTCCAAATTGGTACATAATACACCGTAATGTAGTCAGACAAAGGCTTTATATATTGCACGAGTAGACAAAGTATAATCATAACAAATTAAGAAAAGGTATTACTGCTTTGGGAAACAATGTCCAACAAGTATTATAAATGTTGACTTTACGAAACAACCTCCTCAACCCTCTGGAGACCTGCAGATTCCGGAGAGATATAACCTCTTGTCTACACTTAGCAATGCCACTCTATCAGCTTTATTGTTAGTTTCATAATGTAAAATAGCTTTAATACCTTTTACACATTTCGGTCTAAAAGCCAAACTTTGTAACGTACAGTAACAAATACCGCTAAATATATGACACATCCTGCTTTGTTAGGCGTTCTTTTAGTTCAGGGAACTTACAGATATGCAGTAGCAGGCTTCATAGCATCTGGTGGTACATTATGGGGTAATATGTTGTGTTATTCTGCACCTATGAAACAGAAATTCAAAGTTGCAGGATGACAGGAATAGTGCCCAAATATGTCCAAACTGCGCTTTTTGTTACATCATATGCAGAGTAGAAAAACAAGCACTATGTTTCGGGGATACAACCTCCCTTCGTCAGGTTCATGAAGGGAAGTGGAACAGCCCCCTACCACTGAAAAATAGTGCTTGTTTATCTACTCTGCATATGATATAATAAACGGCACGGTTTGTGCATATTTGGGCTCCATTCCTGTCTTGCTGCTACTTTGAGTTTCGGTTTCACGAGTATTTGAAAGCTGCTGATTGCCGGACGCTGCGTTAAGTAGGGACTGCACGAGGAGTGAAAACAGAGTGCCTGACATACACATTCAGCAAGTAAGGAGACTGCTGGGTTATAAAAGGAATTATTATTCTGTACCTATACTGCAACTGAATCCCATGAAATATGTTGTGTTATCTGGGAGAACAACTCCACATGCTGAGGATATAAGACTATCACAATTCCAAAGTTGCAGTGATGACTGTTGACGTATAAAGCATTGTTTAGAAGATATCAGTGGTAGCCATTTTTCTGATTTATGAAATTATAAATTACTGTTTAGATTATTTCTTTAACAGAAAATTACTGGACAGTTTCACAACAATATAGGAGATCAGGTTGAAAAGGCAAAGAAAAGCTATTCAGGTTTTTATTTCTTGCTTATTTGGAAGTGGAAGTCCCATCTAAGCTATATTAAGGTATCTTCCTTCATCTCTAGCAGTGTATGGGAGGAGGAGTGCATACGGCATTGTGCTAAATATCATCTTAGGTCAGGCTAAGAATAGTGGTGAAGTTAACAAATTGCAATGTGTGTTACATATGGTTCTTATGATTCCTGTGCTATTCGTGTTAACCTTTAATATAAGAATGAAATAATGATTGGATACTTGGTTCTCTGCATTATTTGTGTGTTACTCTATAGTTGATAACCCTTTCCATCTGTTTCATAGCAATGGTGAAGCTGTAACATACTGTAACACTTCTCTCACCCATTACTTACCGGTGGTTACCGTTGTAATGACATATCACAGGTTAATTCTGCCACCGTAGTAGCACTCTGTGGGGGATAAAGAATAAGACAAGCAGTTAAAAATAGCCTGTAAATGGTATTTTATGGTTAAAAATATGTTGTAACAAATCTCATAAAAATATTTTTTCTACCCTAGATTATAAAAATAACATTTTGAAGGAGCGTGCTGCGATGGACAGGGCCTTCACACCAAAGAATATTGACTTAGACCTTGGTAAGAGAGGCCCTTGCGCTCAATTTCTCATACCACTAATTGGTGGGTTGGATCGGAGCTGCCTCGTATATCAGGGGACTTGCAGCTACGCCAACAAAGCAAAGACCCAGATGAGCAGAGATTTCAAAGACAAAAAATTGCAGAGAGCAAATGAAAGTTATAGTTAGTGGGGAGATTGTAAAAAACCCCAGTCTCCAAGTCTTCATTAGGAGAAGGGGAGGAATTTGGCTGGAGATGAGTTAAACTGCCTTTCTTGGAACAGGCATTGGGATCCGATAAAGGGATCCAAGCTTAAATTGGACCTTTGTGGTATTTTCAAAGGGAGCGTGTTGCTAGTTACACTGAGATGCATCAACTAAATCTGCAGTCTCTTAGTGCCACAGCTCAAGCGGTACACTGGTTCACTGGGCATTTGTTAGATAACAAGTTACTTGCCTGTATCGGGGCAGTTCCACTTACTTTAACCCCGCATTTAACAAATAAAATAATGTAACAATGTATTTGGCTTCCTTAAACACATGTAATCATCCTTTACCCCTTCACTGCCAGAGGAACCTACAGCGCAATGCTCAAGTATTCGTATTCTCATTTCTGAAAGAGGCATCAATCCCTTTGCTGCCAGAAAGGTCTGCAACGTTTTGTAGGCCTCTCTGGCAGCGAAAGGTTAAAGGTATTTCTATGAAAATAAGACTGACACTGACTATGTTGATGGTGTGTGTGAGGATCTTTACGTAACATAGCAGCACCTCTGCGTAATGTTTCCTCTTGTGGAGTAAAGGGCTGAACAGGAGCATGAAATTAGAACATTGACTTTCTATATGAGAAATGTGTGACAAAGGGGAACTGCAGTATGGCACAGAAACTCCAGTGGCACCAATGGGAGTTTCTGTGTGATCGTGCCTATTGGAGTCAATAGAAGTTCTGTGCCACAGTGCCCCTTTGTCTCACATGTCTAATTTAATTAATTAAATCATAATAAAAAACAAGTCTCAGAGTGAGCCTATAATATTGGAGATCCGGGACAAGCTGTAAATACCAGTTGCATGTGACATAAGGTCATCACTTTGCCATTATCCACCATCTACAGCCCAACAGGTTGCAGAGGTCAGACATTCAACTCAACCAATATCATTTTTCATTATTCGAACATGTGTGATATGCAAAGGCAAAGCTAATCTATTACTCGCTGGAGGGGTCTTCAACACATTGTACAATATCTATAACATAAATGTTAACGAGTAATTGTGGGGTGCTAGATTCTGCATGCACTAATTGTGTGTTCCCTCTCCTGGCAGAGCTTCGGAAGGAGTACTGCAAATGAGGAACCCTTTGTAGCTGCTGGCTGGCCCAGGAGCTGAGACTTGATAAGAAGAGGAATTTAATAGTTCCCCAGCATTTTCATTCAAGCTGTTGTTTTCACCGAAATGTCCTCCCTTTCCTGCTGCACCCATCTTGAGCATTTTGGAGCAACTGTTCCCAAATGTAACAACTCCTCTGCATCAAAAAGCACAGATTCAACTGATTACACCATTTCTTGGTAGAATTTGCACAGTGGGGCTACTTCCATCTTTCTCTATAATTGTTTTTTATACTCAATAGGGTGCAGGAGTTGGATTTCCAAAATCTAACCAACCGTCTGGGTAGCTTATTACCATGGTAATGGTCTTATGATGGCTTATTGCAGTAGCTGCTTTTAGAAGTGATGAAATATAAGTATATAGTAGGCATCATACATGTAACATTGTATATCTGGCTTCGTTTTGATTTAGGAGTTTGATTGTTGCTTTTCTTCCCTGTAAAAAAAATTCATTTGGTTCTGTCACTAATCTGTTAAATCAAAGATACCAATGTCTGGACATGCTTTAAAGTAGATATACAGTTTATGTTGTGTGTAATTCTTTGTGTGTGTAATTATCATCGCTTAACCCCTTTTGTTATTGTTATGTTGCGATTTCACAAGTCACTTGGAGTTGCTATGGTTCCTACGTAAGATACTTTACTTTGATGTTTAGTTATTACTACTTGGGCATCTTTGCCTTTCTTTGCAATGTTCTTCCTGCCACTACCAAGGGTAAAGACAGCATCGTGTGAAACACATGGTCAAACTTTTCAGGGAATATACATGTAAATGCAATATAATGACAAGCTCTTGCTTAAATATGCTGTTTTGGAAACCAAAGTGTACAAAAAAAGGATGACCACGTCTCCTCCATTGCCTTCAAGTGTTCAACGTCTCTGCATTAGGGGACCTCTCCCGGTTATAAATATCCTCTATTGCCTCAGGCCTACTTGTGGGTAGAGATACATTTTTATCCAGTGGTAGAAGTGTGATGGTATTAGGGCAAAGGTGATCATCTCCAATCCTAAAGACCCCTCAACAGCTCAGGTTTTAAGGATATCCCTGCTTCAGCACAGGTGGCTCAATCAGTAGCTTAGTCTTCGACTGAGCCACTGATTGAGTCACTTGTGCTGACGCAGGGATATTCTTAAAACCTGACCTGTTGGGGTGTCTTGAGGCCTGGAGTTGAGCACCACTGTATTAGGGTATACAGAGCACCTGTTTTTTATTATTATTTACATTACCGCTTCTTTTTTTAAGACAAGGTGTTTATTTTAAAAGATGTTCTGTCTCCTGTTTCTAAAACATAAATCTTGTATGACTCTTTCCAGAATTAGGGCGAGGCAGTTTTGGCCCAATCTCTTAAAATGATTAGACATTTTGATAACAGGCACAGTACAAGACCTTTTTAAGACAGCCTTTTGTTAGACTATGACTTGAACCGATGTTGAGCTTGAAAATAAGCTTCACCTTGTTCACTTCTTCATATGTTCTTCAAGCGTTTTGAAGATGATAATCTTCATAGCTCATGCACAATAACTTAGCTGTTACATGAATCAGCCATGTATCTAAGTGTATGTCTATCAATGAATAGTCTCGTGTGTTGGTTTAATAAATAGTATCACAACCCAAAGCCTTCAGCTTTCCCTAGCACCCATATAGCTACTAGAACTATTAATAACTATTGTAAATATTACTGTGTAGGTAAAGCCCTGTTTGTACTGTTTTATCACAACCTAGTATGTTTGCACAGAAATACCCATTTATTTTACCTGTGACCTCAAGCACTCATAATCTTCAAAAGGTTCTCAGCTGTACTAAACTTCTACAAGAGCTGTGTGAAGTATAAAATGCACCTATAACCGTTTCAGCTGAACCAACAATTTGACTGCCATTAGTGTAATCGGGAAGACGTTTTTTTCCCCTGTGAGACATAATTGGCAAAAAAAACCTCTGTTTTTTTGTGTGCAATCCTCTGAACCAATATAAAGTAATTGTAAATATAGGATGTGTGTCTCAACCAGGTTGAATTGATCAAAAGTTAATCTCAACGGACATATGTATTTTTTTTTAAACCTGACCTAGCTACAGTACTATTGTACTAGTCTATAGGACACCGTTTGTGAGTTACCTTTGAGATAGATTTGTATAGAGAATAGTACTCTATCAAGAATAGATTTTTCCCTCTGACAGGTTTAATCAGCGACTATACATTTTTATACTATATTTTTGTCTTCTAAATCACTAATTCATTGTAGTACTGTACATGTGCTTAAAGGACCTAATCTATGCCAATTTAGCAGCTGAATGACAAATTAGTACTTTTTTTTAGGATAACTATTCCAGGGGGTAGTACAAGAAAATATGTTAGCTAATCGAAATGATACACAATGCAGTATTGGTCAGCAGTCACTGCAGGCACAGGATCGCTTTTGCGGTGATTGGACGGAGAAATAAGGGATATAGTAAATCATGCTTAAAACAATGTGTGTATTGCAATCCCCATTCTATATATAAGAGACTTTCCTGTGCTATCTGGTGTCAGATATGTACAGCATGTAACATCTGCAAGACCTTTCATCTCTTTCAATCCTCACAAGGTTCAATCAACGTTATTTTTCTAGATTACACTGCAGTTATTAGCCAATTTATTAATCGTTCATTTAAAAGGCAACATTATTATCCCTTCCACAGCTGCCTTAGTGCATGCACACATTTGATCAGTATGGGAAAGTAACTCTTAAAGGCCCCTCCCTATTCAATATGCTGTGAAGTCATCTTCCCTATGTTCCACGATATTCAAATGATGGGACTCAAATATTCTCCATCATAGTGAATGCGACTTATAGAGGGGCTACGCGTCTGTGAGGCCCAGATCCACAGAGCTCGTTATTGACGTTAATGAGACGTTAATTTATGTTTAAAGCATTGTTAAGTGGTAATGGGTATCTTGAAAGCTCACTAAGTGCTGTTTTCAGCTGTAAGGGGCCCTGTGTTAACCATAACGGACGGTAGTGCTAATGATCTGCAAAAGAGGTGTTCCCACTAACAACGCCTACCCACAGAGCCCCATTATACTCAATGCAGGGGTTTCACAAGCCATACTTCAGGCTCTGCAGGGAGCTAACACCACCTTTAGGTAAGGCAGAAGTGTGACACTAACGCGAGGCAATGCTACTTAACATTACCTATGCTACTGATATCACTAACGCGAGGCAATGCTACTTAACATTACCTGTGCTACTGATATCACTAACGCGAGGCAATGCTACTTAACATTACCTGTGCTACTGATATCACTAATGCGAAGCAATGCTACTTAACATTACCTATGCTACTGATATCACTAACGCGAAGCAATGCTACTTAACATTACCTATGCTACTGATATCACTAACGCGAGGCAATGCTACTTAACATTACCTATGCTACTGATATCACTAACGCGAAGCAATGCTACTTAACATTACCTGTGCTACTGATATCACTAACGCGAGGCAATGCTACTTAACATTACCTGTGCTACTGATATCACTAATGCGAAGCAATGCTACTTAACATTACCTATGCTACTGATATCACTAACGCGAAGCAATGCTACTTAACATTACCTATGCTACTGATATCACTAACGCGAGGCAATGCTACTTAACATTACCTGTGCTACTGATATCACTAACACGAGGCAATGCTACTTAACATTACCTGTGCTACTGATATCACTAACGCGAGGCAATGCTACTTAACATTACCTGTGCTACTGATATCACTAACACGAGGCAATGCTACTTAACATTACCTGTGCTACTGATATCACTAACGCGAGGCAATGCTACTTAACATTACCTATGCTACTGATATCACTAACGCGAGGCAATGCTACTTAACATTACCTATGCTACTGATATCACTAACGCGAGGCAATGCTACTTAACATTACCTGTGCTACTGATATCACTAACACGAGGCAATGCTACTTAACATTACCTATGTTACTGATATCACTAACGCGAGGCAATGCTACTTAACATTACCTGTGCTACTGATATCACTAACGCGAGGCAATGCTACTTAACATTACCTGTGCTACTGATATCACTAACGCGAGGCAATGCTACTTAACATTACCTATGCTACTGATATCACTAACGCGAGGCAATGCTACTTAACATTACCTGTGCTACTGATATCACTAACGCGAGGCAATGCTACTTAACATTACCTATGCTACTGATATCACTAACGCGAGGCAATGCTACTTAACATTACCTATGCTACTGATATCACTAACGCGAGGCAATGCTACTTAACATTACCTATGTTACTGATATCACTAACGCGAGGCAATGCTACTTAACATTACCTATGCTACTGATATCACTAACGCGAGGCAATGCTACTTAACATTACCTATGCTACTGATATCACTAACGCGAAGCAATGCTACTTAACATTACCTGTGCTACTGATATCACTAACGCGAGGCAATGCTACTTAACATTACCTGTGCTACTGATATCACTAACGCGAGGCAATGCTACTTAACATTACCTATGTTACTGATATCACTAACGCGAGGCAATGCTACTTAACATTACCTATGCTACTGATATCACTAACGCGAGGCAATGCTACTTAACATTACCTATGCTACTGATATCACTAACGCGAAGCAATGCTACTTAACATTACCTGTGCTACTGATATCACTAACGCGAGGCAATGCTACTTAACATTACCTATGCTACTGATATCACTAACGCGAGGCAATGCTACTTAACATTACCTATGCTACTGATATCACTAACGCGAGGCAATGCTACTTAACATTACCTATGCTACTGATATCACTAACGCGAGGCAATGCTACTTAACATTACCTATGCTACTGATATCACTAACGCGAAGCAATGCTACTTAACATTACCTGTGCTACTGATATCACTAACGCGAGGCAATGCTACTTAACATTACCTATGCTACTGATATCACTAACGCGAGGCAATGCTACTTAACATTACCTATGCTACTGATATCACTAACGCGAAGCAATGCTACTTAACATTACCTGTGCTACTGATATCACTAACGCGAGGCAATGCTACTTAACATTACCTATGTTACTGATATCACTAACGCGAGGCAATGCTACTTAACATTACCTATGCTACTGATATCACTAACGCGAGGCAATGCTACTTAACATTACCTGTGCTACTGATATCACTAACGCGAAGCAATGCTACTTAACATTACCTGTGCTACTGATATCACTAACGCGAGGCAATGCTACTTAACATTACCTATGCTACTGATATCACTAACGCGAGGCAATGCTACTTAACATTACCTATGCTACTGATATCACTAACGCGAGGCAATGCTACTTAACATTACCTATGTTACTGATATCACTAACGCGAGGCAATGCTACTTAACATTACCTGTGCTACTGATATCACTAACGCGAGGCAATGCTACTTAACATTACCTGTGCTACTGATATCACTAACGCGAAGCAATGCTACTTAACATTACCTATGCTACTGATATCACTAACGCGAGGCAATGCTACTTAACATTACCTATGCTACTGATATCACTAACACGAGGCAATGCTACTTAACATTACCTATGCTACTGATATCACTAACGCGAAGCAATGCTACTTAACATTACCTGTGCTACTGATATCACTAACACGAGGCAATGCTACTTAACATTACCTATGCTACTGATATCACTAACGCGAAGCAATGCTACTTAACATTACCTATGCTACTGATATCACTAACGCGAGGCAATGCTACTTAACATTACCTATGTTACTGATATCACTAACGCGAGGCAATGCTACTTAACATTACCTATGCTACTGATATCACTAACGCGAGGCAATGCTACTTAACATTACCTGTGCTACTGATATCACTAACGCGAGGCAATGCTACTTAACATTACCTGTGCTACTGATATCACTAACGCGAGGCAATGCTACTTAACATTACCTATGCTACTGATATCACTAACGCGAGGCAATGCTACTTAACATTACCTATGCTACTGATATCACTAACACGAGGCAATGCTACTTAACATTACCTGTGCTACTGATATCACTAACGCGAGGCAATGCTACTTAACATTACCTATGCTACTGATATCACTAACGCGAAACAATGCTACTTAACATTACCTATGCTACTGATATCACTAACGCGAGGCAATGCTACTTAACATTACCTATGCTACTGATATCACTAACGCGAGGCAATGCTACTTAACATTACCTATGCTACTGATATCACTAACACGAGGCAATGCTACTTAACATTACCTGTGCTACTGATATCACTAACGCGAGGCAATGCTACTTAACATTACCTATGTTACTGATATCACTAACGCGAGGCAATGCTACTTAACATTACCTATGCTACTGATATCACTAACGCGAAGCAATGCTACTTAACATTACCTATGCTACTGATATCACTAACGCGAGGCAATGCTACTTAACATTACCTATGCTACTGATATCACTAACGCGAGGCAATGCTACTTAACATTACCTGTGCTACTGATATCACTAACGCGAGGCAATGCTACTTAACATTACCTATGCTACTGATATCACTAACGCGAAGCAATGCTACTTAACATTACCTATGCTACTGATATCACTAACGCGAAGCAATGCTACTTAACATTACCTATGCTACTGATATCACTAACGCGAGGCAATGCTACTTAACATTACCTATGCTACTGATATCACTAACGCGAGGCAATGCTACTTAACATTACCTGTGCTACTGATATCACTAACGCGAGGCAATGCTACTTAACATTACCTATGCTACTGATATCACTAACGCGAGGCAATGCTACTTAACATTACCTGTGCTACTGATATCACTAACGCGAGGCAATGCTACTTAACATTACCTATGCTACTGATATCACTAACGCGAGGCAATGCTACTTAACATTACCTATGCTACTGATATCACTAACGCGAGGCAATGCTACTTAACATTACCTGTGCTACTGATATCACTAACGCGAGGCAATGCTACTTAACATTACCTATGCTACTGATATCACTAACGCGAGGCAATGCTACTTAACATTACCTATGCTACTGATATCACTAACGCGAGGCAATGCTACTTAACATTACCTGTGCTACTGATATCACTAACGCGAGGCAATGCTACTTAACATTACCTATGCTACTGATATCACTAACGCGAGGCAATGCTACTTAACATTACCTATGCTACTGATATCACTAACACGAGGCAATGCTACTTAACATTACCTATGCTACTGATATCACTAACGCGAGGCAATGCTACTTAACATTACCTATGCTACTGATATCACTAACGCGAGGCAATGCTACTTAACATTACCTGTGCTACTGATATCACTAACGCGAGGCAATGCTACTTAACATTACCTATGCTACTGATATCACTAACGCGAAGCAATGCTACTTAACATTACCTATGTTACTGATATCACTAACGCGAGGCAATGCTACTTAACATTACCTATGCTACTGATATCACTAACGCGAGGCAATGCTACTTAACATTACCTGTGCTACTGATATCACTAACGCGAGGCAATGCTACTTAACATTACCTATGCTACTGATATCACTAACGCGAGGCAATGCTACTTAACATTACCTATGCTACTGATATCACTAACGCGAGGCAATGCTACTTAACATTACCTATGTTACTGATATCACTAACGCGAGGCAATGCTACTTAACATTACCTGTGCTACTGATATCACTAACGCGAGGCAATGCTACTTAACATTACCTGTGCTACTGATATCACTAACGCGAGGCAATGCTACTTAACATTACCTATGCTACTGATATCACTAACGCGAGGCAATGCTACTTAACATTACCTGTGCTACTGATATCACTAACGCGAGGCAATGCTACTTAACATTACCTATGCTACTGATATCACTAACGCGAGGCAATGCTACTTAACATTACCTATGCTACTGATATCACTAACGCGAGGCAATGCTACTTAACATTACCTATGTTACTGATATCACTAACGCGAGGCAATGCTACTTAACATTACCTGTGCTACTGATATCACTAACGCGAGGCAATGCTACTTAACATTACCTGTGCTACTGATATCACTAACGCGAGGCAATGCTACTTAACATTACCTATGCTACTGATATCACTAACGCGAGGCAATGCTACTTAACATTACCTATGCTACTGATATCACTAACGCGAGGCAATGCTACTTAACATTACCTATGCTACTGATATCACTAACGCGAAGCAATGCTACTTAACATTACCTATGTTACTGATATCACTAACGCGAGGCAATGCTACTTAACATTACCTATGCTACTGATATCACTAACGCGAGGCAATGCTACTTAACATTACCTATGCTACTGATATCACTAACGCGAGGCAATGCTACTTAACATTACCTATGCTACTGATATCACTAACGCGAGGCAATGCTACTTAACATTACCTATGCTACTGATATCACTAACCGCCATCACTGGTTTTGATAACAGTATGTTATGGGCCCTGAGTTAACAGGGCCTTGTGGACATGGCCCCTAGATTGTAAGCTCTCCGGAGCACGGATTTCCTTCTCTATTGTCATATTGCATATCTGTTGTACTTATTGTATTATGATTCCCTGTATTGTTATTCTCTTTTGTAAAGCGCTGCGTACATGGTTGGTGCTATACAAATAAAAATATACTTACATACAGAATATTGATTAGGTCACCTGCCTGTCTTTATTAACGTATTGGTGTGCAGGGTGCACTATACATTGCATTATCATGGCACTTCCATGCTGGGAATTGTGCCTTACTGACTGTCATTCAATGATTGCATTTCTGTCAAAATGACTGGTTCAGTATGTTGAACAACCAATAAAGATGTATACAAAAGAGCAGTAGATGACTTTGTAGTATGAGCATGCCTCAGTTTTTTTTTTTTACAATGAACCTAAATTGTAATTATTTTGTGCCCTGCTATAAATAGGATGACCACATTTTTCCCGGGACACATTTAGTGCATGCACGAACACCGACCACACATGCGCAAAAGGCAAGCGCGCACACGCACATGCGTGAATGGTAAGCGCTCATGTGCGATGTGTGCTTTCCGTTCGTGCATGTGCGATAGGCGCTTGCCTGTTGCTCGTGCGCATGCGCAGCTGGCAAAAGATGATTCCGCAATCGCGGCTGGCATGCGCCAATCGTGCATGCGTGGCTGGCAAGTGCCAATCTCGCATGCGCGGCCAGCATGTGCTGACTGTACATGTGTGGCTGTCTCTGTCCCAAAAAAACGGGATATTTAAGATAAAAGTCGGGACCCGGGACAAAGTGTAAAAAAACGAGATTGTCCCGGCTAAACCAGGACTTCTGGTCACCCTAGCTATAAAGAGAGACGTCAACTTTTTATATCTTTCTATATGCTCCAAAGCAGGAGAACCGGCCGAAAGCTTCCCATAAAGACAGAGTTTTTAGCCGGTAACGGTGTGATTTGCCACTTTTTAGCATGTTGAATAAGACCTTTGACTCTTTTGTGCTAAATCTTGGTTCCGTCATAGATGCACAGTCCAAACCTTAGGTGCTTCGATGGTGGTAAAAACTTGCACATTGTAAGGTTGTGATAGCATAACTGAGTGGGAGCGTTGATTCCCTCACACTATCTCTGGACAAGCACCAGATATTCAAGACAGTGTTTAAAGTCTGTGCCTCTACCTTTTATACAGAAGTCTCATTGTAAGGTGGTTTAAATTCCGGAACATATCAGCTTCTGCCAGTGAATTCCAATCAAACTTGAATAGCAGAAGCCTTGTGTAAAACTCTTATCTGCGGTGGTCACCTTACACCACTTATGTGGCACAAGCAGTGCACCAGCGGAGGCTTTTCAGTTCTGGTCTTTTTAGAGAGCTCATTGCATTTCTTCCTAAGAGAAAAAAACAATAGGTTGAAGATTTGTCCCTTTCCTTGTAAGGACTCAGAGTCATAAGAGCCACATTGTAACAACATTAAAAATCACCAGCCTTATTAAATCTGTTTAATGTCACAAAGCTATGCTATTAAACCACTTCGCCGCCGGAGGGGCCAGGAACAGACTATTTGGTGCCAAAGTGTCTCAGGAAAATCTCCATTAAAGTCTTTACAGATACTTGCCAAATAATGGCCCCAATGGCCACTTTGGCAGATATAGGATTAGCTCCTAACTATGGGAAGAGGGATGAAGTGGAGGGCACAACAAACTTATGCAAAAAATATTTATTCAGCCAAAAATCCAACGTTACGGTTGCAACATGGAACCTTTATCAATATGAGGGCTCATCCTAACTCCCACTAACTCACCCTGAGCCTCACTAACACCCACTAACATACCATAACTCCCACTAACTCACCCTAACACTCAGTAACACACCCTAACACTCACTAACACCCACTAACTCTCACTAACACACCCTGACAACCACTAACTCACCCTAACTCCCACTAACACCCTAACTCTCACTAACACCCACTAACTCACCCTAACACTCTATTAACACACCCTAAGGCTGAGGCCCCAGTACCTCCGCTGCACGCGTGCCCGCGAGACTGGCGGCGCGTGCAGCTGATTCCCAGGTCTGCAGTGAGCCGCAGGAAGAGAGACGGAGCGCGGCCATGACGTCACCCGGCAGGTTCGCCCTCATTGGCTGAACCGCCGGGGGGTGTGGCTTAGCGCTCCGTCGCGAGTCAATAGAATTGAGAGCAGGAGCAACTCTCGCCACAGCGCTGCGGCCCCCCCTCGCAACGGGCCCGGCGCCATTGAGGGGAGGGCTCTCGTCCCTGCAGCGTCCGCCGCAGCGGGCGCTGCAGTAGCCAGCGGGGACCAGGCCTAACACCCACTAACTCCCACTAACACTCACTAACACACCCTAACACCCACTAACTCACCCTAACTCTCACTAACACACCCTAACACCCACTAACTCACCCTAACACTCACTAACACACCCTAACTCCCACTAACACACCCTAACACCCACTAATTCACCCTAACTCTCACTAACACGCACTAACTCAACCTAACACTCACTAACACACCCTAACACCCACTAACACTCACTAACACACCCTAATACCCACTAACTCACCCTAACACTCACTAACACACCCTAACTATGGGCTCAGTTACTGTTAAACCCCTTCTAAAAACACAGCAGTGCTATATTTCTGACTGATAACATAAATGTATTGTTCAAAAACAACCTAATCCTTTAAAATACTATACAATTAGAGACAGTGGAAGCATGGTGCTGTTTCCCATTGGGCCAAAGAGATGATGAATTCTTTGCAGACTATTCACAAGCCTCACCCAGCTGCTGTCATTTGTTCCTTGTGATGATTTCATTGAATCTCTTTCATGCCAGGAGGGCCTTGTAATTTAATATAATACAGGTGTCTTCAGCATCAAGTGGATTAACCCCTCTAGTACCTTGACAGAAATTGCAGGAATACTCTAAACAAGTAAATGTATCTTTTTCACTAGCTACAGTCTCGGACAGGGACGGACCGGCCTGGGGGGCAAGAGGGAAATGACCCTCAGGGCCGGTCAGATTTAAAAAAAAAAAATTGGACCGATATAAGAAATAAGCTGTGAGCACGCACTGTAAATTCCAGACAAAAGGTGGCGCTGCAGAGGCTAGAAGCTCTTTTCTCCTCTCTGGTGTGCTGCTGGTACTGGTGTGTGTGTGTGAATATACAGCCATGTGAAAAAGAAAGTACACCCTCTTTGAATTCCATGGTTTTACATATCAGGACATAATAACAATCATCTGTTCCTTAGCAGGTTTAAAAATTAGGTAAATACAACCTCAGATGAACAACAACACATGACATATTACACCGTGTCATGATTTATTTAACAAAAATAAAGCCAAAATGGAGAGTTACCTCTCGTTTTCAAGTATGTCCTGGGCATGGAGTTATGATAACAAATACATGGTTACAAATACATGTGGGTAACAATGATCATAACATGATCTCATTAAAAATAAATGATCAAAAAAACAGATTACTTGGGTGCAACAAAGACCTTAAACTTTAGAAAGGCAGATTTTAATAAACTGAGGACTTCTCTACAAGGAACACATTGGGATGATGTTTTTGCAGGGAAAAAGGTAGAAGATAAATGGGCAGTCTTTAAAACATTGTTAGCAAAGCACACTTATCAGTGTATACACTTGGGTAATAAATATAAAAGAAATAAGTCAAAACCAATGTGGCTAAATAAACAGGTAGGGGAGGACATGGACAAGAAGAGGAAGGCGTTTAGATTCTTTAAGTCAGAAGTGGTGGAGGCAGTATATCAGAATTATAAGGAATGTAACAAAAGTTGCAAAAGGGCAATCAAATGAGCAAAAATGGATAATGAAAAAAGGATTGCAATAGAAAGTAAGGTCAACCCTAAAAAGTTCTTTACATACCTTAATAACAAAAAAACAACCTAAAAACATGCCAAGGTTGTTTCTAATGATAGAGGACAGGACAACACATTGGTGAATAGGGACGAACATAGATCATCACAGTATTCGTCAAATATGAATAGGTTCAATAGTAGTAATGAGGGGGCAAGGACAAAAATGTATTTTAACCCCCATAGAGACCGTTCTTAAAGAGAAAATGACAACTGAAGGTCAGTAAATCATAACCCTCGCAATAATATAGCTTAAAATTTGAACACTAGGGGTAGAGATAACAAAAATCCTAAATAAGATGACCTTAGATTGTATACCAGATGTCACGAATTAAAGGAAGTGCAGAGTGCTAATAATGTTGAAAAATCTGTGCATTCTTTTCAAGGGAGAGAGACAAAAGGTTAAAAAAGATTAGATTGGAACTTGGACAACCCCCCATCAAGACCCCACATGAGATCAGCAACAAGAAAAAGATCACACTCAGGAGGGGAAAGAGAGGAGGGAGAAAGTTCACCTTCCAAGAGAGAAACCCGGAGCCAGAAACACTAAGGTCCAGAGATATCTTTAACCATTCGTCCTTTCAGATAGATACTGAGTTTTGCAATGTTCTGTCCAAAGGTCTAACATTTGCTCCAACCGCCAATCCAAGCCAGTTTGAGCTATATGTTGACCTTCAAAAATATTTAAGAAAATTAACATTGCTTAGGCATTTTGTGAATTGTAGAGATTCAGGTGACATTGAGGTCAATTCTTTATCGGTGCCTTCTAATCTATTTAGTGATCCTATAGACCAACACCCTTATAGAGATCGGAATGGTCACTTGCAAGACAACCAGACTGACCCTATAGATGTGAATAATAGAGGAGTGTTTCACTCCGGTTATAAACCAAAGTCAATATTTTATTCTCATTATTCCAAAGGACAGACAGTATGTCGAACTATTTGGTAAACTGCTTGAACAGGAATTCAGGCAGATATGTACCCAAGTCTCTTCACAAAGACATGGTTACATGAATATGACATTTAGTGAGACTAAGGCAATTAAAGAATTAAGGTGGAACCGTAATATTGTAGTCCGTGCTGCAGACAAAGGAGGAGGTATAGTTTTACAGGATAGGGAGGATTACTGTTTGGAAGCAAGTCGATTGCTGTCAAACATGGTTTCACATAAAAAATTGAAACAGGATCCGAGCGCCAGGTTCCTCCTACCTATGAAAGTACTGTTAGATGAGGCACTAGAACACGGAATTCTGAAGAAAAGTGAATATATATTTTTTTATATATATACCATTACCCACTGTCCCAATTTATTACCACATTCTGAAAATACATACGTCTCTCACCAATCCCACTGGTCATCCCATTATTTAAGGTATAAATTCACTTACATCTAATTTTATCCCAATATTTAGATTTTTTATTTACAGCCACTAGTCGCGGAACTTCCTTCACATCTAAAGGATACCACAGCAGTTTTACAGTTACTGCAATAAATTGTGTGGAAAAGCGGCTATAGATTGGCAACGGTAGACGTACAATCATTATACACTAGTATCCCACATACAGAGTGATGCACAGCTGTAAGGTATTTTTTGAACTCTAGCAATTTGCTATTATTACAGCAAATCAATTTCTTACTTAAGTCTATTGAGTTCATATTAACACATAATTATTTTCTTTTTGAATCTGATTATTATTTACAGATATTGGGAACCGCAATAGGCACCACATTTGCACCATCATTTGCGAATCTGTATATGGGATGGTGGGAACTGATGACTGTGGAAAATGTACCTCCTCCACAACTTGTATTGTGGAGGAGGTATATAGATGATATACTAATAATATGGGATGGGGATGAACTTTCTCTCCTGAAGTATATTGCTGAACTTAATGATAATATATATAATTTGAGATTCAGTGGGGAGAACAGTGTACAATCTATTCATTATTTTGATCTTGAGATCTTTATAGAGCAGTATCAATTATGCACGAAAACTTTCTTCAAAGAGACAAATGTAAATTCATATATTCATCCGTCGCCATTATAAACCGTGGGTGAATAACATTCCTTTTAATCAGCTTTTACGGCTAAAAAGGAATTGCACCCATGATGAACATTTTCAAACTCAGGCATTATTCCTTAAGGATCGTTTTCTACAAAAAGAATGATGAGGATCTGATTGATACAGCAAAGGGTAAAGTGAACTTAACCAAAAGAAGTAACCTGTTGAAGTATAGAAGCAAAAGGTTAAAGAAGAAAAATAATGAACACATTTTAACTGCTGTTCAAACACTTGTAGGGAATTCAACAGCAATTAATGTTATTCCGCCGATGGCAAAGAGGGATGACTTCCCTGTGTTTATTACACAATATAATGATAAGCAGTGAACTATTCAAAAAGCTATAAGTAAGCACTGGAAAGTCCTCTCTTTGGACCCCGTTCTGGGATCTTTAATGAACCCCAAGCCTAAAATTGCATATAAGAAAGCTAAAAATCTTGAAGGGATATTGGCCCCTAGCCAACTCAGAGTGGAGCCCACTAAAGATGGAACACTGAGATCCCATTTAGGCGCCAGGGGTAATAACCGTTGTAACAAATGTAAAGTGTCAGTAAACATATGGTTACAAATAAACAAGTTGTTTTTTTTGCTACGAAACAAAGTTACGAAATTAAAAGTTTCATTAACTGTTTCACTACTCATGTAGTTTATCTTGTTCAATGCAAATGCGGGTTTCAATATATTGGTAAAACCAAAAGGAATTGAAAAATCCGCATTTTAGAACACATGAGAAACATTAAGAATGTACAAAAGTTAATAGACAAAAATGTACCCTTTACCCATCTATTAAAACATTTTATGTACTCTCATGGCTTGACCCTAGTGATTTAACCTTTATGGAGATTGAGGTTGTTACAGCTATTAAAAGATTGGGGAATAGAGAGTTACGTCTTAGCCGAAGAGAACAGTTCTGGATATACACCATGCAGTCCAGGCATCCCCAACTGATTACATTGAACGTATCCCCTTCCTTAGGGAATAACCATGTGTCAAAGGGTAATGGTTTGAAGTGTCAGCCATGGTTTAAATTAATTAAACACTTTTTATGTGGTTTTCTAAAATATGGTGATTTTTTTTCAGATCTGGTGACTCAGATTGAAACTATTTACATGGTTCAATCGAAAGTGTATATATATATATATATGAACTTATGGTGTTATATGTCAGTATACCTTTGTATTAAATTATTGTATTAAGTGTTTTTAAGCATGAGTAGCAATATAACACACACACACACACACACACACACACACACACACACACACACACACACACACACACACACACACATATATATATATATCATTCTTAACAGTGACTATTATGTTTGGTATTTATTTTGGGTGCTGTTTATTTGTATTGTATTGTATCAGATTATATTTTACTGTGTATTCTGTGTTATTGCCAGATTTGGGTGACTGTGAGGTTGTGGTGCGTAAGCACTATAGGCTGTGTGGGTGATCACTACCTCTGTGCAGCTGATAACTAATTTACTAAGTGAACGCCTTGAATTGAGGCACTTATTGGCCGCATTATGGTATTTAACTCCATGTAAAGCCTCATCACGTGACATCCTGACGAAGCACTACATCGAAACGCGTAGAGGTCACGCGCGGCTGTTTCATGGACTTCAAGATGTAGAGAGAGACGTCTGAGAAAGTGAGGGTTTTTACGGCGTGAGCGAGAAGTGTTGGTCTGGACTATTTACATCCACTGCACCCAGCTTTTAAACCGGAAGCTTTCCGGCATCACTCTGTTCTTTGGGCAATTGTGAGTTTATTTTATTACTGTTATTATTTTTTCATTGTGTATATTGCCTATGTCTTGGTTTTATTGTGTATGTTAACCCCTTGTGGGTTTTTATTAAAGAAACGCTTTAGCTGCTCAGTGCGCCTTCTGCCAATTCTTTTCATTGTTTTCAGGGTTATACATTTTATATAAAGACATTGCATGAACAGTTAAAGATAATATATGTTATAGGCATATGGAACAGTTACAGAGAATAAAATGTGAGACCACTTTCATTTGGAAAGGACTTAGATTGGTGGTGCATTCACCCTTGTCACATATATGTAGCAGGGTACTTCCCCTTACCTCCGTAGGGAGCTGGTTCCGTGGCTCGAGAGGGAAAGTTGCAGCGGCCATCTTGCGGTTGCATTTTATTAGGGAACTATGTGTGGCGCATTGGCCATTTCGTGGATGGCGCCGCCGGAAGGGGAAGGCCTGCAGACCAGGATTTCCTTCGCGGGACTGGAGGCAGCGAGGCAGTCCTCACGGAGCCGTAGGAGGATGTGGTGTCCAGGGAGCGAGTAACCTTCCTGGACTAGTCCAGAACCTTACCCCTAGGCCCCAGGCAGTCCCGTCACTGTAGCTAAGTATTGTAAGGATGGCCAACAGCATAGGGATTACCCCTGTAGTGAGACACTTCAGTGGAGCAGGGCAGCAGATTATGAAGGTTTTACTCTGGCTGGAGGCAGCATCACGTGGCGACCTGAACGTGAGGCGTGAGGGGCTTGGTGTCGAAGACCCCGCGGTGTGGGACCCCCATCTCTTTTGGAAGCATCCCCTGGTTACAGGACTGTACCAGGAAGGTAGACGTGCACCAACGATACACGAGGGAGAGTAGCGCTGCCCACATATAAACTTGGGACAAGGGAGCCTCTGATGGACACCGAGTTCCAAGTGCCCAGGGCTTCCTAAGCATTGTGGGGGGGACGGACAAGCACCCATATTGCATTGTACTGTTACCGTGTTATTATTATTGTTATTGCTGTGTTGCATACTATTATCTTTGGGCATACTGTGGGATCACAGTAAAGCCGCATTACATACATACCCTATGTGAGTGTGATTATTTGGGGTATACAGTATAGGTATACCGGTTCCCGTGAGGAGCTATCCCCCAACGCTGGAATCCTCACGGGTGGAGGCGCTGCACCCATTCACCCTAGGCTCCCCAGGAGCGGAGGCTTAGCCCCTGTAAGCCCCTGTAAGCCCCTGTACTACATAACGCCTGCAGTTTCCCTTAGGGATAGGGAAGGGTTGTTACATATACAAGTCACGTGCTCGCAGGTGTGCCGTTCCTGACATCCATAGGTAAGAAAAGCTAGAATGCAAGAACTAAACTGAAGTCTTATGATGACATAAATCCAGGTTGGCATGATTGAGAAAAACAGAAAAGAGCAAAAACTATGGAACCACTAACAGCCAAAGAAAATAGCTCCCTCTTGTGGATACTGAAAATGTTTGCAATTTTTGTATTAAATCCTTCCATAATACTGTAGATTGAAGATTTAGGTGCTTTTTTGTGCACTTATAGCACTACAGTGTCGTACCACACAATACAGCATTGGTTTAGGTGGCAAAGTTTTATCGTACACATTGAGTTATATCTGTCCACAATACATACCCTCAAATGGACATGGAAAAAACAGATGCATGTCTCTCCTGTCTTTTGTTCATGCGAGTTAGAATGGGCTGTACTATTCAGTGGTACTTACATGTGTACCTTGTGTGTCTAATTTTAGAGCGGTTTACCAAATGATATAAATAAGGAATTATATGCTAGCAGAAACCCTACCGATTATTAATTGTATATGTAGAGAATAAAAACGTTAATTGTGGACAATACAGGCATACCCCGGTTTAAGGACACTCACTTTAAGTACACTCGCGAGTAAGTACATCTCGCTCAATAGGCAAACGGCAGCTCACGCATGCGCCTGTCAGCACGTCCTGAACAGCAATACTGTCTCCCTACCTGTACCGAAGCTGTGCGCAAGCGGGGAGACTATAGAGCCTGTTACACATGCGTTATTTACATCAGTTATGCACGTATATGACGATTGCAGTACAGTACATGCATCGATAAGTGGGAAAAGCTAGTGCTTCACTTTAAGTACATTTTCGCTTTACATACATGCTCCGGTCCCATTGCGTACGTTAATGCGGGGTATGCCTGTACTATGGATGTAGCGAGACTTACTGTCTCCGGAGCCGTGGCCAAAAAAGTATCAGCCCTGTGTGATGAGCTCCATGCACACAGGCACACTGCCCCCTGGCAGGTTCCTGTCCAGTGTGCCCTGGACATGTGACTGTAATGGACATGAGAGCAGCCAATGATAACGGCTGTGGAAAAGGAGGGACTATAAGGGAGTGGAGTTATTAAAAAGGGGGGCGGCCATGTTGAGTCAGATCTGCGCGAAGCTGAGTGCTAACACGTCCGGTCGAGGTTTGCAGAGAGTACACGTGTGCACGTGACAGCAGGAGCAGTGAGCTACAGTGTCAGGTATGGACAAGAGTTCAAGCTCCATCAGAGGGGATCCTCAACGGCTATTTTTTCCCCACGTAAAATGTGTCTTCGCAGTAGCCGAAGCCCAAAAAGCCACCCTAAACCAAGATCAATGGCGCGGAATCACTAGAGACGTATTGAACATCCTGCCGCTGGCCTCCACAACGCATCGCTCCTTACCTTATAAAAGATGAAGCAATGTCGTTTACGGAGTATAATCCATCCAAATCAACGGCTATAAAGCCCACTGGTACCGAAGCACCCTATATGAAGCACAGGCCTGCAACAGTTAGTACACAACGAGCTCTCATGGTGTGCTGGTACCAACAGAAGCCAACCTACCCAGGATAGGGTGGCTAATACACCACTGACACTGATTTACACCCACACAGCGTTATTGGGGATTATACTGGCGTTGCAGTCCCCTCCAGAGAAAAGAAAATGGTGGTTTAAATCTCCCACATCACGTCTCAACTTCTTATTGGCCTGCGTGACATGTGAGATTGAAGTGCCAAGAAATACCTTCACCTATAGCAATGTGTATGCCATAAGGGCCGACTCGACAAATGGTGGAGCATTATTAACCCCATGCAAGAGACTGACAATGTGTACTTTATTATGGGTAACACGTTTAAGTATGCCCCCAGCGTGCGACTGAGAGCTACCCGAGGCTTGAAGTCCAGAATCATATTGTTTGCCGCAAGTTTCTGTCATGTTACCAGTATATCAATGTACGTGAATTGTTATTGTTGGCTGTCAAATAAAGCACCTTGCGCCCATCCTATTTATAAAAGTTCCTGGCGCCCATCCTTTTCATATTCAAGCATCCACACCCAGCCTCCACTTACCCAGCACCATGCAAAGGCCTGAGAGACTGAGCACTGCCATGTATATAGTCAATCTGAAGTGACCTCCTTTAGAGCCAGGTAAAGAGGGTTACACTACCGTGGTTCAGCTCCGGGCACCCCCTGCTTTCTGTCTGAGGGGGACTGCTTATTGAATTTACAAAAATATTCAAAATATATTCTGTAGCAGGGAATCTGCAGGGAATGTCCTCTCCCAGAATCCCCTCACCTTCACCATCACTCCTTAATGGCTTTCCCTCTCAAGTCAGATCATTGGAATTAAAACTGCATTTGATTTTACTCTGCCATGATGTTATAAGCCAGGAAGTCAGCAATTTACAAAGGGACTCTAACAAAAGATACACCATTAAAAAACAGGAACAATGTGCTGTTAGCCCCTCTAACAGGGAAATGTTAATGCCCCAAAAGCAAGCAGCAGAATTGCTGTATTATGTGTACTAGAACGTACATACTCACCATATAAGATACTGATGGGCGTGCTTATAAAGAAAGTTGTAGTTGCCCATTTTTACATACGGTGTCTTAGGCAAGCTCTGGAATGGAGAAACTTCTATTGAAATGGGATACATGGAACCATGACCAGTGCAGTCATACAGGGGAAAACGTGGCGCAAGCGGCATTGTTGTATCAAAGGAAAGAGCCCACCTATGACAATAGTAAAGTAATGACAGTGGCTTGTGTAATAAGTTAATTGTAGGTGATGGTCGTTATTTAAAAAAACTCAGACAAGTATATAACATACATACAGTACAGTATATATAAAATGTTTTTTTTCTACTTCTAATGTTTCCATGTTTACTTAATGCTATGGAAGGTTTTTACCTAATCTACTTTATGATAAAGCTGTGGAATCCTAGAAGCTATAGGTAAATTATTAACTAACATTCCCCCTATTTGGTTATTTGATGTCAAGTTATCATTGATTAGCCAAACAGGTAACACCGAATAGGTATCTGATAGGCATGAACTGAAAAGTAGTTATAGTATTTTTCTAAGAAAGCAAATTCCATTGATAAGTTATTTGAGTTGTTTTTTTTTTGGTCACTACATGGGGACGTCCCCAACACAATTTAGCTTTTGTTGGAGGAGATATCAGCAGAACCTCCAGACATATAAGCCTCAGTACTTGTAGTATGGAGCTTGTCAAGTTGTCTCCATGTACAGTGGACCATGGGGAAAAGTCAAAAGGCCCAGCTATTACTTTTATACACGTTCACTGCCTGAGAGGCAAAGCAATGCATTGCGATGTGCTCACTCTGTAGTAAAATTATCAAATACATTATCTACATGCCTAAATATTGCACATTTTATATGATAAATGTCAAGTTTCAATACGAGGGTCCCAAGTTACAGCCCCTCAAATATACCAAAGGAAATCCTTTTAATATGACACATTTTCCAAGGTCTTGTACATAATATAAATGCCTCCTTCTCTTATTAAAAATAGAAAGAAAGATGAAAGACGTCTAAACAAAGACTTCCAAAAATGTATTTGGATTTGGAGACATAAATGTAAAATTTACCTACTCAAATTGCAGCAGCCCAAAATAAATGGGGGAGTAAATTCCCCAAATATTAGGGATTAGAGTAGTGCAGAGCTAACTAGATATTGCAGTGTTTGGGTCAACAATAAGAAAAGACCTGGAATATCTGTTGCATATGAAAACAGGAGCTATACCGGAAGAAGTCATGGAGAATCCTTTAATCATTAATACATCCAGGGCATGGTGTGTAAATCTGGAAAGATTATTATTATTAAGACGGGGAACCCACTGTTTTTGCTCTTCTTGGGCAACAAAAGTGTTCAAGACGGTAAGGCTGGTCATCTGTTTAATACTTGGGATCTGAGTATGATCTCTTGGTAAAGGGAAGCAGAGTTGTTCATTCTTTTTAGGAAGTGAGATACAAATTTAAATATACACTCTACACATTTATTTGCATTTCTACAAGCAAGGCACTACATTTATACAATCCTGGAAAGGGTATCAGACAGAGACATACATAACCTGCTAGATCAGTGTTAGGCAACATGATATACCTCAAGATATGACCGTATGGCCGTATGTGAGGCCCTTGAGCCCTCAAAAGGGGCGCACATTACACATACATATACATACATACATACATACATACATACACACATATGTAGCCCCCTGTAAACAGCACAGGCTATACATATCTTTCTCCTACTGAGGTAAGTCCTGTTAAGGGCAGGCACCAGTAGTAATCATGGGTTTCTCCCCCTTCAAGCCCTGCCCTGAGTGATAGATGCAGGCCCCGGACTCTGCTGCAGGCATGAGCCAGAGGGGAGGTCCTACTGACATCATGAGGGGTGGGGCTGAGACTATTTAGCAGCCCATTCCTGTAACTGACAGCTAGTTCTACTTGGGAGTCCATCCAAGTCTGTCCTGGGAGTGGGAAGAGAGGGAGTAGGTCGAGCTCTCTCTCCTGGGAGCAGGAGAGATACAAGGAGGACTCTGGCCTATGATAGTGGCGAGGAGCAGAGCTCCGGTGGAACCAATGCCCTTCACCCTGATGAGGGGGTGATGGGTAGGATCTACCCCCGCCCAGAGGGGACCCTCTGAGGCGGGCACTGGGGTATTGAGGCCCCTCACAGATCATCCTGAGGAGTACTATTTGGAGGAAAGGAGAGGAGAGGTGAAAGGCTGTACACTTTGGGATTACTGCTGTGTGCTACTACTACGGCTGTTGTTGTTGCGGCCGTCTGCTGCCAGGCTGCTATGTACAATAAAGAGAGACATTGCAAATTTACACAAAGACTGTTGTGTGTGGTCTGGAGCACCCACCCTGGGACAGGGGTCACTTCTTCTGTATGTGTCCTACCCCATACTCCTGGGAAGGTATAGAAGATGGAGGCGCTGCACCACAACTAAGAGAATAAGGCAACTACCCCAGAAGCCTGGTCCTGTCTCCCCAACAACATCGTGGGAAGCTCAGGCCCTCCTGTTCCACGCAGGTATGCACCACTCAAGCGCATGTAACCAGCCCTCACACACCCTAGAGATAGTACATGTATCTGGGGGCGGGGGGGGGGGGAACCAGGGTTACACATATATACAATATATATATATATATATATATATATATATATATATATATATATATATATATATACCAAACACACGAAGACAAAATACCGCAATCAACCCCGTATTATAACTGAAATCTGTAACCAGACTATCCCTGTCAGTGTACTCAGGACTGGCGTACTTAAAACTTCTACTAACGATCGTGGTAATAAAATGTCTGCATCTGATGGTGTCAAATTCATCACTAAATTTAGTGGGTACTCCAGACAAATTACAGATGTGCTCAATCGGCACTGGAATGTAGTCATGTGTGATCCACACTTAAATAAAATTCTCTCCCCTAGGGTTCCTGTCATTTTTCGCAAAGCTACCAATTTTAAGAACCAATTGGCCCCCCAGTAGACGTAAGGAATTGGCCCCCACAATGGATCGCGAGGTAGGTCATTTAGGTAGCTGCAGATATGACAGGTCTAGGTGTATTATGTGTAAACACATGACAGTATCCCAGTCCTTCTCATCCTCCTTTCATGGGGACAACTATCCCATTCAAAGTTCCATCCAGTGTTTGACCACTTTTGTGGTCTATGTCTTGTCATGTACCTGTAATATCCAATATGTCGGACGGACCAAACGATCCCTTTGTCTCAGATTCCTGGAGCATAGACGTGCGATCATTAAGGTACTCTTACTCATAGTGTGCCCCTATGTGGCTATATCAATACTAATATTCTATGCATTTTTCACCCTATTGTTGGTGTATTAGCACCCAATCTCTCTGCTATATTTATATTTATATCTATAACACATTTAGTCCCATATACATTCCAATATCAGGTTGCTCTATGTTTTCAATGGTAGCAAGTTTATTTTATATTGCATTATAGCCTTGAATCTTCCAGTGTGCAAATGCTGCTTATACTAACTTTATTGAAACTTAATTAATTTAATTTGATTTAATAAATTGGCTTATTTAGCGCATAGCTACAGGAAAATTCAAATGGTTTACTTTTGTTTAGTTTATATATTACAAAAGTTTATTAGAATTGTTATGATTATTATATTGGTTACCATTATTAGATTTAGAGCATAATATAGTGTCATTTTAGATCTGTTTATTTTTGTTCATTGCTATATGGAACAGATTTTTTAATTATCTGATCGTTATTTGATTGTTATTTAATATGTTTATTTATCTGTTCTATGCTGATGAACTTCTTCACGACATGATAGGCAGCTGCCGCTGTGTTTCAGCTTTAAGTAACTCACTGTGATTGCCCACAAGGGTATATATATATATATAACAAACACACAACGACAAAATACCGCAATCAACCCCGTACTATAACTGAAATCTGTAACCAGACTATCCCTGTCAGTGTACTCAGGACTGGCGGTGCTATTGGGAATAATAATATAAACACACAAAGAAAAAAGAAACACAATAAAAAGCACTCAGATATATCAGAAACAATGAATAGATATGTTATAAAGAATACAAAATAATTTTAATTAATTCACATCTACATAATCAACATGCGTGTGATAATACTACGTAAGACATATAGAACACCCACAAGCTCATATTGAACCCCCAAAATAGCCACAACATATATATATAAGCATATAAGTGTCACAGAGGAGTGCTACTGAGCATGGCAATATACATTTAAAACCAGAGACGAACATGAAACACAGACAGAGCTCAATGCACATCCAGCGAAACTTTATACACGGTACAGTGCCTAAATATACATGTATTGATATCTATTAAATAAAATGGTCTTTTAGTTTAATATTTTGGCCAAATTGTTGTAAGCCCCTGAGCCACTGCACGGCAGACCACATCTCAAGGGTCCCTACACTAATATAAATTCTTAATAACCTGTGCATTGCCAGGAAGAATGATTTATAATAAATCTGTCAAAATTAGTTGCATAGTTCTAAGTCTGATTGAAGCTTTTATTAACCTGTACATTACCAGGAAAAGCACTCTGTATTAGAGTTGTCACAATCACATTGTATGCAAGCAAGTTCCCTGAGAGTGGGAGATGCTATGGAGTATCAGCCCAGCACGGGACTCCAGTGTACGTAATAGCTTAAACAGAGTAATGCACAGTCAGTACTCCGTGCTCCTATGAATGGCTTAAATGCGCATATGCAGAACGCCATCCAATCAGCAAGTATACAGCGCCAGCCCAGAATGGGACTCTGAAATAGCAAAAAAAACAGCGAAGTCCACGGTTTGTACTCTGTGCCGATGACTATATATAGATTGCGTATGTATAAAGTGCCGTCCAATCAGACCTTCCAGTGCGTCAGCCCAGCACGGGACTCCGAGATGGCAAAACAAAGTCAAACACAATTGTATCACTGCTTAGTTACTGGAAACAAAGTTGTTTTCCTTCCATTTTGATTTATACTATGGAAATAACTACACCGGAACTTGCATGCACGAATAAATGCTGAGTTTCAGTCAATAAATCTCATGTCTCTTGCATTATTTAGGCATAGTTGATCAAGGTCCAAATGTAGTAAGTATGATAAGCAGGCACATATTGGTAAAGTCTCCTCGTACCCTTATTGCATAGAGCAGCGGTGCGCAAAGTGGGGGGTGCGGGCGCTTGCAGAGGCCCCGCGCTCTTCCCTGAGGCATTTAATTAAATGCCGGGGGATCGCATGAGGCCTCTGCAACACTAAACACATACCTTGTTTCAGACGCTGCGACGCATCGCCATGGCAACGCGGCGTCATATGACAAAGCAATACAGATAGTCGACATGATGGAGTGTATACGCATCTAAATTAGTAGCCATCAAAAACATAAAAAAGACAATTGCATTAAAAATGTAAAAAGAAAAAAAGACACAGTACATCCTATATAACTGGTTAATGGAAAAGCTAAACTGTAAGCGCCCACTATTCATAATCACAGGAACACGGCATACCCTAAATAATCGTTCCTCCAATGTGGCAACATGGAGCCAAGTTGAGCGATCCAGTGACACTCCCTCTGTAAGAGGGCTTTCTCCAAATCACCCCCTCTAATGCCAAGTGATACTCGGTCAATAGCAAACGCAGAGAGAGTGGCGCTGTCTGACCCTGTAAAAAATGTCTAGCCACAGATGATATTTTTTTTAAAGAATGAAGATCCCTCTGTGCAAACTTGATATTGTGGGTATGTTCTAATATCCTAAAACGGGTCTCCCTTGTTGTCATTCCCACGTAAATCAGATTACAGGGACAGGTCAGATAATAAATGACCCACTTTGATCTACAATTAAGAAAATAATATATCTTAAATTCTCTGATTCTTGCACTGTCTAAAAAGGAATCTGTCTGTTGCATAAAGCGACAAGCTGTACAAGCATTACATTTGTAGAAACCCTTTTTGTTAATGTTGATAGAAATGTGGGATTAACATGAGGCATACTGCACCGACACACTTTATTCGAGCAAATACCCAGTATGTACCTGGCAGATACCTGGAATGCGCCGCTCCTCACCTCTGACAAGCCCCGTTGCGTTTGCCTTCCCAGCCTAGGTTCATGCCTGGCTGACGGGCAGCTGATCTGTTAAATGATAATGATTAGGATTTAATAGGCTGCAATGCTTCGCGTGTCTACCAGATGGCATAAATTCATGAATTGTAATGCAGTATATATATATATACTGTGCAGTATTGCAGCCAGCGGGAATAAAATGCTTCAATCCCTGCCTGGAAAATAACCCAATGCACTCGGGCAGAAAACAGTCACAAACCTCAATACACCCGGGTATACCCGAATTCGTGGGACTAGCCGAGCTCGAATAAAGTGTGTCGCCAGTGTATAATGGCTGTGGACTAGCCGGTCCCTCAAATTAGGAGATCTTCTACTGGTAATGTTGACACTTTCACCCAAGATTGATTTTAGATCGGGGTCAGTCATCAGGATTTGCCAAGGATTTTGTCAAATCTTTCTCAAGTGTGGCCATTGTTGGTTATATGTCCCAATAAATCTTATTTTCGTTTGTGAGACATCGGCCTTAACTTTTCATTTAAGCAAAATCGTCCTGTTGCATAAAAGTCTACATTTCAACCCTTTATTAACACAAGTCTTGCTGTACCCTCTTTGTTTAAATCTTAGTTGCATTTCTTGAGCTCTGATTTTGAAAATGTCTTCTTTAGAACAATTAAGTTTTAAAAACAAAAATTCACTAGTATGGATACCTTGTATTTGATGACTAGGATGGAAGCTAGAGGCATGCAAAATTGAATTTGTAGCACTCTCCTTTCTAAAAATATCAGTGCCAATATTTCCTGATGTATCTATACTAATCTTGAGATCAAGAAAGTCCACATTACTGGCACTGCATTTGGAGGTCAGTTTGATGTTTAACTCATTATGGTTGAGATATTCGCCGAAATCCGCAAACCCCTGCACAGTGCCCTGCCAGAGGATCAGGATATCATCGATATATCTCAACCAAAAGATAACATGACTCGTCATGACTTGATTGTCATCTGTGAAGACAATTTCTTGCTTGCACCACCCAAGGAACAGACTAGCATATGGGGGCGCACAGGTTGACCCCATAGCTGTGCCTCTTTTCTGTAAAAAGGATTTATTTTTAAAAACAAAATAATTGTGTGACACAATGAAGGCTAATAATTCCATAAGCAAATTATTCAGCTTTGTTGAAATATTCATCATAGAGAAAAAATGATTACAGGCATTAAGACCATCCTGATGATGAATTGAAGTATAAAGCGATCATATCGCATGTTGCAAGAATGGTGTTGGCTTCTACCGTGACACAATCCAGTCTTAAAAAAACATCTATTTTGTCACGGAGATATGATGGCAGTGTTTCCACCGCCGGACGCATAAATGCATCAAGGAATTTACAAATAGGCTCACAAAGATCACCTATACCTGCCACTATCGGTCTACCTGGAGGGTGGGTCAGGTGTTTGTGAACCATTGGCAGGAGATAGAAAGTCGGAATTATGGGAAATTTGGATATCAATCCATCACGATTTTTAACTGTAATAATCCCCTGTGCGCTGGCATCATACAAAATATGATCCAGCTATGATTTAAATTTTGTAGTAGGGTCTGACACTAGCTCAGAATAATACTCTGGATCTCAGCTTTTTGTATACCTCCCGCTCGTACATGTCCTTTAGCCAAATTACAACATTGTCCCCTTAGTCTGCTGGCTTAATTTCATCTGAAGTTAATTTACGCAATTCTGCGATGGCATTCCATTCTGATCTGGTTAAATTATTAGATTCAATACCCTGTGGCAGATCAAGGATATCTTTCGTAACCATGCTTGCAAACACCTCTATTTGCGAGCTTGTCTGCATTGGTGGACAGAATGTTAATTTAGGTCTTATATGTGATACCATCTGTAATTCATTATCAGTTGCTGAAGATTGTACTGCAAAGGAGGAAGCCATATCTTGAATCAGCTGGTGTTCCTGAGTATTCCACACCGACATCTTGTCTGTGTTCCTAGATCTTGAGATTTAGAGAAATGCTTGGTTAATAGGAGTTTGCGACAAAAAAGATTTAAGTTCTTCACCCACTCAACTTTATCCAAATAATGAGTGGGTGAAAAGGATAGGCCTCTTTGTAGAACCCGGATGGATTTGCTCCTGGGAAAGGGTTATATCTGAAAGGTTCAAAATGGTCAGATCGTTTTTTACCACTTCGCCTTCCGATCCTTGTTCCCCTTGTATCCATACTGCTCTCGATTTCTTAGCTGATGATGATCCACGTCTCGTGCGCCTTCTGTTTTTGTGCCGATCGGCTTAGCATAAAAAAGACCCCGAGCTTTCTGCTGGTTGCTGATTGGTGTCTTGAGTCGCAGTCGGAGAAACATTTGCAGAATTATTCCTTGACTTTTTGGTGGATTCGTTATTTCTATTGTTCTTATTCCCACGATTCCACTTATAGACATTTTTGGATTTAAAGTCCAGAAGGTCTCTTGAAAATTAACTTTTCTTTAATGTAATAATATCTTGCTCATACTTTTAAGATCCTTCTTGATTTTATTGATTAATTCCAAATCTCCTGTCTCTAGGGTTTTTTGCACTAGCTCAATTTTTTGCGTAACTTCCACTAAAACACTCTCATCATGTTCAACCAGGCATACTTCTGCAATTGGCTAAAGCAGTTAGCCAAGTGCCTGCGCGCCTGCAGGCAAAGAGGCGTGTTGACACTGCAGCATTTTGAGGAGACAATAAATGTTGTCTTCTCAGGCGGTTGCCGCGTGACGTCTGCATCACGTTAGCTAGTTCAGCCAATAAGGGCGAACCAGCTTTGTGACACGCCCGTGACGGGTCCGCCATGCCTCCCCAATTTCCTGCAACCAAGTTCACAGATTGCTGAGGCTGCAGGAGTGCGTGAGGCTATGCATGCGGCCGCGTACAGCCGTGTAGGCAGTAAATGCTCTGGCTAAGAAGGGAGTGGGAGGTTTGAGGAGTGAGGATGTAGTGCTGAAGGCTACGAGACTCTGCTTCCTGAATAGGCGGTCGAAAACCAATCAAGCTGATAGTAGAAGTGGGTCTCTCTGGGACGTTTCGGATATAGTGCAATGTGTCCCATAAAGAAAGTGGGGGTTTGCCAATGTCCCATTGAATGGGTGTAAAAGTATGCTAGCACGCAGCACAGATCTGGGCCTAAGAGGTCTATACAGTATATAGAGCTCTCAAAAAGTAACACACATCACAGTTCTAATTTGTTATTTGAAAGAAATGTAAATAAATGTCAAACTGCTAACTTCTATTCGCCATCTCAGAATTGACCATTTTTTACCATGTGGAAAACGATGATTGCCCCAGGTGAAAACAAAATTGATACATTTTATCTGGCAATTTATCTAATGACACATTTCCTACCTAATACTTCTGCGCTTTATTGTCAGCCCTGTATAGAACAGGAGAAAATCACAGTGACAGACATATTCAATATGACATTTATAATATGATTTAACAGCAACAATGATGCAATTTTTTTTTTTTTAAAGCTTAATGCATAGAAAGATGGCGATCTCCAAGGACTGAAATCAGTGAGATTTGGGGATTCTGGACCAAAAATTAATTTGAATTAAAAAGTACTGACTTCAATCAGTGAGACTCCAGTGAAGTATATAACATTTAGCTAATGCTGAGAATCAGTCAGATACTGGCTACCAAAAAGAACAACAACACGGACATTTTAGTGCAAAAGAAGCATAGTTAAGTGTTATATTATGTAAGTACTATTATTATGGTTTCTGGTCGAATATTTCTCTTTTCAGTCACTATCATTAACAGGAAGGCCAGATATGAGAGTATTTGCTGCACGTTGACGGGGAAAGCTCATTCTGACTCATAGGAACATAAGGCAGAAGACGTGTGTCTGCTGTTTCCATGGCCTTTGTGCTTATGTATTGTGGACAGACACAATTCATGTGTGTAATAAAACATTACCACATGAACCAATTCTGTGTAGTAAGACACCACAGTACAATAAACACACAAAAATGTACCTACATGTTGAAGGGGCTGCAGGTTTACACACAGGGAGTCTAATGTGCTCCTGTTGACACAAGATGGCAATGAATGCACTGAAGTCTCTGAGCACATTCGGGGTAAGATACAATAGCATGAGCACCCCTCTCACATTCTTAGCTTAACCCTATTGCATAGAGGACTGCAACGCATTACTGTACAGAGCAGGAGCACGCCAATGCTTTCTTCCTAGAAACAGATTCATTGCGCAAGAGCAGATAAGCAATGGTAGCAGCACCGTGGTATTGTTCACTTAAGGACAAAGATATTCCAGGTCATTCTGCATCTCCCTTACCCTGGTTTGTTCTGCTTTATCACAATATGAAAGAATCAGAATAAAACCTACAGCTCAATTAATTTGTCATTTGTACTTAACAATATTGTATCACCCCCATTATCCAAGAACATCCATCTCTTAAAGATCATGTCTACCACAATACAAATGTGTGCGGGAATGAAACAGAACGGAGCAGAGGAAGGAATAAATAGTGTAAGGATATAATGCATTTATAATAAATAAATAATATATTTGAGGTATGTACGTATTATGTGTTAGCCCAGGGGTGCACTACGTTTCCTTCATGCGCCCTCCTGTCTCCTCTCCCCTCCGGCTCACGTCCCCCTACACGGCTCCACCGTCAAATGATGTCGCTGGGTCATGTGACGTCACATTGTCATTTGACCCGGGTTGCCATGGAGACGCGTCGCTGGAAGGCAAGGTAAGTAAAAAGTTAGAGAGCTTGCCCGATCCCCAGCATTGATTTTAAATGCCTTTCGGGAAGCGCGGGGCCTCGGTAACAGCTGCGACCCCCCCCCAGAGTCTCAGTCTCGTGCCCCGCCCTGGGGAGTATGCCCCCCACTTTGCGCACCTCTGTGTTAGCCTACTACTCTACTTAGGGTTGCCAGCAGGGGCAGATTTTCCATTAGGCCTGATAGGCCCGGGCTTAGGGCGGCAACATTTTGGGGTGGCAAATTTCCCTTTCTTTTCCCCCAAATACAGAGACCCGCTCTCTCTTCCCTACTGATTTTCAGGGGAGAGCATGTGGCCTCTGTAAAGTTACTACCTTCTCCTTCGTGCTATGCTCCTACTTTGTGCCGTCCTCTTCCTTCTTCAGTGTCAAATGACGCTGCGACGTCACACAGTGTTGCGTTGCCTTGGCAATGTGACGTCTTGGCGTCAAATGAGAGAGCAGGCTGTTGCTAGGGGGCTGGGCAGCTTCCTTCATCCTGATTGGCTGCAGCTGGGTAATGTAGCCAATCAGAAGGAGGTGTCTGGGGGTTGGGGCAAGGAGAGAAGGAAACAGCATGGAGAGGTGAGGTGAGAGGGGTGTGTGTCTCGAGCGAGTCGCATCTTTCACCATTGGGTCCAGTATTTGGAGAAGCCACCTGGCAACCCTAAGATGCTACTACTCTACTATCCATACTACTTAACCCATACAACCTTGATGTTGACTGTATAAGAGCACTGCAGAGATTGGTATACTGTACCATGAACAAGTTCCAAACGTTGACTCCAGTTATACAGTTATACAGTTATTGGGTGAGAGGACATATAATACAATCTTAGTTTGTGCAGGCTGCCGAGGCTTTAAAGGTTATGGGTGAAGGGCATAATGTCTACTTACACCCCCTTACATTGTAGCATCTGAGATCACTACCCTTTATTGATTCATTACGCGAACCACTTTCAAAATCCCTAGAAGTGTTTTGAAATAATTGGCAGTAGTGACAGTGGGACATTCCTGGCACAGTAATAAATATCCCCAAGTACACAGCTTTTAATACAATAAAGCTCCTTGTTTTTAAATATCACACTGTTATTTGTGGGCCTTAGAAATTCCTACTTGCATTTGGCTGTGTTGTCAGTGCTTGTCTAGAGATTTCAGTATTGTTCAATGTTTTAGCTGCTGGAGGCGCTAGAAATATATTGCAGTGCAACGTGCGGGAAGCCCTCCTGCATGCATTCATAAAATTACCCGTCTGAACCAGAACACCCAGCCTTTGTGACCTTCAGACTGTGCTACATAGGAATGTTATCTCCAAACCATCAGCTGCTTCCTTCCTGTCACAGGTCTTCTGATTTCTTGTAACTCTCTCACTGCCGTAAAGCATGGTACATCCAGTTATTACAATGCCACCTGCTTAACCATTATATATATATCTTGCCATATTGGGAGTGTCAATAGAAGTTACCAGGCCTACATATTATAATGGGATGTGCCAGTCTTGGTGGCATAAACCTCTCTGATTAACAGTTTGTGCCAGATCTAAGATGTTTGACAAACAAGCTTCTTATATATAATGCAACAGAGAGCAAAAAATTGAGCTTTGGCACGAAAACACATTTTACTTCGCATTTCCCTCTATATGTACATATTTGTGTGCATAACCATGTAGCCTCTTAAAGCATAATTGTAAGTATTACTTTACAAGAAAAATCATAATGCAGGATGGCATACCCAATTGAAATATCCATTGCTTTAAATAGAATATTACACAAATATGGGACATTCATGTGCAAACTCATCGGTACTTGGCATATTCTTAACAGACCCCCTTCTGAACTTGGCTTTGGTCACACCTTCACTCTCCCCCACTCTCTGCACACGGCACAGCAAAGGGAGAATTGTTATGTTCTAGCCAAGTCAATATTCCCTCCGTGGGAATAAGGAGCCCCAAATTCCATGATGTGGTTGCAGTCAGTTACACCCCTGTTTGAAATCCCATCATAAATCTGGCCTTTTGTTTTTAGGCCTTAACCTTCCTTTCTCACCACTCCGGCAGCTTCACTTGTCAGAACCTTTTCTATTTTCTGCAGGTGTTTTTTTCCCTTCTCTGTGCTTCTCTGGCAGCTAGAAAGGACTGTGCTGCAGCCCTGCTGCTACGCGACACACTGTAAGCACAGCAGGAGGTCCCTGCCGCCCGCTTAGCGATTACATAGGCAGAGGATCAGCACGTTTGAAAACGAAGCACATCAGAGACATTAAACGAATGCTGTCAAAAGCGCTCCAGTCCTTTGAAGCAGCAGATTGTCTGCAGCTAAATCAGGTTGTTTTTAATGCCTCTGTTGCACTGACAAATACAGTACTCAACAACACAAATCCGAATGAATCTCCTGTTAACTCCTTTGCTGCAACGTGGGCTATGAATTAATTGCCTCGCGCATGTTTAAACATTAGATTTGGCCCTTTTTCTTTTTTTTTCAATATTGCTCAATATCTGCATCATATCCTTGGACAGTCATTGTTCAGTGATTTGGAGTTACAGTATAAAGCAGACTGTTCTGGACCAAGCACACCCTGAGAGATGTGTAGGGACAGGCAGGTTAACTCAATCCCATAATATCAAGCAAGGGACCCTTCTTACTTACTGAAGTTTTTATTTGGGGCAACAACATACAAATAGAAAGGGGGGGGGGGAAGAACTGAGGGAACACTGGGACATAAGAGCAATGGAGGGGAAGGGGAGCTATGAGGGAAGTGGGCTAAATGCAAGATATAGGGATAGGTAAAAATCAGTAACTTTGCCAGAATAGGAGAGATGACTGCTCAAGATAGCTGCTGGTACTAAGAGACAGCATGCTGGTCTGGGCTGATGGGAAATTAACTGGGACAATACCACTTGGCAAGGGGAGAGGGACCAGTACATCCTGGTAAAAGGCAGGGGGTTGCCAAAGCAACTGGCTGAAGCCAAGAAACCCACATGGGATCGCAACATTGTTGCAACAGCTAGGCTGAGGAGTGCTGGCAGTCTGAAGACAGATAAAAACACAATCCTGTTCCAGGACACAGACAGTGATTGTCAGGTTTTTTATGGTTTCATACTGAAACAGAGGATATTGCCGCTCACCAAATGTACACAAAATATATACGTATAGATAGGAGGTGCATACGGGAAATAACAACATATATCGAGGCAGGGAAGGTTTAAAGAGAAAAACCCAAAAGAATTCCTATTTGCACTCACCTATACTATTAAATGGTGTAACGGGTATTTCCCCCCCCCAATCGCAGATATAGTGTGGGGTGAAAGGGAACATACAATGTTACCAGGTGTGTGGTGCGTTACTTGTTGGCTCACAGGAGGGCTGAGCTTCCGCCACGGGGAACCTGGGGCAATATATACTAGGGGTAACCACTTACTCAATTCAGCGCCTCCACCTGCGATGGCTCCCACCATAGGGGGAGTGGTTCCTCGCAGGACACATACAAATAATCAATACTCACACACAGTGATATATATATTAACTAATACCATTTACTGGGAACAGTATATAACACAAGACCATACAACCATATCAGAACAGGTGTCCCTCTCTCGAGGAGACACTTACTGCGACGTCCCGCAGGACGCTTCCCCAACACCAGGTGATCCCACCCAGTGTCCAAAGAATCCCACCCAATTTCCCGCACTCTTGCAGAGAGAGGCAATGGGTGACTGCGCAGCCACAATTACACTAAGGGCCCGTTGGTGCACTTATGACTGTATAGTACCTGCCGAGCACTCCGGTGCTCGGATCAGCAACAACTTCACAAAGGATCAGTCGTAGAATGACGTCATCTGATCCCCAACCGGCCTCCTTGCACGCGGACCGCCGGGGGCAATCTCACCCTGGAAATAGTCTCTGTGGACCCCAACTTGGGTCCGAACCTCTTATCAGGAGCCGCAGCGTCCGCGGTGTCCCTATCTAGGGCCTCCCTCAGCACTTACCCTCTAACCTAGTGGGGAGTTGGGGCCTACCTGGGGTGTGGGTACCTATGTGGGTGCAGGAGCTGCACTCGCTCCCCGCACCCTTCCTTCCCTCACAGCTCCCTGACTCCAACTGACAAACGTGGGCTAAATGCGCAAAATTTATCCTTCTCTTCAGGGACATCTTAAGCCCTATTGGCTCCCTGGCATCACGTGGAGCGCACAGAGGCTCCTGAGATCTGTAGTCCCTACCTAGAGCCTTCCCTGGTAGGCTAGGGGTTTGCGGGCTTTTCCTCCACTGTCCTGCGCAAGCTATCTGGGGCTGCCTCAACCTTTCCTGGGCTGTCCCTACGCTCTGGGGTCCTTCCTGCGCTCCGGTGCCCTTGCGCAACGCACCTGAAATGGCGGCGCTCTGCTTACCGAGCCGCCGGGACCTTGGAGACGCGATCGCGGCCCTAGCGACGGCTCGATCGCGTCCCCGGCAACCGGCCCGCTCGCAGAGGCAGAGCACTACTCCCTGCTCCGGCCCCCACCCTTTGAAGCAGCCGTCGGGTCCGTCGCTGGCTTCGGCGGCACCCGCGACCGTGCTGCACCAAGAGAGGGGGGTCTCAAGGAGCTGCTGGAGACCAGGGCTACACTCTCCCCCTGGAGAAACTCCAACGTCCTCGCTTGGATAGCAGACATAATCATGCACAAACATTATATAATAAAAATGCAGTACATAGAATATACAACGCATCACATGAGCTTGGTATGGCTTGGCATCCCACACAACACCCATAATACTATCCGGGGCCAGCTGATTATCAGCTGCTTGCTGAGACCTTTTGTGGGGTGCCCCTAACTGATCATGTGGGGGTACCTCACTTTTGCGTCCGTGAGCCTCCCCCAGGAAAATCTCTTGGAGAGCACACTTGAGGGCAACAGTAAACGGTTCCGTACTCATTCCTCCCCCTGGTGGACGGAATAGCACAGTGTCTTTTAACCAGGCCTTTACCTGGTCATACGCGGCATGGATGCGGTAGGCCAGGAGGCCAGGACCTTTCCCGCGGTCCACTAAGTGGTGAATGAAGCGCTCCTTTTTGGGCTTAAAAGAGGCAGCTTTCCCTGAATCCCTCTTTACACAGTCTTTGTCCCTACATATTGGCGAGGCTTCCACTGGGAAGCGAGAAACGGACAATGTCTCTTTCCTCAAAGTCTCTGTTTCACCTGGCAGGGGGTAAAGGGTAGATACCTTACCACTGCGGTGATTCCCGGTGGCCAACAGGTCCTCGGGAACGCTGTCAGTTCCCACCTCTGCTATCTCAGGACCTGCCCCCGGCACTTCTGGGGCAGTCCACTTACTGGCTGGAACCTCGGGAGCGTTGGATCCCAGTCCTGGGACCACTTGTGTCGGAGCACATGGGCTCGCACTCGGTTCAGTTGTGATGACACACAGATGTCCAGCTACGTTCTTCTGCTCAGCATGAACGTTAGTTGGAGCATTTTTCACGACCACCTCCACCGGAGCCTGTGGGGAGTAAGTAGGTTCCTCACCACTCCGCTGGCTTGCGATGGATTCCTCTTCCTCTGGAATACTGTCCGGTACCATCTGCGCTTCACTGGACACCACGATGGGACTGACTGTTCTCTTCACTTGGACGATAGGCGATAGGTACTGGTCCACTCGCACTACTGGACAGTTATCTTCTAAGGGAGACACCTCCGCCAGGACGCGATGCCGAGTGGAGCCATTCGCCCTGGTGGCCATACTTAAGGAGCTACCGTGCTCCGCGGTCACCTGGAGGCTCACACCCAACACCCCTGGGGCAGTCAACTCACCCTTGTCTTCGTTAGGTACTGGTCCCAAGCCTAGGACCGAGGGTACCATTGGATTAGGCCAGACTGGCCGTTGTAGGGCACACGGGCCCACAGCAGGGTCCGCAACATCTGGATACACCTCCTCTAGGGCCCACGGGCCCACAGCAGGCTCTGTATCCGCCGAGATAGTTAGTTCGATGATTTCACTAGAGTGGTCCGCCGGCAGGCACATCACCACAAGTGATTGGTCACTGGATTCACTAAAAGAAGGTGGGGGTATATACACCTTACCCTGTGATTCCTCTGTCTCCTCTGTATCACTGCTGGGGTGGTTCGCCGGTAGGCGCATCGCCACCGATGGGACTTCAAACTCTTCCCCTGAGGATATCACGATAGGATCCTCCACCAAGGAGTCACCGGGGTCTTCTGCGATACAGCCAGTGGTTGTTGGTACGAAGCTGGCGTGCTCTGGTACCTCCACTGCGGTCGCGCTCTTCTCCGCCAATGGTTCGCTTGGCTCCTTAGCTGGCTGGGCAGGTGGTTCCTGCTCTACCACTAGGACATCCCTTTTGAGAGGATCTGGAACCGGTTCTGCTACATGGTTTTGGACACACGGGTCCACTGAGGCTTCTGGAATTAGGACAGACTGATTAGCAGTGTCACTCACTGTTGCAGGTGGGTCAGGCTTCCCCACTTCTTCCTCAACTGGCTCCGTAGCCTGGGGTGTAATAGGCTTCAAGAACCGCACACCACAGCATTCACATTCGGGCTCCCACGCCAGTGCACCTCTATGACAGTCACAGGTGGGACTAAAGCACTGTACACCCGGTTCTCCGCCTACCTCAGTCATCTTGAAGTCTAGCGGTAACTGGGACATGTCGGCTCCCTCGTCATAGGCTTCTTGCAGGCAGGGGCACATTAACATAAGGCCATCTATTCCTGGCGCTCGCCAAGCCACATACACATTGGGGTGTATGTCCTGACAGTCTCTCTCATCCTCGTACCTCATCTCATCCTCAGAGAAGAAAGAGTCTATTACTGCATCAACATATGGTTGCAATTCCCAGGGCTTGCTCCCCCTGGTGAAATGTGAAGGAAGGGCGAGTCCTACAAGGGAGGGGCTCTGGCTCTGCGCGGAGTCACTCACATCACAGGGGAGGGACTCCGATTTTTGCGCCAAACCCGGACAGATTGTTGCAATACTCTCCTGTGCAGACTGGCAGTCAGTAGCACGTGCACTCTCCTGTTTTGGCGGGAGATGCCATTTTGCTGGGTCTGCGTAGACTAGGGGGTACCCCTCAGACGGGCCCCCGGGCATAAACAGTGCGGACGGTGCCTCCGCCAGGCATATATCCTTAGTGGGGATTGCTACAAAAAGTATGGTTTTCCATGTGGACGTGGAATCCTGTTCTTCATCTAAGACACATGCACACGGCCACCCAGGAATTCTACGCATATAGGACTGGACCCCTACCGCGGGTATATTTTTGCGGGAAGGCCTCCTACCGCCACCACCTCACCAGGTTCCATATACTGCCTCAAAGCCCAGGCAAGGACTTCGTGTCCGGACTTTACAAACATTGTGAAAAAAAAAAAGCTGTGTGTGCTGTGCACGCGCATAGTAAGTGAAACTTCTTTGGCTTTTGTCACAGAAATTGTATTTGTGTTGGTGATGTTTTAATTAAAAATCAAAATACAATTTCAGTGACAAAACGCAAATAAATTTGACTTAGAATGCGCGTGCTCGGCACACATCCCCTGTATTAGCTATTTGCACTAAGTGTGAATTCCTTGTGTGTATGTGTGTCAGTGTGTGTGTATGTGTGTCAGTCAGTGTGTGTGTATGTGTGTCAGTCAGTGTGTGTGTATGTGTATGTCAGTCAGTGTGTGTGTGTGTGTGTATGTCAGTCAGTGTGTGTGTGTGTATGTGTGTCAGTCAGTGTGTATGTGTAAGTCAGTGTGTGTGTGTGTGTGTCAGTCAGTGTGTGTGTGTATGTGTGTCAGTCAGTGTGTATGTGTATTTGTGTCAGTCAGTGTGTATGTGTAAGTCAGTGTGTTTGTCAGTCAGTGTGTGGGGGAGGTGTGGGTGGGTGGGTCAGTCAGTGTGTGGGGAGGTGTGGGTGGGTGGGTCAGTCAGTGTGTGGGGAGGTGTGGGTGTGTGGGGAGGTGTGGGTGTGTGGGTGTGTGGGGAGGTGTGGGTGTGTGGGGAGGTGTGGGTGTGTGGGTCAGTCAGTGTGTGGGGAGGTGTGGGTGGGTGGGTCAGTCAGTGTGTGGGGAGGTGTGGGTGGGTGAGTCAGTGTGGGGAGGTGTGGGTGGGTGAGTCAGTGTGGGGAGGTGTGGGTGGGTCAGTCAGTGTGTGGGGAGGTGTGGGTGGGTGGGTCAGTGTGTGGGGAGGTGTGGGTGGGTGGGTCAGTGTGTGGGGAGGTGTGTGTGGGGAGGTGTGTGTGGGGAGGTGTGGGTGGGTGGGTCAGTGTGTGGGGTCAGTGTGTGGGGAGGTGTGGGTGGGTCAGTGTGTGGGGAGGTGTGGGTGGGTGGGTCAGTGTGTGGGGAGGTGTGGGTGGGTGGGTCAGTGTGTGGGGAGGTCAGTGTGTGGGGAGGTGTGGGTGGGTGGGTCAGTGTGTGGGGAGGTGTGGGTGGGTGGGTCAGTGTGTGGGGAGGTGTGGGTGGGTCAGTCAGTGTGTGGGTGGGTGGGTCAGTCAGTGTGTGGGGAGGTGTGGGTTGGTCAGTCAGTGTGTGGGGAGGTGTGGGTGGGTCAGTCAGTGTGTGGGTGGGTCAGTCAGTGTGTGGGTGGCTCAGTCAGTGTGTGGGGAGGTGTGGGTGGGTAAGTCAGTGTTTGGGGAGGTGTGGGTGGGTCAGTCAGTGTGTGGGGAGGTGTGGGTGGGTCAGTCAGTGTGTGGGGAGGTGTGGGGGGGGGGCAGTCAGTGTGTGTGTGTCCTGCTGCAGCCAGGGGCGGGGTGTAAAATTGCGCACCACTTCTCCCTCTCCCCTTCTGCGCCCCCCCTTCACAAATCCTGCGCACCCCCCCCCCCGCCACAAATCCTGCGCACCCCTCCGCCACAAATTCTGCGCACCCCCCCGCCACAAATTCTGCGCACACCCCCCGCCACAAATTCTGCGCACACCCTTCCCCCCCCCCGTGGGGTACATGCGCGCCGCCCGGGTCACCCTTACTTCCAGGAGCCGGCGCCGAGCCCCTGTGCCGCGCGTGTGTTGCGCCGTATGTCACCGCTTCCTGCGGGTGCAGGGGGCCCGCGAACGCGTGTGGGGGGAACGACGCCGCTGCCAGCCGCTTCTGCGCATGTGTGGCGTCCGTCAGCGGCGCCATCACAACTGCGCATGCGCGGCATGGCAGCAGCCGTTAGGAGCGGTGGCTATCGCCGCTGCATATGTCACGGTGTGTGGGGGGGTGTGGGGCGGCGATTAGGAGCGGCGCCGGCGGCTATCGCCGCCGCAACATGTGACAGTGGCGGTGTGAGCGGAGTGGCGTCCATTACGTGACGTCACTTCCGTTTCACATTTCGCCCCACATCATCCAGTTTTATCCCATCAGAGGTGCCACTAAAGAAGTTTCACTTCAAAAATAGGAATTGGACAATTTGGAAAAAAATGGAACATGGCACCCCAGGTCTATCTCAGCAGCGCCTCCAAATGTAACGGTATTCCCCCCCCCCAATCGCAGATATAGTGTGGGGTGAAAGGGAACATACAATGTTACCAGGTGTGTGGTGCGTTACCTGTTGGCTCACAGGAGGGCTGAGCTTCCGCCACGGGGAACCTGGGGCAATAAATACTAGGGGTAACCACTTACTCAATTCAGCGCCTCCACCTGCGATGGCTCCCACCATAGGGGGAGTGGTTCCTCGCAGGACACATACAAATAATCAATACTCACACACAGTGATATATATATTAACTAATACCATTTACTGGGAACAGTATATAACACAAGACCATACAACCATATCAGAACAGGTGCCCCTCTCTCGAGGAGACACTTACTGCGACGTCCCGCAGGACGCTTCCCCAACACCAGGTGATCCCACCCAGTGTCCAAAGAATCCCACCCAATGTCCCGCACTCTTGCAGAGAGAGGCAATGGGTGACTGCGCAGCCACAATTACACTAAGGGCCCGTTGGTGCACTTATGACTGTATAGTACCTGCCGAGCACTCCGGTGCTCGGATCAGCAACAACTTCACAAAGGATCAGTCGTAGAATGACGTCATCTGATCCCCAACCGGCCTCCTTGCACGCGGACCGCCGGGGGCAATCTCACCCTGGAAATAGTCTCTGTGGACCCCAACTTGGGTCCGAACCTCTTATCAGGAGCCGCAGCGTCCGCGGTGTCCCTATCTAATCTACCCTACTGTGACAGGATCCCTAACATAGGGCCTGTCCCTATAGCACTATGTGACACGCGCTATACTATAGGCCGTCCTTACAGCACAGCAACCTGTAATGGCTTTGGGGGTGTAACGCTTGCGCGAGCCCACAAACAAGACCTGACCCCGGCACTGAGGTGGGAAGGACTGTGCCACACACCCACAGTAGCGGAGGCGAGCCCAGAAGGTGGTTTGTAGCGTTACTGGGTCTGGGTATGTAGAAAGGGTTAATCCAATACTTGCCGGGGTCCATGGGTTGGAGAGGTACACGTAGTTGGAGTCCGTAAGCCTATGGTCTGGGGTTGGAGAGGTACTCGTCGTCGTTATCCGTAAGCCAGGGGCCAGGAGCCAGAGAGAATCCAAATGCAAAGCCAGGTCGGTACACGAGAGGTTAACTGCAGAGAACAAGACAAGACTGGGCTGGACAAGACAGGCACACGCAAAGGCTACACAAGGTTATGTTCAGCAAGGTATGACAGGAAGAGGAAGTTTCTTATAGGAGACAGGAACCAGTAGGAGAGGGGGCTGAGTGGAGGCGGAGCCTCTGCAGATGCAAAGGATAGGCTGCAGGAGACAAGGGCTCACAGCAATCTTGACTCGCAGCTGGGGCTCGTTGCGCGACGTCACGCGTGCACGCCGCGCGCAGCGGAGGTGCGGCGTGACTGAGGGGGCAGAGCTAAGGTCTGTGACCTGATAGAAGAGGCACGGGTGCGCATGCGCTCTGTAAACAGAGCGGGGGTGCGCGCACCAGCGGGGGGCAGATCGGAGGCAGCAGCCGCTGCAGTAAAGAGGAGGAACCGCGCCACAAGGGACGCAATCCCCGAATACTCACAGGGGGAAACTCGTAGGGGTCTAACGGGGTAGCCTATCTTATGCAGGGGTCCCTGACCCCCTGCACCTGCACTACCTCCTCCCGTACTACCCAAGTCCCCTCGGCCTCACTATTACCTAACTGGTCCCAGCTCCTACAGCAACAAGCTGTGATCCTCTGGATGCTGCAGCCAACGTGCTGCGCAACACTGTGCCTGCCTGTCAGACCTCACAGCACTGACAGCCGTGACTCTGACAAGGCAGCACTATACTAAGGGCAGCGTCCCTATCTTGGGCATCCCTCAGCACTTACCCTCTAACCTAGTGGGGAGTTGGGGCCTACCTGGGGTGTGGGTACCTATGTGGGTGCAGGAGCTGCACTCGCTCCCCGCACCCTTCCTTCCCTCACAGCTCCCTGACTCCAACTGACAAACGTGGGCTAAACGCGCAAAATGTATCCTTCTCTTCAGGGACATCTTAAGCCCTATTGGCTCCCTGGCATCACGTGAAGCGCACAGAGGCTCCTGGGATCTGTAGTCCCTACCTAGAGCCTTCCCTGGTAGGCTAGGGGTTCGCGGGCTTTTTCTCCACTGTCCTGCGCCTGCGCAAGCTATCTGGGGCTGCCTCAACCTTTCCTGGGCTGTCCCTACGCTCTGGGGTCCTTCCTGCGCTCCGGTGCCCTTGCGCATGCGCAACGCACCTGAAATGGCGGCGCTCTGCTTACCGAGCCGCCGGGACCTTAGAGATGCGATCGCGGCCCTAGCGACGGCCCGATCGCGTCCCCGGCAACCGGCCCGCTCGCGGAGGCAGAGCACTACTCCCTGCTCCGGCCCCCACCCTTGGAAGCAGCCGTCGGGTCCGTCGCTGGCTTCGGCAGCACCCGCGACCTGCTGCACCAAGAGAGGGGGGTCTCAAGGAGCTGCTGGAGACCAGGGCTACACTGGTAAGGAAAGATTCAATCCCTGGTAAAAACCCATATACCATGTAGTGATATACAATAAAATAGTTTAATAAACAGTTATGCAAAGACAAATACAAATTGTTAAAAGAAACAGGGAGTGGGTGCAGAGAGTGGAGTGCTCAATCTGACCTTGTATAGTCAGCACGCAGCTATCAGCAAGAAATACCTATTGGTATATCATATCAGGCTAATGCATAAACCCTCCTATTGTGCACACGTTCTTGCATGCTACAAGTGGTGTATGTATACCATAGTCATGGAAAGGACCTCTAACACATCCAACCTGTATGTGGCTAGCGTATATGTCCTATCTCAAAGGAAATTGTGCTGTACTGCACCAGTAGTTAAGAGCTTGATTCTGCCAGTGTCTCTAAGTTACACAGCAGCTGCCTCCTAAATCAGGGAATGTGTTATGGGTCTCCCTTAGAAGTATCCCCTCTGTTATCTCAGATTCCCCCCATGTAGAGTCCTGACATACAAGCCTCCAGACCGGAGACAAATCAGTACGTGTATAGCGTTGTCAATAAGGCAGCAGGACAGCTCTGCAGTACGGTGTAGAAATCTACAATCCCCCGCTGCAGTGTTAGCTCAGCCATATACAACCTGGTATCTTGGGCAGAAGCAGCTCACACGATACTCTCCGCTCCGCACTGATGACGTCACCGGTGTGACGTCATAAAAACCGACGATCGTTTCTCGCGCCTGCGCTTTGTCAAGGTAGGAAAGAGTATGGAAACAATAACTTCCCTGGTGTTTTATGATGATCGGCCGGGGGAGTGGCTTTGCAGATAGGCCAATCACCACCACGGGAGGTGAATAAATGAAATAGATCCTGGCTATGAACGGGCCGTGATTAACCCTGTAGGTGCCTGTAATGATCCTTATATATGGGGTAAATATACCGTTTTTCATTTCATTTATGGTTTCACTCAGGGCCGCCAACAGGGTGGGTCTGCCGGGGTTGGCATCCCGTGCTCTCCCTTAGCAGCAGCCTGCATGACTGCATGACTCTGTACCATGCCGATGGCCTCTCTGACGTCAGCACGCCGGAAGCGCTCTGACGTCAGTGCTCTCTGCTTGCGCGTGCGACAGCATGAGAGGGAGGCCTGTCGGAAGCTCGGCGTGGGACAGAGAGATAGAGGCATTCAGGCTGCTCTCCAGGGGAGAGTCGGGGTCTGGCAGCGAGATCACTGGCAGCCGGGCCTGGCCAGAGGTCGAGCCCAACTTGCAGTGCCGGCCGTCGAGCCCCCACATCCACTAGACCCGGCCTGATCATCCACAAGGTAAGTCTATTTTTATATGTATTGTGAGGTGTGAGGATCGGTCTTAGGCCCCGCCCCCATGATGTGCCCCGTGACGCCACTGGTGACACGCCTCACGCTGACAGGATTATGCGTAGGCGCCGTGCTACCGTTGTCAGGCAAAAGGACACAACAAAGAGTTAACACTGACAGCAGGATACCATCCCATCTTCTACACCTGCGGTGCTTACTCCGCCTCCTGACAATTGAGTGGGTGGATGACGAATATCACATGCATTCTTGTGCCTTTCATTTGATTGGCTTACAGCCCTTTATATGCTCATGATCCCTGCTCCAAATTGGCTGAGCATAGTTGTTCTTACCTGCGATGAAGTGCTACCCACAGGCATCCAGCCTGCCTGGTCCTGATTTCCCTTGTGCAATCCTGCTTAACCTGTCTTGTCTCTTAGTACCCTCGACCTCGCCTTCTCCTATCAACAACCTTGGCTTGTACCTGGACGCTCACCATCTCTACTCATGGACCTCAGCTACGCACATCGACCATTCTACCTCTCTAACCCTAGACCACGGCAAGTATCAATTCTATTCAACTTCTCCTACCCTGACCCGGCCACACGACTACGAATCTGCACACCGGACGCCGTTTCGCAGCTGCCGGTTGGTGTATACTAAAATCCCCACCTCCGCCTCGCGGTTCTTTCCTGTTTGTGGTGAGCACCCGTTACAGTATGCTCAGCCCCACAAACATGGACCCCGCTGAGGTGGGTCGAGTTTTGAACATGCATGTTAACATGTTTGGGGAATTAGAAAAATATCTGGACCAAAATAATAAACGTATGGAGCTACTCCAAGTGATGGTTCAATCCATCACAGATCAGGAACAGCGTACCTCATTTACTTCTGTTACCTCAGTAGCGGCTGTTCCAGAACCTGTTCCTATAACCGCAGCTTCTGAACTGCGACTTCCTGCACCCAATCGTTACGACAGTGATCCTCTTGGCTGTTGCAGGTTCCTTAACCAATGCTTTATACAATTTGAAATTATACCGTCCGGTTTTGTATCCCAGTGATCTATGGTGGCGTATATTGTATATTTATTGATTGATGACGCTTTGGGGTGGGCTTCACCCACTGGGAACAAAGACCGAACCTCGCTAGTGACATAGCACGCTTCACCAAGGAGTTCCGCAGAGTATTCGACACACCCGGACACAAGGTAACTGCTGCTTCCTCGCTTCTACATATATCACAAGTTAGTCGTTCAGTGGCCCGGTACGTGGTCAAATTTCAGAAGATAGTCGCTGAAACCAGATGGAATGATGAGACGTTGGTAGCCATATTCTGGAAAGACCTAACTGAAAATCTTAAAGACGAACTTTCCACGCGGGAACATCCCACTGAATTAGAGGAGATCATCGCCTTATGCATTCGGATGTATCAGAGATTACAGGAGAGAAAAGCCGAAAAAACTCAGCGCAAGCAAGGTATACAGTCTCTTCATAATCACTACGCAGGTGCCGTTACCCTTCCTCCTCCGGACCCTGAAGAAGCAATGCAGCTCGGAGGCAACAAGCTATCGGTCGGCGAAAAACAACACTGATGCAATTTTGGACTCTGCCTTTATTGCGGTAACGTTGGACACCGGGTACTTGTTTGCCCCAATAAATCGGGAAACGCAAAATCCCAGTGAGAAGTGGGAGAATCACACTGGGAACATTATCTCCATCTCCCCTTAAAATGCCAACCAGGTTCTTAATACCTATCACATTAACCGGTGAAACTTTCAAGACCACTACACGGGCCTTTCTGGACTTTGGGTCAGGTGGGAATTTCATTGACCAGGGATTCGCTGAAAAAAATAAAATTTCCCTGGTACATAGGAACTACGCAGTAGGGTTAGAAGCTATTGACGGTCGACCCTTATAACCTGCGTTTATATCTCTCCAAACAGTTTTTTTACAGTTACAGACCAGGAAGGATCTGTAAGGATCCGCGCTGCGGGTATACCCGCGTCCAGCGCATCCTTACCTTTTTCACAGGCCATTCAGGCTCCCACGGCGGCATTCCCCACTCCTGGCTGCTGTCCCCACACCTCCAGCCCACGCACGTCAGCCCTACGGGCGCACACACATCCAAGCCGCCATTAGTTGGTGCCGGCCGCCTGACTCCGCCGACGTGGCACATGCTCCTTGCGTGTATCCGCTCCGGTCCCGTCAGCTCCGCCTCCCCGCTTCTTCTTCCTTACCTGACCCTTCCCCTGTCCATCCCTCTGCTCCTCCTCTTCCTCTGTCTGCTCCTGGATCCTCCGGTGTGCCTTCCCCATTCTCCGCCTCCTCGGACGTCACGCGCATGCCCTGTATGCCCCTTCCCCATCAGCCTTGCCCCTCAGGTCCTCCTTCCCTTTCGGTCCCTTCCCTCGTCCGTCCCTCTGCTCCTTCCCTTACTCTTACCACTCCCTTTGCCTCTAGCAATTCTCCTCTATCTGGGTCTTACCTAGGTCACTCCTCTGTTCTTCCCCTCACTCCCATTGGTCCCAAACTTTCACACTCTGCTCTCCTATTAGGTCCTTCTTCGGGCCGCTCCTCCGTCACTCCCCTTTCTCTGATTGGTCCCAGGCCCCTATATAATTCCCCTTCACCATTTCCTCTTTGCTCTGCATAGCTTCTGTACCTTGGTGCTGTCTGCTGTTGCCTGGCCTCTCTTGTCTTTTCAGTGCTTGCTCCTGTCCCTGGAAATTCTGCTGACCTCCCTGGATTTGACCTTTTGCTTTGGACTCTACTACGCTGCTCTCTGGAACCCTATGGACCTCGCTTTGGACTTTCTACGCTGCAGACTTCTACAACCCTTGGACACGGCACACGGACAATCTACTATGCTGCTCTCTCCACTCCACGACCCAGGCTTACGGACAATCGATTACGCTGCCCTCTCCAACCCACGACCCTTGGCATATGAACTTAACCCTTCTACGCCGGAGCTGTCAAGTACGGTATCTTTTAACATTCTAGTTACCCGGACCACCTACGCTACTTCCACACTCCGGCCGTGCCCCCGTTTGCTGCTGGGTGTGTGGTTTTACCCTTTCTACCTCAGTCCCGGGGTCTCATCTGGCTTGTGGGCAGGCCAAGCGTTACAGGATCACACCGAAAGGATCCAACTGGACGTCATTCACTCTCCTACAGTTGACGTAATTCTTGGACTGCCATGGCTCCAGTTGCATAATCCTCTTGTAGATTGGACAGAATCTCAACCTTTCCAATGGAGTCCTTACTATTTAAAGAACTGCTCTTTTCCTTCCAAAAAATTATACGGGATTTCAGTACCGGAACAGATAAACACTAATTTGCCTAAAATCTACTCCAAATTTCAGGATGTATTTGACAAGGCCCAATCTGAGGAGTTACCACCCCATCAGTTATTCGACTGCCCCATCGACCTACTGCCCGGTTCTGTGCCTCCGCGAGGATGTTCCTACCCGCTTTCACCTCCAGAAACCAGGGCCATGAAAGAATACATTACAATGTACTTGCAAAAGGGATTTATCTGGAAGTCCTCATCTCCTGGAGGTGCAGGTTTTTTCTTCATAAAAAAGGATGGATCTCTTAGACATGCATAGACTACCGAGAACTTAACAAGATCACAATAAAGAACCGGTACCCTTTACCTTTAATTTCCGAACTCTTTGACAGGCTGCAGGGGGCCTCAATTTTTACTAAATTGGATTTACGAGGAGCTTACAATTTAGTCAGAATTCGACAGGAGGATGAGTGGAAAATGGCTTTTAACACATTATGAATATCCCGTTATGCCATTTGGACTTTGTAATGCTCCCGTGGTGTTTCAGGACTTTGTGAATTAAGTCTTTAGTGATCTTCTTGACAAAAATGCCGTTGTATACCTAGATGACATACTAATCTTCTCCAAAACCGTACAGGAACATTCTGGCTATGTAAAACAGGTACTTCAAAGATTATGGGAGAATCAGTTATTCGCGAAATTAGAGAAATGTAAATTTCATCAGACCAAGACTTCATTTCTAGGATACATTATCTCTGATACTGGACTTGCCATGGACCCAGCCAAAGTAAAAGCGGTTTTGTATTGGCCTCGCCCCATGAGTCTGAAAGCTGTACAATGGTTTTTAGGGTTCGCCAATTATTGCCGTAGGTTCATACAAAATTTCTCATCCGTTGTAGGTCCCATTACGGCATTGACGCAGAAAGGAGCTGATCCTTCACTTTGGTCTACTAAGACTATTCAGGCATTTGAAAGGCTTAAAACAGCTTTTGTTTCAGCCCATGTTCTGGTGCATCCAGATCCTGGATTATCATTCACCCTTGAGGTGTACGCCTCGGACGCCTCGGAGACCTCGGATGTATTGTCCCAAAGGAAGGATCCTAAGGAGGCCAAGCTACATCCGTGTGCTTTTTTCTCTAAATAATTCTTGTCTGCTGAACAAAATTACGACGTTGACAACCGTGAACTTTTGGCCATCAAAATGGCCTTAGAGGAACATTTGCTCGAGGGCACTGAAAATCCAGTTACCATCCTAACAGACCATAAGAACCTCCTGTATATTGATGGCGCTCGTCATTTAGGGTCATGACAAGCGCAGTAGTCACTATTTTTTCTCTCGGTTTATTTTTGTTATAGCTTACATACCAGGTTCTAAAAACGTGAAGGCAGACGCCCTTTCTTGTCAATTTCTGGTAAAGGACAAAACTGAGGGCCGAGAGGAAACCATACTTCCCCCATCTCGTATAATCTCCGCTGCAACGTTTGATTCCTTTGAAGACATCGTGCAAGGTCATTCTAATATTTCAGAGGGTCTCGAGGTCCCGCAAGGACAACTATTCATTTCACCAGCAGCACCACAAGGAAAGTACTGGATTGACGTATCAAAAACAAAAGAAAACAGCGCAAAAACGCACATGGTGAAGTACATAAAGATAAACTTTACATGTAAAAAGGTAAGTATTCTGTGTCCATAAAATCAGTAAGGTAAAAGCATTGACTGTGATTAACACAGAGGTTACCAATCAACGGAACTGCACACAAAAGAGGATCATCGGATCTCGGTGGTGTCAGGGGGTGGTGTCAGTGGCACTATAAATCCGTCTCGGAGCAGGCGTCCCATCAATCAGGGTGATTTCCTTTTGGCAAGGTTTTGAATCGGTTCCAAAGTTCAGAAGATTGTCTCTCCCTTTGGTGCAATAATCACGTCACGGTGATGACCACAGGGTTAAGAAGTCCACATGTAGTGACTGTCCGTGTATCACAGATTCTCATATATTCCGAGTAGATACCTAGTGTGCTGTGAACCAGTCAGTAACGTCACTGCTAGTCGTGACCGCTCCTCGACGGTGCATCGCGTAAGCAAGGTGCCTTACTCGGCACACAAGCACACAGTGTGCTACAAGAGGATCACAGGCTAGGAAAAATAATAAAAGGTGACAATCCTACGCGTTTCGTAGCGGCAATGATACTTCCTCAGGGAAACGCGTAGGATTGTCACCCTTTGTCCACCGTTAGCATATAGCCAATAAAGAATATCACCAGGCAAAAGGTGACACATTGTGTGCTCATTTGCATGTCATTTCCCAGAATCATTTGCTGCACTGGGAGCACTGTATGCTAGGTGATAATGGTGAAAGGCAGGGTTGAAGACCTGTCTAAGATATGTGAATGTGCTCACAAATGATATTCTTTATTGGCTATATGCTAACGGTGGAGGTTTTTTGTTGCCTTTTTTACCCACCATAACTTAAAAAGTATAAAGTAAACCTACCCAGCCTAGAAATATTGCAAAGCAAGTATAAACCAACCTCACACTGATGATATCCATCAAAGTTGAAACATGTCTGGGAGTGGTTTGACTTGCTTTGCTAGTCCCATGCTGTGCTTAAAAGCTGTGTGAACGGCGATGCATTTGCTTAAATGGGCTCCATGTGAATGGATTTTCCAGGCAAAAGGTGACACATTGTGTGCTCATTTGCATGTCATTTCCCAGAATCCCTTGCTGCAGTGGGAGCACTGTATGCTAGGTGATAATGGTGAAAGGCAGGGTTGCAGACCTGTCTAAGAAATGTGAATGTGCTCACAACAAGTGATATTCTTTATTGGCTATATATATATATATATATATATATATATATATATATATATATATATATATAAATATATATATATATATATATATATATTGTGACAAACGCCCCTCTTTTGTAGCGCTGACGTCTGTCTGGGTTCTTCCCGACACAGTCTTCTAGGGTTAATTATACAACAAACAGGAACATGCAAAGTATTACGTTGCTTAACTCAGGCTTCTGCCTGCTTTATTTTCATCCAAGTAAGGTACTGCAGCTTTAACATGTGTAGGTGTATTTATTTATTTATAAAATATTTTACCAGGAAGTAATACATTGAGAGTTACCTCTCGTTTTCAAGTATGTCCTGGGCACAGAGTAAAACAAATAATACATGGTTACAAGTACAGTTACATAAATGAACAAGGTATACATTATATACAAGACATTGCGTGCACAGTTAAAGAAAATATATATTATGAGCGTATGAAACAGTTACAGACCAGATTAAAGTGTGAGACAGCCTTAGATTTGAAAGAACTTAAGCTGGTGGTGGATATGAGAGTCTTTGGTAGGTTGTTCCAGTTTTGGGGTGCACGGAAGGAGAAGGAGGAACGTCCGGATACTTTGTTGAGCCTCGGGACCATGAAGAGTCTTTTGGAGTCTGATCTCAGGTGATAGGTGCTGCATGTGATAGGGGTGAGGAGCTTGTTCAGGTAGCTGGGTAGCTTGCCCAGAAAGTATTTGAGGGTGAAACAGGAAAGGTGAACTTTGCGCCTAGACTCTAGTGATGACCAATCTAGTTCTTTGAGCATTTCGCAGTGATGTGTGTTGTAGTTGCATTGGAGAACAAAACGACAAATTGAATTGTAGAGGGTGTCAAGTTTGCGAAGGTGGGTTTGAGGTGCCGAGCCATATACTATGTCTCCATAGTCAATAATTGGCATTAGCATCTGCTGTGCAATACGCTTTCTGACCAGGAGACTTAGGGAGGATTTGTTCCTGTAAAGTACCCCAGTTTGGCATAGGTCTTGGTTGTCAGGGTATCAATGTGCATCCCGAATGTTAAGTGGGAGTCAAACCATAAGCCCAGGTATTTAAAACTAGTGACAGGTGTTAGGGTGGTGTTAGCGTTGGTTCTAATCAGGAGCTCAGTCACTGGAAGCTTTACAAATTTAGTCTTGGTCCCAAATACCATTGTTACAGTCTTGTCAGTGTTTAAAAACAGTTTGTTTTGGGAAATCCAGTTTTCGAGTCTCAAAAAGTCAGACTGAAGTATGTGTTGAAGGTCAGAGAGGCTATGGCTGTGTGCATATAGGATTGTGTCATCTGCATACATGTGTATTGAGGCTTCCTTACAAGCTGTGGGAAGATCATTAATGAACACCGAGAAGATTAGGGGCCCCAGAACAGAGCCTTGCGGGACACCACAGGTGATATCCAGGGGGTTAGAGTTGGAGCCTGAGATGGACACATGTTGGGATCTTCCTGATAGGTAGGACAGAAACCAGTTTAAAGCATGTTTCCATATTCCAGAGCCCTGGAGTTTGTTAAGCAGGATAACATGATCAACTGTGTCAAAAGCCTTTGCAAAATCTAGGAATACTGCACCAGTGAGTTGTCCCCGTTCCATTCCACACTGGATTTCATTGCAAACTTTTAGCAGGGTAGTTACGGTGGAGTGTTTGGGACGAAACCCAGACTGGAATTGGCTAGGGAAATTTGTCTTGGTGTAGAAATCGCTTAATTGGGAGTGGACACATTTTTCCATTACTTTGGATAGAATTGGGAGAAGTGAGATTGGCCTGTAGTTTGAGACAGTGTTTTTGTCCCCACTTTTGAAGATTGGGACAACTCTGGCAATTTTCCAGGTCTTAGGGATATGGCCTGCAGACAGGATAGAGTTGACTATGGACGCAATTGGTTTGGCAATGGCTGGGGCACCAAGTCGTAGGAACCTAGATTGTAGTAAGTCGGGTCCACATTGGCTGCTTAGTTTTAGTTTGAGGAGCGCTTGTGTAATCTCCTCTTCAGATACTGGGCTAAATTAAAAATTGTGGGCAGTGTTGGGAGGGGGTGTAGGTTTGTGCTGCGTTTCACTAATAAGTTAGTGGCACACCCCACAAAGTAATCATTGAATGCATTTGCAATGTCAGTGGGGTTTGTCAGAGTAATATCCTCCTTAGTGATATTACTTGGTTGTTGATGGTTAGGAGGCTGGAATATATTGTTGATAACCTTCCAGAAGTTAACTGGGTTTGATGTATTTTGGTGGAGATTGTCAGAGTAATATTGTGCTTTTGCATGCCTTGTTAGAGGCACTCAGACATTTTCATTCAGCTGTTCACTTATATCAGTGTCATAGTATTTCCCACACTGTTATTTCAAGTAACAAGAAACCAAATTATATAAACAAAATCCTATCCCTTTCAGGGATCTAACTACACATCATAATCAGCCTCTAACTGCTGCTGGGCCAACTAACCTGGTTCCCCATCTTAAAACAATGCCCTCTCATTTAGGGTCACTAGATACAGCATAGTCTTTTAGAAAGAGCAATACATATTTGTTTGTCTTATCTGTTCGTGGTGGGAACTCAGTCCCAAGTGTCCAGGCAAATCCTCTGGCACTGTGATACTTGGAGGGGCCGTCCACCCCGAACTGGATTCCGGGGAGCAGCAACACCCCCAGCCCCCAGGCTCTAAGGAGAGAGACTGAAATGCAAACCTCTCTGCTCTAAATACCTGTGCAAGTGATTAGAAGAGCAGGTGAGGGAGAACTAGACCCATTGTAATCTGTGGTCTGGATTTTCCATCCAGCAGCCTGAGTTAATGTGAAGCTGTGGAATGGATCATTTTTAACTATTCCTCCACTTTCTGACCTAAAACGGGGCAGAAAGCTGCCTAACATCTTTGGACTATGTCACAATATATATATATATATATATATATATGTATGTATGGGGGGGTTATATGTATTGTTTTTTTTTATATGTATTGGATAGGTGGGTTTTTTGTATACATTTGGGGGCGTGGGGATTTTTTGTATGAATTTGGGGAGGAGTTTTTTGGTATATATCCCGTAAGGGGAATTGTGTGAGGAAGGAATGAGTGAGCATGGGGTAATTCAGGGGTTCGCAAACTTTTTCTGCTGCGCCCCCAGTCATACCTGCCTCGATGCACTCACCCCCCACTCTGCCTTAGAGCTCCGTCAAATGATGTTGCGGGGTCATGTGATGTCACGTGACCCACAGCGTCATTTGATGTGTGTGACATCACGTCTCATGACCCCGCAACGTCATTTGACGCCACGTTGCCATGGCGATGCGTTACAGAGCGTCTGAATCTGGGTAAGTAAAGAGTTGCAGAGGCCTCACGCGATCCCCGGCATTTAATTTAAATGCCATGGGAGGAGCGCGGGCCTGTGCAACTGCCTGCGCCCCCAGGAGGGAGAAGAGAGAGGGGGTGAGCTAGGAAAAGAGGGAGTAAGAGTGAGACGCAGGGGAGAGAAATACATGCGAGGCGGGAGAGTGAGAGGGGGTAAGACGGAAGGGAGAGAAATACATGGGAAGAGGGGGGTGGAAGAGAGGGGGCTCCTGAGGTGTGAAATCTGGGGGGCGGGGAGTGCCTGCTTAAAATGTTTGTCCTGGGCTCTACGATTTCTGTTGGCTGCCCTGGTTTCACTGGAAGGATGGAAACTGTCTATTGTATTGTATGTCTTTATTTATATAGTGCCGAAAGTGTACTCAGCGCTTCACAATGAATACAGTACGGGGAATTATAATAATATAATATGTGCAGCAAAATCAAACAATAGGAAAGGAGATTCCTGCCCAAAGAGCTTACAATCTAAGTGGTATGATGGGAGACTTACAGAGACAGCAAGTGAGGGAATAAGTGCTGTAGATGGCAGTGCTTGGCCACAATGGTTGGTAGGAGTGACTGTGGGTGTGCATGTCTGGGTTCACAGTTAGGGGAGATCCCCAGAAGCAGAAGTTGTTGTGAGAGAGGTGTATAAATAATGGTGCAGTGGGGAAGTTGGAGAGAACAGAGACGTTCATAAAGGAGCTAGGAAACAGTGAACAGAAAAAGCAATAGGGAGGGCATAGTGAGATACAGGAGGAGAGACTTCCCAATTATTGGAGGATAGGAAGAGTACAAATAATCACAGCGTTTAGAAAGTCAAGTGCTCACAGTTGCAAAGTCTTTGTTGTTGTGCAGAGTCCAGATCTTCCTCTAATCTTCACCTACAATTTCAACTCCAAAATTAACTCTGCAGACACTTTAAATGTGACACTTAAGATGTGACACACAGCCATATCAATCTATTAATTTGTCTGTCTGTTTGTCTGTCTGTCTGTATGTCTATATGTCTATTGATCCACAATGCCAAAAATACTCTAGTTAACTAATTTTTTTTAGTTAACTAAAATTTTTGTTGTAAGTCTCCCAACATACCACTTAGATTGTAAGCTCTCCGGGGCAGGAATTTTCTTTTCTTTCCTATTGTCTGACTTTGCTGCGCTTATTGTATTATTATAATTCCCTGTACTTTTTGAATCGCTGAGTACACTATTGGCACTATATAAATAAAGATATACATACATACTAATGAAGCAGATACGTAATCTCTCACCGACTCTTCTTAGTATCATGGATTTTAAGTATATGTAGCCCCCTGTAAACAGTACAGGCTATACCTATCTTCCTTCTACTGTGATAAGCCCTGTTAAGATCAGGCGCCAGTAATCATCATGGGTTTTCCCCCTTCATAGCCCTAACCTGAGTGGTAGACGCAGGCCTGGACTCTGCTGCAGGCGTGAGCATGAGGGGAGGTTCTGATGACACCATGAGGGGAGGGGCTAGCTCTATATTTAGCAGCCAACTCCGGTGAGTGGCGGGGCTTTTTATCTTGTTCTTCTTTTTTTGATGGTTCTTCGGAAGAGAGAGTAACTTAGGAAGAGTACGAGTGAACAGTGATATCGAGAGTCTAGAATTGCTGGTTATTATGCCGTGAGCCACGAATCCTGCAGAACGGTCCGAGGAGTATCAGGAGGCTGCGGGCTCCCCGGCGCAGAGTGCCGGAAGAGAGAGAGAGAAACTGAAACGATCAGCGTCTATAAGTAGAGCTGATAGAATTATATACTGGTGGACCAATGCCCTCACCCCACTGCCAGGGGTGATGGGGGGAGAATTCAAGACCCACCTCGAGGCTAACCTCGGAGGTGGGCCACGGGGTATTGACGCCCTAGCTCAGACCATCCTGTCGGAAGAGTGACTTGGAGGGAAGGAGAGGAGGAAGCATTGGGGCGGAGGTGAGCTGTGTATACCCCGTCCTGGCGATTGTGTTGCGGCTGCTGGAAGCCTTATCGTTGGGATACTGTTGCTCTGTCAAATAAAGAGACTATTCTTCACCCGTAAAGACTGTGTGTGATTTGGAGAGTATAACCCTGGGACCCGAGGGGTTCTTCTATACCGGTCCTGTCCCATTATCCTGGGAGTATAGAAGATGGAGGCGCTGCACCACTGAGAGATCATGGAGGCTATCACCCCAGAAGCCCGGTCCTGGCTCCCCCACAACACCGCGGGAAGCTCAGGCCCTCCTGTTCCTAACAGGTACGCACCACACCGCATGTAATCAGCCCCCCATGTACCCTAGACACCACCGTAGAGTCTGGGGGGGGGGAAGCAGGGTTACATTTGGAGGCGCTGCTGAGAGGATATCTATCAGAACAGGACCAGCTTATAGCGAGGTGGAACAGGCAGACTAAGATGCACTCTCCCGGCAGGTGTTTTAAGCAGGTAGCGTGAGGTAACTGGGGGGGTCATAGCGGTAACCAATCCGGGGACCATGGCCCAGGGCCCGCGTTACGGAGGGGTGGATAGTTAGAGCTGATCAAGTCCCTTGAGGCGGGTAGTGTGAGGCAACTGGGGGGTCAGCCTGTTAACCAGCCCAGGGACCATGGCCCAGGACCCCGCTATGAGTGGCCAAAAGCAGGAGACGCCCGTACCTAGACAAGAGGTATCATAGCTATCACCCGCACCACAGAGCACTTGCGCGTAGACATCGAGAGTACAGTGCATAGGAGGAGAGGAGTTCCGTTGAGCCTGGGGTACCAGCCACCTCAATTTAGTGGGTTACAGACAGTATGAAGATGCAGAGTACACATTTGGAGGGAAAACATGGTCTAGGTACGAGATACCCGTTAGACATGGAGAGTAGGGCAAAAGCACATTTGGAGGGAGTATCCAAGATGGCGGCCATCCCTACATGTGCTCCGCGGAGCAGGAGAGGCGAGCTAAAATGGCGGTTTCCGCCAAGCCTAGAGCAAGCACGTGAGATTTGCAAAAGGACTGTGAAACAATTGTGGCGGGAAATGTGCAAGAGTCTGGCGCCAAACCCAGATTCCTTGCAGGAGGAACTGAGCGGCGTGAAAGCCGAAAGGCCACGTCATGCTGACAAGGACAAACCCCGCCTCTGGATTCCACCAGAGGGAGGGGGCTCACAAAGAGCAAATCAGGAAGGTCCTCCCCAGCGAAGGGAGGGACCGGAGACCTGAGCGAGGAACGTCACTTTTGTCTGGCATTCGAGGAGCAGGGAGCTAGAAAACAGAGTTGTCTTCACTTTGAACGAACCATGTCAGAGATAAGTACCTCCATTCACCAAGTACCTGGAGGCCTACTGGACGTGGCAGTAGCGGAACAAGAATACGTTTGGTGTTTGTGTGTGCACTGCGGACTGCCCGGCGCGGTACCGAGTACCAAGGCCCGATGTACTAAATGTGGTACGTTTTACTTGTGGCCAACTGAGCCGCGGGATTTGTTCGGCACGCCGCGGGGTGCCTCTCCAGGAACTTTGACGGAGGTGGCGGACGACAAAGAAAAGACTGCCCTGGGTCCCCGTTATACCATATCGGGAGGAACCAAGGCTCAGCTAGTTATTGAACTAAGCAAGCTGGCCACCCAGACAAGCGCGACCGCAGTGGAGGTACACAAGCGAGGACATTTTGTACCTATATCCACAGGTTGTATCGTTGAAGAACCAGGTGACTCCCCAGTGGAGGAACCGATCGTGATTTCTTCGGAGGAAGAGGAGATGGGTGTAACATCGGTGGCGATGCGCCTACCGGCGAACCACCCCAAAGGCATCAAAAGAGAACAGACAAGTCCGGGGACCATCCGACGGCGAACACTGGTGCGGCCGAAAGCCCGTACGAGTCCCACCGCCGTGGTGACTCCCAGTGCAACGGAGACGGAGACCGAGATGATCCTAGCGGAGCCCGATGTCATCAAAAAGCAGCAGAGTGGTAAGGAGACCCCACCACCCCCTTACTCCCGCCAGGCACAGACCGCACTCACGGTGAACGACAAAGAGAGGCTTGAGACCTATTTGTTCGATCATGTATCGGATGTTCCACCGCCGCCCCTGGGGGTCCTCGACGCACGGACGGTGCGTGACCCCGGGGCGGATGGGGACTCTGCCGGCGATTCAGATAACCTTAGTTCCGGTTCCACTGGGAGGAAGACCAGTCTTAGGGGATATTCTCCCCTCAATACATAGCCTCTGTCATGGCCAGGGCTAATCTACAGAATCGAGGCCCCTCCCGAGAAGCCCAAAGCATGAGGGGGAGTGCCGCTAAGAAAAAGTTCATTGGACGGGGTGTTACCCGTTTGCTGGACAATGTTCTGTACGTTTCTCCAACCCCGGCCCTTAGCCCCCCTGCCCCGGCCACTGCCCCTGCCCCGTCACGAGTGGTGCCACCGGGACCTACCAGGGATAAATTATGTAAAAACCCCAAATACTCCAAGGACTTGCGGGATTGGGAGTTGAGTGAAGAAGGGTCTGAGGGGGAGATATTCAAGTGTTATACCTGTACCTAACTCTGTGCCGTTTTCTCCTGCAGCTAAAGGGAGGGACCGAGAGTCTCACACTCCAGTAGAGACTGGGTCTACTAGTACAGTGGTGTCCAAAATGAACCCCACTAGGTATTATAATGCCAAGGGAAGGAGAGATTGCTCGCGATCTACTGATGCGGGTGCGTCCGGTGTATCATCACAGGTAGAGTCTGATGTAGAACGCACTAGTCAGGCCGCAGAGTACGAGCACCGTGACAAATGGTGGGCGCCTTTGTTCACCGGATACCATGAGGGGATGGACCGTACGCGGTTCTTGTTAATTAAGAACGATGTAGTAGACCATTGGTGGGCGGCTGGTTCTTTCACTCCGCAGGAGATGGGGGATGAGTTAGATCACCGGTTGAGGGAGATAGAACAGAAGGCCCCAGTATATTGTATGACGAAGTAGCCCCCAAGGAGCCATTGTTTTGGGTGCTGCCAAGCAGGGCAGGGCACCACACACTTACCAAGCAATGTCGAGCTGACCGGGCCAAAGTCGCTAGATACCGGCAGTCGCACGGTTATGAATATCCCTACATGCCGGAGCCCATCATGAGAGAGGTTGAAGATAATCGAGACAGTTGGCTTAGGGAGGCAGTTCAAGAGTACCTGCGGACCAAGTACGGTCGGGCGGGGTATCACAATGAGGATAAGATTAGTGAGCTAGTGCGCATATGGAGCATCGGCCGGTGTATTTACATGCACGTGTTACATACAGGCCTGAGCATGGGCCGGTTCAGTCGTTCGGTGTGACTGTCACTGACCATAAGGTACGACGGGTAAGGAAGCCTGATCCAAGGCACTATCTGTAGGGTTCTTCATGTTGGGAGTACCCGGGTGTGCTTACAATTACTACCTCCTTATGCATGTATTATGATTGTTATGTGTGCTGTTTCCCAGGTGGTTCGCCGCAGGATGGTACTGCTAAAGATAGGTCCAAGTGGGGACCATTGGATTCCACCATAGGGAGAGTGTAGCCCCCTGTAAACAGTACAGGCTATACCTATCTTCCTTCTACTGCGGTAAGTCCTGTTAAGATCAGGCGCCAGTAATCATCATGGGTTTTCCCCCTTCATAGCCCTAACCTGAGTGGTAGACGCAGGCCTGGACTCTGCTGCAGGCGTGAGCATGAGGGGAGGTTCTGCTGACACCATGAGGGGAGGGGCTAGCTCTATATTTAGCAGCCAACTCCGGTGAGTGGCGGGGCTTTTTATCTTGTTCTTCTTTTTTGATGGTTCTTCAGAAGAGAGATTAGCTTAGGAAGAGTACGAGTGAACAGTGATATCGAGAGTCTAGAGTTGCTGGTTATTATGCCGTGAGCCACGAATCCTGCAGAACGGTCCGAGGAGTATCAGGAGGCTGCGGGCTCCCCGGCGCAGAGTGCCGGAAGAGAAAGAGAGAAACTGAAACGATCAGCGTCTATAAGTAGAGCTGATAGAATTATATACTGGTGGACCAATGCCCTCACCCCACTGCCAGGGGTGATGGGGGGAGAATTCAAGACCCACCTCGAGGCTAACCTCGGGGGTGGGCCACGGGGTATTGACGCCCTAGCTCAGACCATCCTGTCGGAAGAGTGACTTGGAGGGAAGGAGAGGAGGAAGCATTGGGGCGGAGGTGAGCTGTGTATACCCCGTCCTGGCGATTGTGTTGCGGCTGCTGGAAGCCGTATCGTTGGGATACTGTTGCTCTGTCAAATAAAGAGACTATTCTTCACCCGTAAAGACTGTGTGTGATTTGGAGAGTATAACCCTGGGACCTGAGGGGTTCTTCTATACCGGTCCTGTCCCATTATCCTGGGAGTATAGAAGATGGAGGCGCTGCACCACTGAGAGATCATGGAGGCTATCACCCCAGAAGCCCGGTCCTGGCTCCCGCACAACACCGCAGGAAGCTCAGGCCCTCCTGTTCCTCACAGGTACGTACCACACCGCATGTAATCAGCCCCCATGTACCCTAGACACCACCGTAGAGTCTGGGGGGGGGGGGGGCGGGGAAGCAGGGTTACATATATTTAATTGATTTTAGCACGATTGGTCTCATACATTTCACTGGCGTCTCATTGATAAAATGCAGAACTTATCCATGAAATTGTCAGTGTAATGTGTCCCTGATTTTGGTTCTCGGAGGCTGACGTTTCTGATAAAGGTATAGTTTAAACTCAACATTTGCTGTTATCTTCTGACATATAGTTTTGCTTTCTTCCACAAAAAAATTATAATTCTAAACTAACATTTAAAATTGTAAAGATAAATCATTTGAGCTGCTTAGGGTCCAAAGCAGCTTCTTGGGAAACCACTTGTTACAAAGCTATAAACCAAACAACATAAACATTGCAGTGAATGGGAATTGTAGTACAGTTCTGTAAATAACACTCTTGTCTGCTTGTGCCAGGAAGAGGAAGCAAAAAAAAAAAAGCTTTATAAAAAAAATCACCTTAATGCAAAAATCACTCCATTTGCTAGAACTCTGAAAGGATCTTTATTTCGGTTAGGATCATAAAACATACAGTAGAAACTGATGGCAGAATGGCCCACTTGGTACACTTAATGAGGCAACCCTCCTAGGACCAAGTGAAATAATGCCAGTGACATATTTAAGGGTAACATATACAAGGATAGAGGCCTTTTCCCACAAATCTTACACCTACTGTAAAAGTATTTTAATATCATTTTTTAAGTGAATATGTAAACATGGTGAGCTGAAAGAAGGGGGGGCTTTCATTTCCTCTCACAACTCCCTTTTATCTGATGTCACTGTGTATTCAGCAAGTGCTTGTACAGACCGAACTCCCCATCCCCCCCCATCTCTTCTTATCTATTTAGGCCCTCTGATGTTTTATCACAGCAGCACCAAATAAAGACTGTGGTGGGTAAGAGTTAAAAAAAATACTTCCCCATTCAGAGACTCCCTAAAAAATTCAACTTACAATTAATATCCCAAGAAGGGAAAGCAGCTAAATCTTTGCTATTAGCACACTTACATTTGGTTACTTAGGGAAGATAATTATACTGTTAAATTCATTACAAAACGATGTTTTCTAGCCGGCTAAGTGGGATTGAACCTTTTAGTTTGTACATTTACCCAAGTTCCTGTGAAACCACAGACTCCACCCTATCAAGGGATTTTCCTTTGAACTCCCAAACCTTGTGGGATTTTCTTGTTCCTATCACAGTGCTTTATTCATTTCTAATGTATATTCCTCGAGCACTTCTGTTGGAAGGCTACTCCACACATCTACAATTCCTTAAGTAATTTCCCACATTTCTCACGGCTCCACCACCCTTAAACGTCATGAACGTTATTTCTGGTGTTCTGTAGAGCAGGGGTGTTCAACTCCGGCCCTCATGTTCCCCAACAGGCCAGGTTTTAAGGATATCCGAGCATCAGCCACTGATTGAGCCATCTGTGCAGAAGATGGGATATCCTTAAAACCTGACCTGTTGGTGGGGGGTCGGAGTTCTGGAGTTGAGCACCACAGCTATAGATAGAGGACTGCCACTTCCACATGGGTCCACATAGTATGCCAAGAAATGTAAAAGCAACTGGATATTCAACAAGGTGAAAGCATTCACCCATGCAACACTTCCTCTGTCTAAGACCAACCATATAGAAGGGTGAAATTTGACTTAAACCATACGCACTTGTGGCTAAATGTAATAATGTGCAATGCAATGTTATAATTACTGTTCATTTGTATGGCTCAAAAAGTACCCTACAACCCCCACCCTCCACAGGTCCTATTTTGTTTCTGTACCCATACCACCTACCCACCCCCTTCCCTTTTTAATTTTTGTACCCCTATCCCTCTTTTCAGTGGGGGAAAATAAATAATCAATAAAATATCAAGTTTAAATAAATTTAAAAAAAGTGCAAGCCCACATAACCAGCCAGAGAACAACCTTTAGAGATTTGTAGTTAAACAAAAAGGCATCAATCACCCACATGTTACCCGTTGCATATGTGTCTGGCACCAGTTACGTTGGTACTAGGAGGGATTGCCCCTTTAAGCAGATTGCACTGTGTGTACTTCTCCAGACAGCAGCTAGAGAGCAGTGCAGGGAGCAGAATGACTAGTCCTCAGCCATTTCCCTGTATATTTCAAGATCAGGATTTCTGCATCTCCCTTCCTGTTTTGAGAAGCACTGGAACAGTGTATTGTGAAAGGCTATTGGGTGACTGACACAGGAAAATACAGACTTTGCCCACATCTTTCTCCATTATTTTTGGAGGGTTCCTCCATCTTCTGAACCTGCCAGATCTCTTAAAGGTGGGACCTTTGTAATTTTGGGGGGTATTCCCCCCCCTTGACATTTCCCTGCTCATGGCTGAGACTAAAATCATATACCATATAGATGAAGAAGAAACCCCTTATCTGGTGAAGCTGCCTGTTCCTCCTGAGAAAGTGACTTTAGCAGATTTCAAAAATGTCCTCAGCAACCGACCTGTCCAGCACTACAAATTCTTCTTCAAATCCATGGACCAGGATTTTGGGTAAGCACCCTTTAAAGATACTGTATGCAGCCATGGGTGTATGTCTGTACATTTATGTGCCATGCTGTACAATGACACCTGCTCGAAATGCTTGTATTAGATATGTTTTGCTGATGTGCCTAATAACTAAACAATTGTATTGCTGAAGAAAATATTTACAGTCTTATTTGAATTATAAGATTTTTGAGCACCTGTCATATTCCTAGGCTTCATTAAGGAGACATATATATATATATATATATATATATATATATATATATATATATATATTGTGTGTGTGTGTGTGTATATATATATATATATAAATATGTGTGTGCATACACTATATACACTATGCATACGCTATATAACATTATATGTATTTTGCAAGTATTATTGCTAAAGGAGAAGCATACGGAATTTGTGGTATACATGGCAGGATGATTCACAGAACACCATAAGGGATGGGGGAGTTGTAAATCTGCAATCCTTGCAATGTCACCGCTTCAAAGGGGTTTTTTACTGTCATTTTCTATACAGAATGATTATTAAGTGGGAGGGGAAGACTTCTAAGGAGAAAGGAGCATTTAATAAGCGCCAGATCTCATTTTCTTGCAGAAATAAGCAGACAAATAGCAAATGGGAAAATAAAGGTGTGTGTTGGAGGGGAAGCTGTCATATGGCAAGGATGAAACACCTGAAGTTTTCCCACCCGGGAGCCTGCTCTGTTTACTCCTCCTTTATTTCCCCTTTTTTTAATCCACACAGGTTTAAAACTAATCCCTGTCCTCCCTTTTGTTTATTTCTCATTGGGTTTTTGCCGCCCGGTTCAGATAAATGCTAGACTTCTGGACCTAACACCTCCCTGCCAGCATCCCCTGCTTATATAGTGAAGTGATATAGCTGGAATAACAGGACCGCACTCAAGATAGTAAAAACCAAATAACATTTATTTTGTACTGTGCGTGCTATCGTATTTACAATGAATACATTTATGTTGTGTTTGTTAGTAATTGGCAGGATTATCCTCCATTGCATGTTGTAGAATATAATGATTTGGGGCCCACGTCGCCTCTATTTTATTCATGGCTTCCCTCCTCCTCTTTCCCCCGGTGGTTCATGTCATTGTGGCCAGACTGTCGCACCACTCTCCGCCGCCTCTGTGACACACATACTGTAGCCACCCTGACCCGCACCGGGTTAATTTCCCCTCTTGCTTGGGGCTTCCTGACATGGGGGGGGGGGGGGTGAGGTGGCCGTGCTGGATGCCAGGTGTGTGTTTTGGGGGGGACACGGTGGGAGTGAAGTTGTTTTCACAGGAATCTGGGCTCCCAGATGCCTTATACTTTAGGCGCCATAGCAACGAGAATCGACTAAACATGGCAGTGCAACAGGAACTTGTACCAGGTTCAGCCAGAGTGAAAGTGGGACCCTTGGGCATGTCCTCCCAGACACAGGCTCTCACAGACCCCGGGCAGAAGGTAGGCAGGTAGGCAACTGGGCAGATAATTCATAGACACGTGGGTAGGTGTTCAAAGATATTAGGGCATGTGCAGGTCACTCTTATGCCCAGGGGAGTGGTGAGTACCTGTGTAGAGCCTTCATATACCCATGAGAATAGTTAGTAGCTGTACGAGGCTTCCATATACCCAAGGGAGTGATATGCAGCCGTGCAGTTACAACATATACGCATGGTAGAGGCGAGCAGCTATGCAGGACAATCATATACCCAAGGTATGGGTGCACACCTGTGCAGGACCCTCATATACCCAAGGTAGGGGTGCGCACATGTGCAGGATCCTCATATACTCAAGGTAGGGGTGACCACCTGTGCAGGACACTCATATACCCAAGGTAGGGGTGCGCACATGTGCAGGACCCTTATCTAGCCAAGTGAGTGGTGAGCACCTGTGCAGGACCCTCATATACCCAAGGTAGGGGTGTACCCCTGTGCAGGACCCTCATCGAGCCAAGTGAGTGGTGAGCACTCTGCAGCACCCTCATCTAGCCAAGTGAGTGGTGAGTACCTGTGCAAGACCCTCATATACCAAAGGTAGGGGTGAGCACCTGCACAGGACCCTTATTTACCAAATTGAGTGGTCAGCATCTGTGCAGGATCCTTAAATATCCAAGGTACTGGTGAGCACCTGTTTGGGACCCTCACCCACCCAAGCAAGTGGTCAGCACCTGTGCAGGATCCTTAAATACCCAAGGAAGTGATGAGCACTTGTGCAGGTCCCACATATACCCAAGGGAGTTGTGAGCACTGTGCAGGACCCTCATACCCAAGGTATGGGTGAGCACCTGCGCAGGACCCACATATACCCATGGGAGTGCTGAGCACTGCAGGATCCTCATCTGCCCAAGTGAGTGGTGTCTACCTGTGCAGGACCCTTATATACCCAAGGGAGTGGTGGGCCGCCATGCAGGGCCTCCATATACCCAATGGAGTTTTGAACACTGGTGCAGGACCCTTATGCCCGGGCCATAGAGGGGTGGGGAGAGCGGAGGCGCGCTAACGCTGAGGCTCGCCTGCTTCAGTCAGCGCGATTGCACGAACTTGCAGGCGAGCTAGCGTGCGCGAAGGGAGCCGGGGGGAGGTGGTTGGAGGCGGGGCAGTGACGTCGCTGGGCCAATCGCTCGCGACGCACTGACGTCAATGTCACGGCGCCGATGTCAGCGCTGAGCCTCTGCATCCTCAATGAGGATGCCTTGAGAGGGGGCTCACGCGAGCGTCCGCAGGCGTGCTGACGAGTTGGAGTTTTCAGCCGAGCGCCAAGCTGTTTTTCAGCGCGCTGTCGGCTGAAAACCTCCAATCACAGCACAGCAGTATCAACGTCACGGCGCCGTGACGTCAGCGCCTCCAACCACCTCCCCCCGGCTCCGATCGCGCCCGTGGCTCGCCTGTATGGGCATGAAATCGCCCAGATTTCAGCAGGCGAGCCTCAGCGTCAGCGCGGCTCGGATCGCCTCACCCTTCTATGGCCCGGGCCTTGTATCGCTGAAAGACTGGTGAGGACCTGTGCATGATTGCAATATGCCCAATATGCTCACACACCTTTCGGAACAGTTGGCAGATATGCAGCGCCCTCATATATCTATGCCATAGCCTCTAACTATACCTATTTAGTGTATAGTACAGTACCTATTTTTATACCCAGTATCACAAGTACGCAGCTTAGGTGTCACATTTGATTCATCTCTCACATTTTCTTCTCACATTCACAATGTAGCTAAAACCTGTCGTTTTTTCCACCGTAACATTGCAAAAATACGCCCTTTTCTCTGTCCCTCTACTGCTAAAACTCTAATGCACGCCCTCATTCTCTCCCATGTCGACTATTGTAATCTTCTACTATCCGGCTTTCCTGCCTCTCACCTGTCTCCCCTTCAACCTATTCTAAATGCTGCTGCTAGAATCACTTTACTCTCGCCTAAATCTGTCTTAGCGTCTCCCCTGCTGAAATCCCTCTCCTGGCTTCTTATTAAATCCTGTATTACTTTAAAAAAATTCTCATCCTCACTTTTAAGCAGTGGCGTAGCTAGACATGTGTGGGCCCCCAGTCCAAAAACATTTCAGGGCCCCCTCATGTCTCTCTCTGTTTTCTCTCTCTCATGTCTCTCTCTCTCATGTCTCTCTCTCTCGCTCTCTCTCTCTCATGTCTTTCTTTTCCCTCTTATGTATTTCTCTCTTGTATTTCATTTTCTCTTTGTGTCTCTTCCTTCCTGTATCCTTTTCATGTCTGTTTTTACCCCTGTGATTTAACCCTTCCCCTCCTTTCCCAGCCTGTCTCTCAGGCTGCAGCTCCAGCCCCACGCTGTACTACTTGAGGCCCCGCCCCTGGACCCAGGTCCCGCCCACCTAAGGTGACTCTGCAGAGGAAGGGATTTCCCTCTGCCCTTTCTACTGCATCTCAGGGCCCGCCCCCTGACCCAGGCCCCGCCCACGTGCAGAGGCAGGGATTTCTCTCTCTGCTTCCTCCGCAATATGCCACTGGGGGGAGAGCGGGCCCCCCATGAGTGCGGGCCCTCTGGCTTTGCCCGGGCTATAGCTACGCCCCCGCTTTTAAAGCTTTACACTCTCCCGTCCTCCTTACATCTCAGCCCTTATTTCTCGCTATACACCTCTTGCGTTCTGCTCAAGGATGTCTTCTGCCTAACCCTTTTGTATCTAAAGCCCTCTACTGCATAAAACCTCTCTCACTCACTGCCCCGCACCTCTGGAATGTCCCTCACCTCAATATCCGACCAGTACCCTCTTTATCCACCTTTAGGACCAATCTTAAAACACATCTCTTTAACGAAGCATTTGGGTAGCTCCACTGGTGTATGCTATACATCTCATATGCACTGACCATGGCCCCTTGCAGACGCACTTACCAGAACACCCTCCTATTGTCTCTGTAAGTTCTCCTACATTACCACATAGATTGTAAGCTCTTCGGGTCAGGGACTCCTTTTCCTATTGTTTTGTCTGCCGCGCTCATTTCCACTATGTTATAATATTATCACGTGCATTGGAAAGCGCTATGTACCTGGATGGCGCTATATAAATAAAGATATACATACATACATTTTTGAGTCCTTTTACCAAAAAAAGACAAATTGTACCTATTTCTCCCAGTATGTGAGGGATGAGTTCCCTTGTCTCTTGCCCATTGGTTGAAGCTTGGAACCTCCAGCCAATAAGAGCAGCAGGCATCTGATTACATAATTGCTGCATGTAAAACAGAAAGTAGATTTGATAAATGTTTTTTTCAAAGGATTTTATCACTAGTCCAATTATGTGTAAAGTGTTTAAATTATATACAAATTAATATTGTACGGGACAGAAGTTATATTTGAAAATATCTCCAGAAATGTTTTGCAAGCTTGGATGCTCTGCTATCCTGCACTGAAAGAGGAACTAAGATGTACCTATATTCAGGTGCTGTATGTTAGAAAGTCTGCGGTGGGCAGCGGTGGGCAGTGGTGGGCAGCGGTGGGCAGTGGTGGGCAGCGGTGGGCAGTGGTGGGCAGTGGTGGGCAGTGGTGGGCAGCGGTGGGCAGCGGTGGGCAGCGGTGGGCAGTGGTGGGCACAACATGTGCACGGCCTTTACACAAATATGGGCAGTGGTAATAACAACATGTGCAGGGCCTACACATATTTGTGGATAGTGGTAGATACCCTAGCACATGGGCACCTGTGCAGGCCTCTCATATACCCAGAGGCAGAAGACAGGACTTGTGTAGGGCTTTTAACAACATAGGGCTTTTAGAGGACAGAGCAGACCCCTGTGCAGCTCTCTCATGGACCCCAGTGACATAGCCGGCACCTGCCTATAAGGCTGTCAAGGTTAGTTTATTTAGAGCTATTTTCTCTGAGATTACAACACAGTCTCATTCATATTGAACATCATTGGCTTCATAGAGTCTCAGACTTGCAAATCAAAATACTCATATTAAAGGGTCATTTGACCGTAAGAGCTATGTGTGCATGGTCCCCACAGATCTGGTCAGGGCAACCGACATGGACTTGTCCCGGTAGTGTAAAGGGCCTCTCCCATCCCCCGCTGACGGAATGGAATCACCAACACTGGTAATGGGCCCAGTTTCCCCCTCCACCCCCCCCCCTTTTTTCAAAAACAGTGCCCCCCTTGCAATTTCCTGAAGTTCTCCACTTATCAGACTACCCCAACAGGTCTGGCAGCATGTTCTACCTTTCCCCTGCTCAATGAGGCTGAAGTCCTGGATCTCAGTAAATCTGTCTGTAGGCCTGGTACTACTGGCAAAATTCAGCACTTGCAGATCCCTCAAGCATAGGTGAATTCCATGATCAAAATGATAGGGAAAGGCTCTAGCTGTCCTGGGTTTGCCGTTTAGAATCTCTGTAGAGATCTAGAACACATTATACTGACACAGAAACACTGCTGTCCACATCTAATCTCTTAGATTAGTTAGATTAGGGAATTCTTAGATTTTTTTTTTAAATTTTAGTGGAATAATTCAGTTACTTCATTTAAGTCTATGAAACCATTAATGTTGAGAACAAGTTATGCTACATCATATTGAATGAATTCTCTCCAAATGAGTTTACTAAATTGGCCCGGGGAAATATAAAACCTGGATTGTCTGAGGCTTCTTTATGTCTGGTAGCCCGAAGCACTGTGGTCACCTTGCTAGTGTTAACGTTGCAAACATCACCTTAACCTGTTATAGCAGCAATCCTGCCTAAGTAACACATATTTTATAGCAGTGTAAAAAGGGGAAAGAGGTGTCCTCCGTAGCTGATCCGTGTATTTTTTTTGCTGCAGGAACTTCCTGATTCCCGAGATTTGTACAGGTTTGGTTACCAGTGTTCTCCTTGGACATTTAAACCGCTGTCCAATAGGAAGCTGTATCAGATGACATTGCAGCTTTCTATTGGCTTCAAAGATTTGGTGGCTATGATGAATTTCCGAAAGGGGAAAGGATAATCTGCAAATAAACTGGTAAGTTTCTTGGGAATCAGGGGTCCCTGGAGCTAAAAAAACAGTGGTTCCATTCCAGAGGACTCCGTCGTTCTAATGCTGTATAAAAAACAGAAGCCTCGTACATTTCTTCCATCGATCAACATTCTCATATATTTATATGGAGACTTTTTGGTCTGAATCTTATTTTTGCAGATCATTGGACCTTGACAACTGTGAAAACGGGTGGCAGTAGCCAGTATGTGGGGCAGAGGCTGCATTCATTACCAACTCATGCACAACCTACTGTGCAACAGGTGTAATATTTGTGGCACCCAAGGGTAGAGGCTGTATACAACCATCAACAGCAGAACATGGCATCTTTGGGTTGCAAGCCATTATAGTAGTTCAACAATGGGGGCAGAGGGAGAGATGCTAAGGGCTGAGCCCCATATAACCATTAGTAGAGAAGCATAGCGAAGCTTGCATGCATACATCCAATTAGCAGTGATGAAGCGGCAGAACATAAAGGAAGTAACTATTCTTTCAGTGCCAGGACCTGCAGCCTTCAGTCAGTCACTGGATGACTCAGCTCCTGCAGCACTAATGCAGTTTATTTCCAAACAGCACATTGAATGAATTCTGTCTCCTGTTACATACATATGTATTATACACTGTGCTTTATAAGGCCAAAGTGCTCCTTACCAAATCTTTTATGATATGACTGTTGGTGAACCTTACTTAGTATCTGCAGGTGCATTGTTAATCACCATTTATTGTTGTTATGTGTTGTAAAGTCATTATGAAGGCTTCGTTAGCCAAACAGATAAGCATCAGAAAATAAGGGACCTATTCTATAAGCCTTCATAACCCACTTATCGAGGCCGTTTTGCCCAAAATGCATACAGCTATTCTGTGGGCCGTCCAAGACAGATCGCTGTCGGCAGGATCTGAAACTCGTGCAATTCTAGTAGCCTCGATTAGTTTATCGAGGCTAATCGCGGCTCTAGAACTGTGAGTTTCTCACAATAAACTCGCATCAGATTGATGGTGGGAGTCTCTGGAGCTGATACCCATTACTATCAGGCGTTGGTGTGGGGGGGGGGGTGTGTGTGTGTGTGTGTGTGTGCAGGTGGAGTTAATCCCTTCACAACCTTTGCAGTTAAATGAATAAAAGCAATGCTTTTTTGGGCAAATGCTTGTTTTGTATTGATTGGTATTTTTTCAATTTCTGTTTATTCTTTTGATAAAATTGTTTTGAATTTGGATGGCTTGTTTTTAGTACATTTGTGGATTGGCAAGCGGTTTAAATTAATTTATTGTTTTGTAGGCTATTGGTTTTATTCATTTAATTGATTTGTAGGCTATTGGTTTTATTAATTTAATTGATTTGTTGGCTAGTGGTTTTATTGATTTAATTGATTTGTTGGCTAGTGCTTTTATGTATTTAATTGATTTGTTGGCTAGTGCTTTTATTTCTTGAATTGGTTGGAGAGGTGTCTTTAATTTTATTCTTATGTTTTGGAATAACATAATTTTTATTCTTTTGCTGTTTTGGTGATAGACAAATGTTATTCATGTGTACTATTAGGCATTTTAATTATTTTATTGTTGGGGTGTTTAAGTGCTTGTGTATTTCTTTTATTATTGTGTATTTTTGGCCTTAATGATTTTTATTTGGTTAACCATTGAATGCTATTGTGGCTTATCATGCCCATATTAAATGGATATGATATACCACTGTGCCAATCAATGGGTACAGGGTTGGTATAGTGGGGCCAGGGTGGGTGGTTAAGCCTCCCAGGTGGTTAGCAGAGGAGGGTGGGTTAACCCGTTAATTACAATAGCGGTTATTATTCGCTAAGTGATTAAGGGGTTAGGGGCCATTAGATTTTTTTCAAGTACTCTTGCTGGCAATGGAGGACATGGTATGAACAGGAAAAACCAGGGGAGCGATTGTACCTTAAAATAAAAACAAAATCTGCATAGTGTGATAATGTTACGCACAATAAAGTGGTTTCTAAGAAACTTAGAAATCTATATGGGAAGGCTATAAACATATAACCACCCAAGAATGGTATAAACACCAAGAGGAGTTAAGACCTTAAGCAGAGACAAACACAGGGATAAACAAAACACTTTTATCCATAAATGAATGAATTGGAGGCTTACAGAATCCAAAAGGATTAACAGCATAGGGAGTAGGTAATCATCCGATCATCCGGTCACTGCTACTGCTGTACTGCTGCACGCCACCCGACTGTGTCTCGAACAGCTGTCACGTCACTTCCGGAATCCCGGCCGGTTGGAGATGACGTCACAGGCTCAGTGTTCTCTCTCGCTCAGTCTCAGGGTCACACTCAACGCGTTTCGACGCACTAGAATGACGTCTTCATCAGTTTGTTTGCTAAATGGAGGACATGGACCTGCAGTATGCTGATGAGGATATCCTTCATGATGGCAGGGGTAAGTAGAAAGTTGTATTTACTTTATTTATGCTGGCTGGCTAATGTTTGATTTTATAATGGGCAAATGAGCTATTATCCATATCTGGATAATAGTTATTTTGCCTATTAATGTACTGTAAGTGTTGTGGGGGGTTGTTGGGGGTAGAGGAGGTGGGTAGTAGGGTTGTTGTGTTCATTTTTATTTCTTGGGGGTAGAGGGATTGGGTGTAGGGGCATTAGCCCAAGGGTGGGTGTTTAGGCCTTCTGGGGGGTATCGGGGCTGGTTAACCCCTTCATTACCATAGCGGTTCCCACCGCTATGGTAGTAAAGGGGTTAACTCCTCCAGCAACCTTCCAGACAGGCCTAAGCACCCACCCTGGGACAACACACCCACTTCATCCACCCCCTCTGCCCCAAGAAACAGGCTATTGAGGTTTAACCCCTCCATTGCCTTAGCAGCTAAGGTAATTAAGCTGTTTTAATAGAAATTTTAATACTGGTGTAGATGAACAGGGGGTCTCTGGAGCAGAACTGCATTGATTTGAGGTCCATGACACCCTGCTTCCCAAGATACAGGCTGCGTAATGAGAGGCCGGTTTCTCCAATACATTTTATTCCCACTGTCACGTGACACAAGACATTAAAATTCATAGGAGATACCGGCACCCCATAACTGGGACTGTATCTCGGGAAGCTGGGGTCCCCGGACCAAAAATCAACGCGGTTCTGCTCCGGAGACCCCCTGCTCATCTACACTAGTATTCAAATTTATATTAAAATCTTGCGATTGCTGGCGAGGTATGCGCAGGGAGAGGCGGCTCTCTCTGTGCAGCTGGAACAAATCGCCGGGTGGGCCCTTTTGAGAGAGGCGATCATTTCTCGCTGCGGGTGATTCTTTGGAATATAACAAAACCTTTTATTCTCTCCTTTTTTGGGGCTGCAACATTCCAGTGATAACCACTTTTTATGGAGTATAAAATGTGTTCAGTTTTTTACCATAGGAAAAAAAAATAGCTTTTTATGGATTAAATACATATGAAATAATATCTAGCGAGGCTCTTCAATAATCGTTTAAATAAGATTTGTTCTAGCTTTCTGACACAAATTAGTTTTTAGCTATGGTTGACACTTCAAAGCAGCAATTCCCTCTATAAATTGAAATTATAATACTAACACACATTCTTTATCCTGTAATCCTCTTTTTCCAGTTTACCGTTCCAGTGTTTTGAGCAACTTTTTTTTTTTTAATTCATTTGGTTACTATAACAACCTAAATTTGCTTAATATGGGAATTCTATCTCTGAAAGGCAACACAAGTTAAAATGGCTCCCATCACTAAAGACCGCAACAGATAAAACAGCAACACAATTGTAAAATAAATGTAAAAAAAGATCTATATTTATTTTCCAACGAGATGGGGGGGATGGCTGCTCTAATGTGTTAATATTGCTGTCATTTTCTTAGAGGCTCTGATAGGTGAGCTTTCAAGGGGAGCGTGGCAGCGTCCCAACTGAAAAGACACCAGCGGGGTTTAAAAATGAATAATCCAGACCGGAGTTTGGGAAGCCAGGCCAGATTTCCACAGGGTCCAAGTATCCAAGGCAGGTGGTGCAAATGAAAGCACCTTTACAGAGCCAGAGAGCGCAGAGCGTCACTGAGGATGTAGTGGGGAAGAGGTGCTTCCGGTAGCTCCCGGGGTCAGGAGGTAAAGCTCTGTTTAAAAGAATCCCTGTGCATGGAGAATAGAGGTGTTCGAACTTTGAACATTTTCCAAACGTTCCCACAAACTTTTTGGCCCAAAAGTTCTACAAATGTCGCTGGAACTTGTCTGACATCTCAGCAGTAAATCTATATTCAAACAACATCCAGACATCGCAATAAGGCGTTCTCTCTAGCTAAAAAACATATTTCTTTTACTGGGCGTACTGCTTGCAAACCTTTAAAACAGTGTACATTTTTATTGGGCGAGAAAAGGGCATGGTTTCGCAAACTTGGGGTGAAAGTTTTGCACATCTCTGTTGGAGCCTCTGAGCAGATACTGCATCAGTAAGCTGAGAAAAACTGCAGGGAAGGTTTCCAGGATTTGTCAATCTGGGCCTTGCTTTGAATTGTTGGTTCTAGGATGGCAAGGCAGGCAAGCAGCAACTCCAAACCCTGCTGGCACATCATGATCGCGGCATCACTGATCAGGCAAACGGGAGAGGAGTTCTCTTTCATTCCCCTGCCGGCTAGATCAGGGGTGCTCAACTCCATTCCTCAAGACCCCCCCCAACTGGTCAGGTTTTCAGGATATCTGTGCTTCAGCACAGGTGGCTCAATGAGTGGCTCAGTCAAAGACTGAGCTGGGATATTCGTAAAACCTGACCTGTTGGGGGGTCTTGAGGACTGGAGTTGAGCACCACTGGGCTGGATTGTGCTCTATGACCCACAGAAGCGTAGAACATGATCTCCCCTACAAAATAAGAAGAAAGAGCAGACCCGGCCCCTGGAGTGTCAGACCCCATGACACAGGGCTATGTCATCCAAAGGGCCAGGTGCCCATTTATTTGTTGATAATAAAGCACAGCAACGTCTATGTCCCTGTGTCCTGAAAGTACCTACAGTAACACCTGCTTTACCAGCGCCGACCCGCGTAACTACGGTAAAACAAAAGTAAAGGAGGCGACCCTGAGAGGCGGCCTTGTCACAGGGCAGTTCATTAAGGTCAGTTGCGAGTTAACACATCCGATCCAGCATTAACTGCTGAGACAGGCAGTTATTTCCAAATCAGATTGACATTTTTATCTAATTGTAATTAAAGCGTTTTCCGGAGCTGAATCAGGCTATTTTCAGCTCCGGTGATGTCATGGTTCCAGAGGTAATTACCGGTGTACTCACCGGTGCTCTCTCCTTGGTAAACACTATGGCCACCAAATCCCTTGGGATCCCATGTGCCAATAGGAAGCCAGAGCATCACTGGTTGTGGCTTTTTATTGGCCGATAGTGGTAGCCATGTTGCATTGTAGTGTCCCTGATGAGAGACAGGGCCGGTTTAATCACTAGGCAAACTAGGCGGTCACCTAGAGAGGCAACATTTTTGGGATGGTAAAAAAAACTGGGGATTCCATGTAGCAGCGGGGCCACCGACAGGGGGGAGACAGCTGGGACTACTGTCTCGAGCCTGGGCATCCTGCTAGCGACACTAACATGTGCCAAATTCACAGAGATACCTCTCAGAGGGGGCCTTTTGGAGACTGGTGAAACTGACAGGCACCTCCGCAGACACCCTCTGACAGTCACTTCTGCGGGCCCTCTCTGACAGGTCCACTGACAGATGCTTCTGTAGTAGACCTCCAGCAGGCCCCCTCCATCCACCAATGCTGCAAGTAAGCACACTCTACTCCCCCCTCCCCCCCAACTCTCCCTGTTGTGGCCCTCCGTGCCCCCCCCAGCCCATACATTTATCTCCATGTCCCCTTCTTTTCCTCCCAGGCACATAACTACCCCCACCCCCAGGCTCATAAATACCCCGCTACCTACAATGAGACTGTTCAAGCAGTACCATGTTCTCCTTTTCAATGTAAAGTGAATCTCTACTTATAAATGCAGAATTTGTATTCAGACTAATGCACAATATTCATTTAAAAAAAGTTAGTTGGGGGGCACAAGGCTGAAGGTTTGCTTAAGGTGCCGAATACCCTTGGCCCTGATGAGAAACACTTTCTTTGCAACCCTTAATTGTATGTGTAGAGCACAATCAAGCAATGAGATGGAGGGAGTAATCCAGGGGAAGCCAACTCCAGTCCTCCAGGGCCACCAACAGGCCAGGTTTTGAGACTATCCCGGCTTCAACACAGGTGGCTCAATCAGTGGCTCAATCATCATTACTGAACCACGTATTGAGCCACCTGCTTTGAAGCAGGGATATCCTGAAACCCTGACCTGAAACCCTTGAGGACTGGAGGTGGCCTCCCCTGGAGTAATCTAAAGGAAAAAATATAACTGTGCACAAATTGTGTGATTTATATCGTGTGATAAAAGTGACTTGTGTATATATACACAATAATATAAGGGGTTAATTAATCTAAACAAACAGAAAATTAACCATAAATAGTGCACCCAGACTCAACGTCTGCAGGGATTCTTGAGTAATTCAACGAAACGCGTAGGAGTATTGATATTCATATTTGGCAATTGCTTTAATCCCCTTACACTGCTAGAAGCTTGTCCGGTTAGCTTGTGGTACATTGTCTGAGCCAGCGCGAGTTGGTCGCCTAGTGCGGCGCAACTCAGTGACGTCAGCGTATCGCCTGGTAGCGCCGTGGAGCTGTGGCTTACATTGTGGGTCTTCACCCCAGAGCCAGCAGTTTGGGGTTAATTTGTTCCGTCGGACCGCCGAATATCCTGGTGTAACCTATCTAACTTTATAGACCGCAGGAGCCCTTACTACATCTGTATCTCTGGTGTCTAGCCGCACACTGCAGGCAGGAGAAGATGTGCACAATGCAGCTGCAGTGCTGAACAGTCCTCTGCTGCAAAATAGATATTCAATTGATCTGCAGTAACATCCTCAATGTAGAAAACATTTTTTTATTAGAGATAAAGGTTTTTAGTCTGTCATTTCTATCGTTGATTGCAGCACAAAACATGAACATTCGATGTGAATTTGGCAGTATTTATGATATCTACAACACTTGCAGTAGGCACCACAACCAGACAATGGACACAGGTTCTTTTGCTTCCTTCTCGCACTAATAACTAATTCATCAGTTGGCTGCTGACAGGTGCAGAGGCATGGCAATAAAGGACATATGAAAAATGTATTTTGAAGTAATTTCCTTTTCAAACTGGAAGGGATCTCTGGGGACATAAAAGTAGGTAATATTTCCAGCTGTCAGCAGTAAGCATTATGGAAAATCATCAGCAGGTCATAGCTCCTCAATTCCTCCGAGAAATCCGGGGAGTCAGACAGGGTAAATATTTTGTAAGCAAAAATGTTAATAGTGACCACTGCTATTTATATTGTAGCTGAGGGGTTGGCAACTCCAGTCTTCAAGGGCCATAAACAGGTTTTCAGGATTTCCCTGCTTCAGCACAGGTGGTGTAGTCTTTGACTGAGCCACCTGTGCAGAAGCAGGGATTTCCTGAAAACCTGACCTGGGGGTGGCCCTTGAGGACTGGAGTCTCCCACCCCTGCTGTAGATGCTAACCCTAATGCTCTTTAAACCCACTGCACAAATGTATTATCACACACTGGGACACATACAGACTTACTGGTTCCGTGAAACTTGTTGTACTGATTCAGCTGAAATTGTAAACCTGTGCTTTTTTGCTTATAGTTGCACCAATGGCTGTCAAACAAACTGACTCACTCAACGTGAAAGATGCTAATTGAACCAAAGTAAATAATAATGTGAATAAATGTGTTACTCAATACCTGTGTTGATACTAAATAAATACATTTAATAGTATTAATAAACTAGGTAACAATGTGAACAGTGTATCAATGCACTGGTGATAATCAAAACAAATAAAATATAATATATGGATAGGGGGACAATACAGACCAAGGATAATGGCAATGTCCACAAAGTTCAAAACCTCAAGATAAAAGTTCATAAAAGGTTTCCCGGAGTCTGGCGGCTGCTCTTCAGGGCACATCCAACATCCGGAAAACGAAAATCTATAAGAAAAAAAGGAAAGTGCCCGCTCCATAGTGTAAAACTGTATTATAATTTATTGGAGGCCAAACGTAAAAACAAATGCACTCCCAAAGGTAGAGTGTTTAAAAGCATTTCATGAGAACCATCTGATAGTCACCAGCCAGGAATGTAACAAGTAGCAGGGCAGCGATCAGCCTCCTCTCCAGGATCGCCAATGTAATGCACTCCCAAAAAATCCTTCCAGGCGACTATGGGTGGTCCCAGTGCCACGATCGTGTGCCTCCCAGGGCTACTTTGCTGCTGCCTTGGGAGGATTTCTTGGAGTCCATTACATTGGCGATCCTGGAGAGTAGACCGATATATTTGTAAATATATCTTTTTGTTACTGATTACCTTAACCTGTCCCTTATATTATAATTGATTCACCCTGGATAAGCCAGCCCCAGCAATAAAGGTTATATTCTTAAGAAGTACCTGCTAGAGTTGATGTGTTGACACCACTGTATTATATATGAATATGCCCTCCCCCCTATTTTGATTTCGACCCCATTATCATTAATGTAAATTCCCCTTTAGTACTGCTCTGATCTGTATGTTTATTTCGGTTAATGTTGTAAAACTTATCAATAAGGACTTTGAGTTAAAAAAAATAAAAATAAAACTGTACCCGTTATCTTAATAATCGCCACAGAATCTAAAACCAATGTATCTACAGTTGTCATTCCCATTTTGTATTTTGATGCTGGCAATGGGATGTGTCCCTTGTGTCTCTGTTAGTGTGTAGAGTTCAAAGTGGTCCTAAGTCCCAGGGGTTTGTACTGTGTGTGCTGTGTGGGGTCCCTGTTGGTGAGAGATGTAGGAGAGGTATGTGTTGCTAATATATTTAGAGAGGGGAGGTATATTCTGCATGTATCATAGACAAGGCGTACAGTCTGTTCTTTATTTCTGTACTGGGGTGTGTACCACTAATTATTCCATTATGAGGCTGTGAGCAGGGCCAGCTGGGAGTTTTGCGGGGCTCTACAGTGTGGTTTTGACAGGGCCTCTTTGCTTCTTCAGAGCGGCATCTCCTCCTGCTTTGCCCCGTTGTCATGGCGACGCAGCGCCATGGACCATGGTTGCAGATGGAGATGCCGTCTCCAGAGAGAATGTAAGAGGCACTTAAAGCGGTCCCGCGCTCTCCCCCGGCAAACAGTTTACGTGTTGCGGGAAGAGCGCAGGGCCTCTGTAAGCGCAGGGCTAGGTGCAGTGGCACGATGGCACGGCCATCAAGCCGGCCCTGGGCTGAGAGTATTATATGACAAGGGATTCGAGGTTGGTGTCCCTCATGTCTCAATGATCCCTAATGGCGCTGTAAGAGAAGATCTTATGAGGTCTTGCTAAGTAGTATGTGTCCCTGATGGTTCAATAGGAAGTGATGAAAAACTGATGCTTTAAAAGCATGAAGGTGCGATGCATATGTCCATTACATGAAGCCTTTCCCCAGTGATTCATTTATGAAGCATAACAGTTGCTGAAGAATATACACAAATCCATTGCAAGTGACGCGTGGACATAACAGATGGTGCTATGGCTGTGAAAATTCTACAGAGCATTCAGAACACTTTTCATTCACTCTAAAAATCCATCTGGACAAATTAGAAATTGGGCAATTAGAAAAAACGTGTGAAGCAGTAGTTATGGTGTCTTAGGGTTGCCAACGAGATCCATGTCTGCAGGAGAGGTCGATTCAGAACTGTTTCTTTTTCACTTCTTTCTCAAAGAATCGTAGGATTTGTTGCCCTTTTATTCTCCTGAAAAAAAGGCAATGATAAAATCAGCCTCGCCAACCTGGAGTTCATTGGCAGAACTGCATTAGTCCAGTTAATACTGGGGAAGAAACCAGCTTCCTGAGCAGTTTGTTAAAGTGTGTACATTTTACTTAGGGTTAACTAAAATCTTGGTAACTTTCTTCCAAGTGAGCCATGTCAGTGTCAGTAGAACATATAGCTGATTTTTACACCATTAGCTGTGTGTGTGTTTGTGTGTTTGTGTGTGTGTGTGTGTGTGTGTGTTTGTGTGTTTGTGTGTGTGTGTGTGTGTGTGTGTGTGTGTGTGTGTGTGTGTGTGTGTGTGTGTGTGTGTGTGTGTGTGTGTGTGTGTGTGTGTGTAAGAAAAATCAGTGGACAAAGGAAGATGGATGATGAGCAGCAATCACAGGACTTGCAAAAATAGGAAGTCTTAATATTTTCATTACTATGTTTGTAAGTCCTGTGAATGCTGGTCATCTTCCGTCTGTGTGTGTGTATATGTACATATATATACATACACACATACAACATTTGCATATGTATGTATGTATAATATATATATATATATATATAAATATAAAAAAATATATAAAAAGTAATAAGTATAAAGTTTAAATACTTCAATAATAATAATATTTACTTGGTTATTTGGTTAAACCCTTTGGCCGAAGCGTCATAAGCCTGCATACCACGTCAAGGTATAACCAAAATGAATGCAGGTCCTACACTACACTGTGAACCTTATATATATATATCATCTTCAACCCTTGTTGATCCACTCCTGGATGAAGATCTCCTCAATCATTTTCGTTCATCCTTCTATACTTTTTTTGATCATCTTGGTCTTTCGATATCTCTTGGAATTCAGTTAAGTACAATCTCTATCCAATGTCTTCTTGCAATGTGTCCGTCCTACTGCCATTTTACTTTCTTTACCCTTGTGATGATACAGACTTTTGTTTGGTCCCGAAGCAATTCCTTCTTCCTGTCTTTTTGGTTAATACCCAGCATACATCTCTCCATACGTCTCTGAGTTGTCTGAAGCTTCTGTGTTATCTGTGCATTTAGGGTCCTAGGTTCACATCCATACATGAGCACAGTCAGAATACAATGGATGAGCACTTTCCTCTTGAGGCACAGTAGAAGTGGAAGGTTTAGTTAAAAGATTGTCTTGTTCTTCCAAAAGCGCTTCATTCCATCTTCATTCTCCTATGGATTTTGTGTCAATAGACAGGGGTCTATAGATCAGGGGTGCGCAAACTGAGGGGTGTGAGATTTTTTAGGGGGGGGGGGGCACGGCAGTTACAGAGGCCCCGTGCTCTTCCCCAAGGCATTTAAATTAAATGCCGGGGGAATGAGCAAGGTCTCTGTAACTCATTTACCTTGATTCAGACGGCTTGGTGTGACGCATCGCCATGGCAATGCGGCGTCATGTGACGTGACATCACATGACCAGCGGCATTATTTGACACCGCATTACCATGGCAACGTGGTGTCAAATGATGCTGCGGATCACGCAACATCACATGACCCCCAGTGTCATTTGACGCTTGATACAAGCTGAGGGGGGCGCGAGAATGGGGGCGCAGGACAAAAAGTTTGCGCTCCCCTGCTGTAGATCATCATCGTATATGAATGTGTGTATGTATGTCAATGTATGTATGATTGTAGATATATATCAAAAGAGAATGAAGTGAGCTCAGACTTACCCTATTACAAAATACATCAGTAACACTATATAATACCTTATGGAGTGCTGCTAGGAAAAGGGAGTTGGCCATACATTTATGGAAACCAAATACAAAAACACCTGTACTTCTTTCCAAATTGTCTGGCAATTTATTACTCGTTTGGTTTAATCTTTTGATCCAAAAATGATTTAAGCCCCTAACCCCGCCACGGTAAAGCCCATTTCAGCAGGTATCTACACTAAATAATCATATTTCTTATTGTCTTGTGGACTAAACATCTTTACTTTTTCAAGACAGGGTAGCATGCTAGGACTGAACAGCAAGGGAACGTGGGATATGTGAAAGTGCCTAAAGGGTTAAACGAGTGAGGCATTTATGTATATGCGATTCAGGGCCATTTAAACCGGCAAAAACATAAATAACATTCCCGTAGCATTATGAAGGAAAAATTGTGAGTGCAAGTTCCTTAGTGAAAAGTAATAATATAATATATCCACTTCTCTTGTTTATGTCAGTCACAGACACTCACCACCTTCCCCATGGGAGAAGGAACTTCAGACTAGCACATTGTAGAAGTATTTTATACCTATGTGCTAATTGGAGAATTAGCTCAGAACATGAAAAAGGGGACAAACACCTCCCCAAAATCTAGGTAGCAAACAGATTTAGGTGAGCTCAGATTTACCCATATAACAGAATTACTCAATATACAGTATTACCATAATCATTATATTACCACCAGCAGCTTGGTTTTTTTTTTTTTTTTTTACTTCTGGCGTATATTTTTTTCTTTTTTATATTCTTGGGAATATTACTGAACCACATTAGTGTATTCATTTTTTCTTTGCTTTTTTCTCTCAATATCCTGTGTTTTTGTTCCTTAAATTTGGGGGTTTGTCATTTTCCATACTGACCACACCAGCTTTCATCTTGTTTTCTTGTACACAGGGGTATTTAAGTTGGCTCGTATTCACTTTCTGCTACCTTAATAAAGGTCCTATTAGGGACCAAAATGTTTTTTTGCTGATTGCTGTTCTTGTACAGAACATCTCATTCCTTGCACTTCGCTGTGACTGCTGAACCATCTATTTTATATACCGTATGTGTGTATGCATACAGTATACAGTTGTGTGAAAAAGAAAGTACACCCTCTTTGAATTCTATGGTCTTACATATCAGGACATAATAACAATCTGCTGTTCCTTAGCAGGTCTTAAAATTAGGTAAATACAACCTCAGATGAACAACAACACATGACATATTACACCGTGTCATGATTTATTTAACAAAAATAAAGCCAAAATGGAGAAGCCATGTGTGAAAAACTAAGTACACCATTACTGCTTCCATAGGAATTAAGATGCTAAGTAGCAGACAGGTGCTGCTAATCAAAGGCCCTTGATTAATTGACCATCAGCAAGTGTGACCACCTCTATAAAAGACAAAGTTTTAGCAGTTTGCTGGTCTGGAGCATTCAGGTGTGTGTTAACACAATGCCAAGGAGGAAAGACATCAGCAATGATCTTAGAGAAGCAATTGTTGCTGCCCATCAATCTGGGAAGGGTTATAAGGCCATTTCCAAACAATTTAAAGTCCATCATTCTACAGTGAGAAAGATTATTCAAAAGTGAAAAACATTCAAGACAGTTGCCAATCTTCCCAGGAGTGGACGTCCCAGCATATTCACCCCAAGGTCAGACCGTGCAATGCTCAGAGAAATTGCAAAAAACCCAAGAGTTACATCTGAGACTCTACAGGCCTCAGTTAGCATGTTAAATGTTAAAGTTCATGACAGTACAATTAGAAAAGGACTGAACAAGTATGGTTTGTTTGGAAGGGTTGCCAGGAGAAAGCCTCTTCTCTCTAAAAAGAACATGGCATCATGGCTTAGGTTTGCAAAGTTGCATGTGAACAAACCACAAGACTTCTGGAACAATACTTTTGGACAGACGAGACCAAAGTGGAGATGGTTGGCGATAATGCATAGCGCCACGTTTGGCGAAAACCAAACACAGCATATCAGCACAAACACCTCATACCAACAGCCAAAGTTCTATGAGGAAGATCATGTGACCAGACAGGCAATATATTCAATTTGTTCACTGCTAGAGAGGGCAGGGCTCAAAAAGAGGATGCTGTTTCAGAAGGGGAAGGGGATGTGACTTTGTAAATGGTTGCTATAGGAACAAAAATGCTTGTAACATTAGAATACATTACAAATATCTTAAATGTTTTTTTAAAAATTATGTTTTTAAACGCGACAAGTATTTTCTCATAGTACAGAACTGATTTATTAAAAGAAAACACACATGTAGGATATTGCTTGAACTGTTGCTTTAACCCACATCCCCAGCAGTGCAAGATCTTTGTAACACTTTCCTATTTGTGATCATTTGTTGCCAATGTTCCCAGCAGTTTAATTGTAACAATAGTCAATGTTACCTTAGTAATATAAGGATACATTGTAGCTGCTGAGTTATACTGACTGAAGGATTGAATGAAACTGAAAGGTGGCCATTATGTTAGGCAAACAATCAGAATTTTTACAGCTTTATAACAAGAAATCCCAAACTATTAGCCAGCTTAGGTAAGAATGTAGAACCTACATTGTCACATGCTTTACATATAGGAAAAAAAGGGGTGGAAACAGTATTGCTGCTTTTATAAACCCCAGCCCAGCTTCTTACCTAAAAGGAATCAAAAGTAGATATAGTGTTAAGAAAAAGAGAAGCACTGATTAGTATGTCAGCCAGTTTCTTCTACTGTAAATACATCTTTTATCTATACTTGGATGTGGCAGTCCTCCCTTTTGGTTTATATTGTTTCTAGCAGGATTAACATGTTGTCTCTCTTCTTGTAGCAATGCCACTTACCCTTATTTACCGCTTAAGTCTTTACCCTACTTCTCTGCCTCTGCTCCATGCGGTCATTTTTGCCTGATCAGTTTATGACTGTCTCTTCTCTTTCCTTCCCATGTATGCTGGAAGCACATTGATTTCATGCCCTCTTACTCATGCCCCATGTGTCATTATCCCCTGGCACTCCCTTCCAATGCCCCTCCTTTGCTATGCATGTTATGGGACAGGGGGGCCCCATTTTTCTGTTGTGTGCATTATATGGCATTACAAATAAGGAACCGGGCCCATGCACACGTGTAATGTTGCAAAAATCTAATTTATTAGACCCAAAATTCAGTAGGTATTGGTTGTTCTGGAGATCCTTCTATAGAGTATAAACAAATGCCTTCACAGATAACGTATCTTCGTTACATAGAGGAATATCTCATTTTAGACACTGTTATATATATACATACATACAGTAGAACAACTTCCGCTTTCTTTGTGTGTATCACTGCCGTGATAGAGCATTCAGTGTAGGGAGAAAAACGTTGGGTTGGTTGTTGCTATGTCTCACAGATTTTGATACAGTAGGAACCCCGCTTTTCAGCGCCCCGCAGATTTTCCGCAGAACGGGGGAGGTCATTTGTACATGGTGAGAAATGTTAAAACGTCAACCACTTTCATTTATCTTATTATTTTGTTACTGGCAACAACTGATCCTGACGATTTCTTGGGGCAAAATCACCCTGATCTTGTCTTCTATTACCCCAGGAAATTCAATGTTCTTTTTTTCTCAGGCTTCTCTGTGACTTGAGAATGACCAACAGCAACTCCCTGGCTGGAGAGCCATCTGTTAGTGTCTGTGTCATGTTGATGCTCCAGCAAAAGACGCGTGCATTCCAAATCATGGATGCCACACCATGACGGCAGTATTGATTGGCTCGCCAACAAGGAACTGGGCAGATTTTAACCCTGTCAGTGCTGGATGACACTAGAGTGCCAAAGCCCCTTCGGGACAGTCGCGATCACGTGATCACCGTGTCACTGATGAACGGATCGGGAAAGGAGGAGTGATCCTTCCATTCCACTGCCTTATACGCAATCTTCCCTAGAACAACGAGCAGTAAGATTATGATGTAGCGACTGCGCCATAGGAGCGCCAGATCCCATCTCGTACAGATGCAGCCACCAGTATCTGGCCACTTGCCTGGGAAAATACTGGGGCAATCTCACAGTGAATGCTGCAACATTTCTGTGACATTCTGCAGCCAGACTAATGGCCCATCGGATTAACACAGCAGGGGTCCCTGGCAGCCCTATTCAGTTTGAATGGGACCTTCAGGGATCCCACTGTGTTAATCTGATGGGCCATTATTCTGGCTGCAGAAATCTCACAGAAATGTTGCCGTTTACTGGGAGATTGCCCCAGTTTTTCCACGGCAAGTAGTCGGATACTGGTGGCTGCATCTGTAGTAGCTGCGTCTATAGGGCACCCAAAAGGTACAATTGCCCAATTGGCACTATTGCAGTTGAATGAATAACCCCTTTAGACTGTACATTGCTTGTACTTGTTGATGCAGGCAGTATGTTTTCATTTAGGTTTTTTTTTTTTTTGCTGTCTTTTTATCCATTCGACACTCGACAATTTCCAAGTAGGATCGCTAAAAATGGGGGAAAAAACATTTGCGTGCTCAAGGATGCTTTGATGCTTTTTCTCATGCGTTGTACTAAATAATTGCTACTTTGTCTTTCAGGGTTGGAGAGGCCAAGTGTGCCCTTCCAGCGCTTAGGGTTAAAAGCATCTGACATGTCACATGTGAATGAATGAATGGACTGCATGTACTGAACCCGCCATCAGATCACCCCAAGAATATGGAAATAGAATAAAAGAGATTAAAGTGAAAGCTTCGGAAAAAAAAAAAGAGAATAAACAAAAGATAAAATAAAATCCTTGGAGCTAAAAGACCCGCACCTCCATACACTGGCGTCCTTGTATAACAGTGATGCAGGTCTCTTTCTTCTCTTCTGAACTATGGCAGCTGATTGCAGATGTTGCTATAGACTAGTGGAGATTGTTTCTGCCTCCCCTATGCTGTATCCTGCACCCAACTCCTTATCATGGAGGAGGTCGTTTACCATAAGCAATGTGTCTTTTAAAGCAGCAATCCCTCTAGCAGCCTAGGTATTAGTTTAACTCGTATAAAGTTAGTATGTTGTCCCCTGAGCATGTGCTGCTCTTTGTGTGTGTGTGTGTGTGTGTGTGTGTGTGTATGTGTGTGTGTGTGTGTGTGTTAAACATGGTTTTCTTAATGTCTGGCTTCTAATTTTACCATGGTAACCTTTAGACCAGTAGTGCGCAAACAGAGGGGGGCGCAAGATATTGCAGGGGGGCCACGGCGGTTACAGAGACCCTACGCTCTTCCCCAAGGAATTTAAATAACATGCCAGGGAATTGCGCAAGGCCTCTGCAACTTCCCTTACCTTGTCTACGGTGAGGCGTCGCCATGGCAACATGGCGTCAAATCACGCCGCGGGGTAACATGGCATCGCGTTGCCATGGCTTTTGACGCCGGAGACAAAATTGACGCTGGAGGGGGGCACAAGCAGGGGGGAGAGCAGGCATTGGAAAAAGTTTGCGCACCCCTGCTTTAGACAGCAAAGGGCTCTAGGGAGAGCGTCATTTTAATAAAAGAGGCAATTCAATAAAAAAAATGTAAGCCGCTTCCTGTGATAGATCAGCAAAGATCCTGCTTCCCTGGGTTCACTTAATGGCTGCCTCTCAGTTTCAAGCAATCTTTCAGTCTGCGTAACTAAGCAGCTACAATGTATTCTTATATTACTAAGGTAACATTATCTATTGTTACAGTTTGCAGCTGAAACTGCTGGGAATATTGGTCATAAATGATCACAAACAGGAAAGTGTTGCAAAGATCTTGCACTGCTGGGGAGGTGGGCTGAAGCCTGCTATAGAAATCAAAGGATGCTTTAAAACTCATTAAAAATGGTATTAAGGATAATGCATGAATTGCCCCTTTTTTACCCTTCCGGACAGTTAATATTTCAACGCTAATATCTCCTGAATAGAGCATCAGATAAAAAATAAAGTTTGAAAAGAGCAAGAAGAGATGTTTTAAAGCCGCACTCCTGCTTTCCTTTTTTTTTTTAAACCGTTTTTATATATTTAGAGTTCTAGGATTGAAGCAGGGGGTCTCCAGCGCTGAACCGCATTCATTTCAGCTCCGGGGACCCCTCGCTTCCCGCGATACTCACCGCCACAGGGGGTGGCGGTATCTTGCTCCTGGTTTTAAATGCCCGGTCGCGTGGGTCAATAAGAAGCCGCAAGGGATGATGTCATGGTTTTCGCCGCCATTTTGATAGCCCCACCATACCCTGTCGGATATGCTGCCTGCACAGAGACCCCTGCACCCCTTAAGGAGGAAAGTATCATGGAAAGCAACGGGTCCCCAGAGCTGAAATGAACGCGGTTCAGCGGAGACACCCTGCTCGAAACAAATATAAATATATATGTCACCATATTCTGGTTAAATAAAATGAAATGGTTAAATCAAGCATACTTTACAGGCTAACACTCTGGGAAATATGCAACATGCAAATACTGCAAGACAATAAGTGGACAATATGGGTTTTACAGCCATGTGTAAAAAAAAATGCATGCATTTAAAGCAAGTACAAAAATTTTCAAACAAACAATATATGGTGATCAGCGTGGACTGATTAACATAACCTGCTCGGTTACATGCAAATACTTCACAGAGGGAACTTTTCTGCTTAGGGTCATTAAGTTCAGTTATTTGATTTTATGGGATCTATTTATCAAGGTCTCCTAGCTGCAAATCTGGGGAAAAGGAAAAACTCCACCTGCTTTCAATGGGATTTCTTTTCTTTTGATCGCTGTGGTGTGTTATGTATCTCTGTCTCCCAGCTGCAAAACATGGGCAAAAATACTGCACCAGATTTATCAAACAAACAAATTCCCTGGTTTTAATAGGCAACATTTTTCTGCGTAAATTTGGTTGAGTTTTTCGTTCTCAGTTTTGCACCCATGGTGGTGTAACTTCTTTTGTCCCAGTTGTGCTGTTGGGAGAGTCTATATAAAAGTCCCTTAATAGACATTTTTCATTTCGTCTTCTCTATCTTCACAGTGATTGACTAAGTGCTTTAAAAGGCAAGCTAAATGTTGCCGCTCAGTTCTGTGCGTCGCTCAACTGCAGAAGATAGCAGCCACGAGGCAGTCTTTTAGTGACTGCATAATTATGTTCACCACTTTCATTCTCTAATAGTCTTCCTACCCTCACCACAGATCCTACTATTCTTTTGCACCCTGTATGCTCCTTTTGGGATTGGAACGGTTAACCCTTGTTATTGAATATTCTGTTTAGCTTGGTCTCTTTGTATTATTCTAAACTGCCCTAAGTTAAATTTGCCTGTTGCAAATTAGGCCACAGAGGTGACCATCAAGCGTGTATTGGGGATAATGTGTTGTGACTATTTCATACAGGTGATGTGCTATGGCTACCGACTTCCCAAACCTAATGTACTTATATCCTTCATCTTTAAGTTGTTCCCAAACATTAGTTTATGGACACAATGAAGTTATTATTATGTGGCAGAAAGAGTCAACAACTTTTCAGAGCAGTATCTCCCATTCAGAGTACATACAGTATGAGCAGTTACCTAAAAAGTATGTTCTTTTTTCAGTACAGTTTATCAGTTAATTTATTGTGACAAGTCCCGAGAAATGTAGAAAGCGAGTGTGGTTTTAACTTCATTGCACTCATCTTTCACATTTATTCATATACTGACTAAAGTAAGAATATCTTGGTGCTAGTTATTCTAATCTGTAACTTGTGGTTTGTCACATTTATTCATATACTGACTAAAGTAAGAATATCTTGGTGCTAGTTATTCTAATCTGTAACTTGTGGTTTGGGCATTGTATAGAGCACTTCAACATGATTCACTAAAGCATTCAAATGATTTTGTGTGCACAATTGCCATTCACTTGACTTACCCATGCATCGAGTTCGGGGGTGGGGTTCATGCTCCGTTTCACTGACCATCACAGCAATCAATCACATAACGTCCATAAATAATACACAAACAATGTCTTGGGAGAAATTGGTTGCAGCTTTATTAATAAATACAAAAATCTAAACAAAACTATCTGTACCCAACTAAGTTTCTCTGCCCACAATAACATAAAGCCTGGGGTACACCCCCGGCTTGTTCCTCTATATGCCAACAGCCGCCCAGGCCACTTGGTCCAAAATACACCACATCACTGGAAGGATACCGCCATACCGACCGCCCGAGCAAGGTATGACACTGTCTTCCCCATAACCACCAAGGTGCCTTAGAACTCCCTATAACGTGACAACTTTTCCCAGGTCCCCAACCCATCTAAACTTTACCGCCACCAGCAAAGGGGTTTGACACCCTTATACTAACTGCCCTTGTAGTCACCACCAAACAAAAAGCGTTTTCCAGAGCCGACTGCAGACTCAAGTTAAAGATATCATTACCAATATCTGAAAGATGCACCCTTCCACTCTGTAAAGATCCGCCGCATTGCCTTCTAAATCAGAGTCCTTCAACGCTATCCATCCTAGGTCGATCACAACCATTGCCTTGTTCACTTCCCTTCATGACCGCTTGATCACCTTAGCACTCTGAGTTCCCTTCCACATTCCCCGTGGAGCTATCTCTGACCAAACTAGGACCAGATCTCCGAAGTCCCTCAACACGTGCACTATTTCCCTTTGCATCCCCCTCATCAAATCTATGGACTGAATTGTTGTCAAGTCATTACCCCCAATGTTCAACATCAACACCCTCGGTGACCCGTGCACATATTTCCTCCTCCATAATTCTGGAACTAACTGCAACAACTTCAATCCCCTAACTCCCATTCAATTCAACACAAACTGGTCCCCCCCAACTTCTTCCTGTCAGGCTTCCTTTCCGCCCAGTGGATGTAGGAGTCCCACAAATGTAGGCCTCAATGAGGGCATCACCTATAATACAAACAATACTAATTCACACACACAACTCCTGAACCTTGACGAGGACCCCCTTCCTACCCACATTATGGCTTCCTCACTTATACGTAATATCGCTGCTTCATACGCCGCCACTATCCTGAAGGAATGCGAACTCACCTTTAATTCACTAAGACCCAATCTACACAAGCACAGCTTCAAAACATTTTCTAACTGGAACCATGATAACACTGAATTGTCCTCATGCTCTAGCAAGGGGCCCTGGCCAGCAGGTCTAACCCCCAAATAGACCCCGGCTAGCATAACCTGGCATATGGCATTATCCTCCAGTTCCGCCAACGTGACGCACTTCCCTTTCCCATGCTGGACAGTTTTAGAGTGGCTTATCATGAAATTCAAATACCCCCAACGCAACATTGCAGTACATCTTGCTCCTCAAACCACCTTCAACCCTTCTAGAAACACACACCAAGTCAGACCCTCATGGCCCTGAAAAGGACTAAGAAATTGTTGCAGCAAACAAGTTGGCTTCAAAAACAGACCAACACACGACCTCCGTCACCCCCACTGCCTTTCCCAACATATCGACTGAGATTCACAATCTGTCATCCTTCTTAAAAGACTGTCTCTTCCACCCAGATACCATCCTTCGAACAACCAAGTCTTTTATTAAGTCTTTAACCCCCAGCAATCTGCAAAGAATGGCTAGCCCCGCCATCCAGCTCTCCACTGAAGCTGCTGACTGTCCCTTATCTTGCTCAAAGTACAATTCACCAACTGCTCTCTGGAACCCTCCCAGCTTTGAGCCCTTACCAGCTTCACTCTATCACCCCTCTCAACACGAAACTCAACCACTCTCCCCAAGCCCTCAAATAAGCGGAACACGTACCCAGAGTCACAGACCCTCTTACCAACTCCATCGCTCTTTCGCCGCCAGGGCCCACATGAATGATGGACACGCCTCCTCCACGATTCCGCTACCGGAATCAGCTCCCTAAATTCTGCAAACTTGAAAACGAGACAACGTGTCTGCTTTCTGGTTCTCAACCCCCTGCACGTGCTTCACCCTGAACCAGATATTCAAGTTTAAACAATAAAGCACAAACGCGCAGAGTAGCCTCACTACCGAATCACAGCCCCCACCACCCCATATTGTCCAATCTAAACATCACTTTTCTGTTACCCAGCTCTTCACCCCAAAATACCACCGACACTAATAATGGAAATAATTCCAGGAACACCAATTTAGTCACCAAACCGCACCTCCCCCCCCCCCTCATTTGAACGGCGCCCTCCGAAAAAGGCCTCAAACCCCACTGACCCTGCCGCGTCTGTAAATAAGTCAATCTTCTGGCTTTGCACTGGTTCCCTCAGAGCCAGTGTCCAGACGTTATAGCGCCCCAGAAATTCATCCCAAACCAGCAAATCTTGCCTTATGCCTTTTGTAACCTTGATGAAATAATGCAAAGCCTTAACACCTGCCATGGCAAATTCCAGGCCCCATGGGCAGCACCCTTGTGGCAAAGTTTACCTGCCGTAACAAAAACTGAAAGTGCCCAAGTGCGCCTTTCTTTCAACCCACAAACGTGCGCACCAGCTCATTGAATTCCGCAAGCTTCCTGGCGGGCAGCCTATAAACCATCTCTTCCGCGTGAATTGCAATCCCTTAAGAAGGAGAAGGATGGTCCCTACATCTTGTTTCTGGCTAAAGGTGTCCCAAAACACCCCATCAGGTACTGAAAAGCATATAGCAACCTTGCACAAACGCATAACTCTGCCTTCCCAAAAAATAAGAAATTATCCAGATAGTGCAACACACTATGCAGCCGACTGCAAGAAGGAACTGAAAGTTTCGAACTAAAAACATGACAACCATCACCCAATTGGCAAACATAAGTCCACAAAAATGTTGCTCTCTAAACAACAGCCGAGCAGATAAAAACAAGGGGGGTGCACTGGAAGCAAGCGAAAGGCAGACTCGAAGTCCACCTTGGCCATCAACGCCACTGCCCCCGCTACTCTTACCAACTCCCGCGCCCTATCAAACGATGCATACTGCACTCATGGTGGAACTGACAGCAGGGTCCCCACTAACACTGGGACTGCCAACACACGCCCCTACGCCCCGCGGCTGACTGCCCTGTGCACTGAAAGCCGTCGGGAAGCCACGTAGGCCCGAAGTTACTAAACAATGCTAAAGCTTTGCACTCCTTCAAGTCGGTTCACATGAAAGTTGAACCTGTGCTAGAGATTACTACTGTTCAGCAACTTTGGGCTTTAATCTTTTACTTCAGTGTCAGACTGGAGTCTAAAGACCCAAAGAGAAATGGATTGTGTGGGCCCACTTGAGGGCCATAACATACAACCAGATTATAATAGTACCTGGCATTCATACAAACTTACACATGGTCTTATATGTGTTACATACATGAGGAATACATACATGTATTCACTGTTCCATAGTCCATACATACATACATACATACACTTATGCAGACATACATAGTCTCCTGCTCATCATGGAAGAAAAGGCAAGTCTGGACCTTTAGCACCCACCGGATGCAGTGCCACATCATGTAATCCAATATGCCACCTCCAATTCAATAGGCAAAAGCTGGATTATTTAAGCATTGTTCACAAAGTCAGGGCTGTTAAAAAAAAAAAACTATGAAAGATAGAAAGTACCTAGCCACTGTCATGAAGTGAATTCCCCAAGCTTTGTGCTCATGATAACATTCAAACCTTCTTACAAATCTCTCTGCTGTCAGAAAAATGTTAATGTAGCATATTTCCATAATGCTGCCGTTGTTTGCCTTGTACTAATGTTAGAACAGCACATGCACTAGTAACCCCTTCCCGGAACAGTTGACAATCTAATTTCTGATATTAGTGAAGGAATAGAGAGAGAACCCTGTATAGCACTCAGGTTCACGCTCTGATGATAGATGAGTGATTTAAAACATAAACTTTATTAATAGCATATATTAAAATAGTGGATGTTGGAACAACGTGCTGGAGGTAGGTTGATCCTGAATAATAGTAGCCGTGTTGGCTCCGGATCAGATAATATCTTATATACCAGATATAACTATATTGGAACACTGGTAACAAAACGACACAGAGATCCTGATGTGGACCTTTGTGATAGGTGTGGGTTCCTGGGTGTGCTAATAAAGGTACTGAAGTAACATATCACACACTGGCATAGTCTGCGTACTTCCTTTATTAAGGTGGTAAGTATGATATATATATATATATATATATGCTGGTAGACGCTGGGAACGAATATAGTATGATTCTCAGCAGTCGTGAGTGCAGTCAGCTAATTAACCACTCTATATATATGGGTGTCTCCAGCCAAGTGTCAAACTGACCTAAGGTAACCTTCTATTGTATATACTGCAGGGTAGGTGCCCTGCACTAACCTCTAGGGCTGTGTATAGACTGTAAGCAGGTTGAGGTTATAGAGACTTATGTGAGGGAGGCACTGTGGCTGGATAGTAAGTAATCATAATCCCATAGCAGAGGGTGAGCTGAGGGTAAGCACCAATAGTGACCCTTAAAGTGCTGCTGTCTAGAATATCCCTGACAGCAGCGCAGCTATGGTGTTGCTGGGGGTCACTATATCAGTACTTCAAGGGATATTAGCACTCTCCAAAAAGAACACCACACAGAGGAGAATTGCAATGACCATCGGGGCACTGCTAGTCTGTATATCCTGCACGAGCAGGCTGCCGCATGAACTCGCGGTTAGAGTTTCATTATGCGGATGCAGTCACAAGCCTGCGCGTGCATGTGGGAGAAGGGAGCCGACGCGCGCGTTTCGCGAGGGGCTTTCTCAAGGCGAATGGTAAGTATAGTTGAGGGAGCCCTGCGGGTAGGCAGGTATATATAGGGCCTCCAATGAGATGACGTCATGGTTTAGCCCCTGGTGCGCTGAGGTATGCCTGGTGCTGTTTGAAGAACACAGTGAGATGGGGGGGGGAGAGGACAGAGAGAGAGGTGTGTGTGTGTTTTTTTTGGACCTTTGGCCCGTCACTCCGCCTCAGGCCAATGAGAGGTGTGGGGGCGGGCCAAGGGGGTGGTGTGAGTGTGTGAGGCCAATGAGAGGTGTGCGGGGGCGGGCGGGCCAAGGGACCAATGAGATTGCCGCTAGGGACAGGGAACACAGTGAAACATACATACATACAATGCTTTCAGAAATATATAGTAGATATATCCTGTAATATTTGTTGTTCATTTTTTTTTTTCCAGTTCAGCCCTCAGGTGTAAATCTCAGGGAGCTAATGTTTCATTGAAGCCCACATTCGTTTAAAACGTATGTTTTTATTGCGAAAACATTTTTTGTAACTTTTGCACACACTTGGTACATGGAAATAACAAGACAGATGGAAGGCAACTAAGCATTCTACTAGCGAAGTTGATTGTGATCTTGACAAATTCCACGTTAAATGGTGAATGCGCATTTAACTCTTTTACTGCTGAATGGCTCTGCAACACATTGTGTAGAAACCGTCTCAAGTCAGCAACGGGATTAACCCTTTCAGTAGTACAGGGAACAGGCAAAACCTCTTTTTGTGCTGAAGTGGTTAAAATAATATTGCTGCTACCACTGTGAATGATTTTTTAAAATGTACTAATCATTCTTTGGTTGCTACAGTAACCATTTAGAAAGTCATATCCACTTCCTCTCTTGAAACCTTTTTGAGCTCTGCCCTTTGGCAACAAAGTATCACAAACTGATCTGTTGCTGTGTTCCAATCAGCAGACTGTCTATTACTCTGAAAGCTGTAACAAGCTTTACAGCTTGTGTTACATATCAGCTGCAGCATTTCACAGACTGCAGCAAAAAGTTAGAAGGTGGCCATTTTGTTAGACACACAATCGGGATTTTTACAGATTTATAACAGGCGCATGAAACGATTGCCAGCTTCGGTAAGAATGTACACATGTTTACATATAAAAATAAGAAAAAAACGGGGCGAATGTAGTATAGCTGCTTTAACGTAATGTCATATTAAACCTGACACTGTATCTTCAAAGGACAATAACATAACATTAAGTCATATTTTCTCTCCCATTAAAAATGACATGTAAATTAGGTGTTAACCTAATATTATATATCCACTAAAGTCTGCTATGGGTAACATGGAGACTTAACGTTACGCTAGTTAGGTCATATCTAAACCTGAGGTTAGTCACATTGAGACCAGGAAATAGGGCTTTTACAGGGTCTGAAGGGGTGTAACACAGCGGTTAGGCATGAGTTTACAAATAAAGCGTTATTTCCAGTGTTATTATCCTAGTCGCTCTTTCTTAACTTGAGTTCAGGTGCGGATTGGGTCCTCGGGACACTGGGCAAATGCCCAAGTCACAGCACGCCCACCACACTGACCCGGGCGTGCTGTGTGCCGGTGCTGCGCTATGCATTGCGATTACAGAGGACCCCAAGCTGTTCCCCACAGCAATGAAACTGATTGCTCGGGGAGAGAGCAGGGCCTCTGTGAGAGAGCAGACCTCCTCCACTGGCGCGCTGCGTCGTCATGGTGAGGCGATGTCACATGGCGACACATTGCCATGACAATGTGCCGTTACGTGATGCAGCGACATCGCGGGAGGGGGGCTGGCAGGTAAGTGAAATAACCCGGGCTACATTTCCCTTCCAATCCGCCCCTACTTGAGTTAAACAACTTTTTCAGGGTCTGGGTTGGAGTAAAGCCAAGACATACTTAATGTCACGTTATTGGAAGATAATGCAATGTTATGCTACAGTAACGTGATGTTGCGTCTATGCTAACGAGATGTAAAATGGTCGTTATTTTTGCATGTAATTCATTTTGAGGATATATGTCAACTACAGGAAAATTACGTCCATTCCTCTTTTTGATAACGTTCTAAGCCCTGATTTAACTGAGCCTGGTGGATGGTGCCTTTAGTATTTATTTTTTTCATAAACTTAACTTGATTTACTTTATTATTAATAATAATAGCTATTTTTATAGAGCTTTGAGTGCCCTGCAATGTAGAGGAGTTCGCGTCCTGTGCTCCTACTCCGTCCGCTGTCTGAAGTGATGGCGGACAGAAGGGGGATGACTCTTCCCCTTCCATTGTGTCTTCAGTGACAGAGCAATCACGTGACCGCTCCAGGGGGCGATCACGAGATCACGAGTGCAGGCAGGGCCACCACACTCTGGCTTCCCTGGCACTCAATGGGTGAAAGCTATTAAAGAAACCAAACACCAGATAAGAAAATAGGATGAACAGAATATAGAATAGAATGATACTGTAAGTATTCAATGTTTGGTTGTGGGTCACTCATTGAATGCCTGGGTAATGAGGTAGGTATTGAGTCTGTTTTTTTTCTAGTTAGAAGGACCTCTCGAACTGTACAAGTTCCAAATAGTAGACAAAACTGTTATGAGTCCTTCGCCTGCAGATAGAAGTGAGCGAGTGTAGGGAACCAGTAGCTGGGAGGACCCTGTTTACACCGGATTTTGAATGACACCAAGCCAATCTTGAAACAAGATTCACCATTTTACAGGCAGCCAGTGCAGATGATTCATCATCATTTAAAAAAATGCTTTTCTAATTAAAATAAAAATGCTATTTTTAAGAGTTGTTCAACCCTTCAGCTGCCAGCGGGGCCTGCAATGCATTGCGCTGCATTGATAACCTTCATTTAACCCTATTCACTGCAAAGGCTCAAAAAGCAGGCGAAGATTGTTCAAAAGCACCGTAGCGCCCTCATTTGCTAGATTACGGCCTCTTATCTTCCATGAGTGTTATATGGTTGCTCAGGACTCCAGCTTTAACAAACTCTGTCATATACATTGGTACTGGAAATGTTCTTGGGAGATAAATTAGTTATAACCTTTGGGAGAAACCAAACCAAAATATTAGTGATGGCTAATATCAGAAGTTCTACGTTTTTCCTCACAAAGTAGGGAGAAATGCCAGGGACAGTGTCCGTTTGCTTATAATTGGTATACAAGCCATATATTTAATACTGTGAGGTAATATCATGGCACTACGGCTAGTGTCATCAATTAAAGTCTCCTGGATTATTGCTACTGTACCACAATACTATTTGTATAAGCATTATTAGATGAATGACCAGGTATGCTACTGTACCAGGTTTATTTGAGATGATTATTGAGACAATCTTACTCCTGGTATTTGTTGTGAAAGAACTGCAGGATGACCAATAGCCAGCTATTTACAGTATCCTCTACGTTCCCATGGCTATTCAAACAATAAAATGCCTCATATCACTAGTGCCTACTTTCAGCCCAAATGGGTTTTCTTGGTGACATCATCACTAATTGTTTACATTCTCATTTTAAAGGATCTTACATTACTTCCTGCCTGGGGCAGTGTGAAACGGCAAGCAGTCCTTTTCCTGATGATGTCATAAGCAGGAAGAGAATCGCCTGAGCTTGGCTAGCACTAGAGAAGCAGAAATATTAGACGGAAACCACTGCAACTGTGTATACGCAATAAATACGTGTGATAAGAGCCTGAGTGTTCCATTCAGCTTTGTTTGGATGAGTTCTGCAAGCGTACACTGTTAGAAGAATAGAGTTTCTAAAAGCTGTTGACAAGAGTACAGCCGTCACCATAATGCACATCACTGTACTGCAATGCAGAAGCTGCTTCCACACCTCACGTAGGCATAATTTCAGCGTCCAGCTCTCTACCCTTTTCTGTGAATAAATATACATATATACAATATACATTATAGCTGGCACTTAAATAAACTTACATTAGACTTTTACCCAGATTGTTGAATGCTCAGGAAAGGGGTTTGCGTATATTGAAGGTAGACATATATATATATATAATGTATACTTAAAATAGATATGATCTAATTTTCACCCAGATATGTTAACTGCCTTTATTTCCAAAAAATAGCAGTTGACACGGACACTTTGGCAGTGAATGGTTTACCTAACCGCCTTAAGTTACAGCATGCACATGTACTGTATCACAATACCTTTTCTGTCCTTCTCTTTCCAGTATCTTAACACCATGACCATGCCTGTCCCTTTAATGCTACAAGCTGGATGCAAACAGGAGAGTTATAGGGGACTGGCTGAAATCAGCACTAGAAATTCTCTGACATTCAGACAAACTATGTTTGCAGGACAGTGGCTTTGTGTAGGTGCAGTAAAAGAACAAATGGTTAGTAGTTGGGTTAGCAGTGTTAGAGAGTGTCTGTGCATATTTTGCATGTAAGTTAGTTACACTTATGTTTAGAAATGATAATTTAAAATCAGGATAGGACATGATCAGGGGTCAAGATATGAACATTATAAACACAATTAAAAAACATATTTTCTGCAAACTGTAACTAAATATGAAACATATAAAAAATGTTCTGGTGGGTTAAACAAGGGCAAAGCTGTCGAACGCTGGACAGGTGGGTCACTGTGCCCTTCCCCAAGCTCTGAATGGTATACATCTGATCAAGCCACTAGCAGTCAGGTACCCATTGCAACGTCACTTACAGAATTTTTGTGGCTCCCTTGTATGCCCAGTGAAAAAGATGTACAGATTTGGAATAGTTGATTAGCAACATTTTCCCAGCTTTATCAAAATCACAACCAACGGTAAAAGAACCAGGTCGATTTTTGTGCCATAACCAACCAATGTTCACATCTTCCACCGGTCCTTTCTGAAAGAAAGAAAGAAAAAAAGAAAGGAAAAAACAAACACATTAGATAGATTAGAGCAGCAACACTTTGGCACCAAAGCAGGAACACAATTATAAAGCAAATTCATAAAAAAAAAAAAATCTAACCCCACATAACTTGGCAATAAGGCAGCATTTCCATGACATGTCCAGGAGAGCTGCTCCCTGCCAGCACGCTACGTTTTTATGCCACAGGAATTTAAAGATAAGGCTTATAAAGCAAACGTTTGTCAGGGTGCAGTTGCTCAAGACACTAGTTATTTTTGGCTCACAGCATAAATGCTTAATCCACAGGTAGTATGAGATTTTTTTTTTAAAGAGTTAGGCAACTCCCCAAATAGGCTGTGTTCTTCTGTTTATTTATTTAAAACAATTTTTGTTAAAGCATATTACGTTAGAAGCATTTAAAAAAGAAAGAAAAAAATAGAACTGGGAGCTGTCAGTGATATTATGTATTTTAGAGGACTTTTCAGGTTAAATGGACTTCAATATAATTCCACATCACTTTCAGCTCTCCATAAGAGGAAAGGGAGATACAATGGGGGTTTTTTCGTATCAAGAAAAAACGAAAACAGGCTCCCGGCTGCAAAACCAAAACAAGAAACAATACCAGATTTATCAAAGAAAAGTAAGCTCATGGAAAGAAATTGAATTTTGCTACATTTGGTCTTGTACCAGTTTTACAGCAGGGAGACTTTGATAAATAGACCCCAATGTTATCTAGCAGCATCGATACTCCTAACGCTAAAGATACATCACTACTAGAGTGACTGACTTTAATGATCATTTTATACTACATTTATCGTACCCTTTTTATACCTCTGTTATCTTAGATGCGCTATTAGAGAGGGTTGGGGTTCCTTACAATGCATGTGATCTTAGATGCGCTATTAGAGAGGGTTGGGGTTCCTTACAATGCATCTGATCTCAGACGCGCTATTAGAGAGGGTTGGGGTTCCTTACAATGCATGTGATCTCAGAATCCCACAGGCAGAATCATAAATGACATGACAAAATGCACGCACACTGAGGAAACCATAACGTCCATTACTTGGAATAATATACCTTGATTATTTTATTGATATTTAGATCATTCTTGATATACTACACACAGGCAGGTATTGCATTACATGAAAACACTGTGAAACAAAAGGTCGGAGGCGGCACCTGTCCTACAATATTTGTTAGTTGTTGTGATGTCGGTGCAGGGACAGGCTTGCGGTAATCCTCAGAAATGCCATAGAAGGTACAATATACAGGAACTTTGCCGCTCTCGAACAGACTGCAACATTATCAAAAGGACATTTTAGGCCTTTTATTTTACAAATGTGAGCACAACGGTTCAGGGAGTACCCTTAGTCTGATGTGAAGATGGCGTCTGAGTGCCCAGACCAAGAAATATATATACAGAATATATATATATATACAAAAATATATATTTACAATCTTTTTTTTGGCTAAGGAACCTTATAATTATATTGTGAAATTCTGAAGAATCCCAACCCTCTCTTATAGAGCGTCTGAGATCAGATACATTGTATGGAACCCCAAGCCTCTCTAATAGCGGTTCTGATATCAGATGTATTATATGGAACCTCAACCCTCTCTAATAGTGTGTCTGATATCAGATGCATTGTAAGGAACCCCACCCCTCTCTAATAGCGCATCTGAGATCACATGCATTGTAAGGAACCCCAACCCTCTCTAATAGCGCGTCTGAGATCAGATGCATTGTAAGGAACCCCAACCCTCTCTAATAGCGCATCTAAGATCACATGCATTGTAAGGAACCCCAACCCTCTCTAATAACGCATCTAAGATCACATGCATTGTAAGGAACCCCAACACTCTCTAATAGCGCTTCTGAGATCACATGCATTGTAAATTCTTCTGTATTCGGTCCAATTTTCAAATTATCTGAAAATTGCAGGGACCCTTTAGCGATGCCCGGGGAACCTCAATTGAAAAACACTGCTTTATACTATGGGGGCTATGTTCCAAGGCAGAAATAGTGTAATTCTGGGGCACTAAAGTTGCACCATATGTATCAGATAAAAAATACTATTGCTTTCAATGTGATTTTTTTCAATTTGATATACATGATGCAGACTTTTTGCCACAGAATTGCACCACTTTTGCCTTGATCCGTAGACCCTTATATGTATGCTGCACGTATGTATATATATCTCTGTCTGGGCACTCAGGGTAACACTGACTTTTCACCTGGTGAATAGAATTCGCCAAAAGTTGCGCTCACATCTGAAAATTAAAAGGCCACAACGCTGCACATTCAGTTTAAAGGCCCAATGGCCCTAATTCTATAGATTAAGCTTTGGTTCTGCTTGTTAGGGAAATGTGAAGCAACTCCCATTTGAATGGGACCTCAAGCTACCCTAATATGAAAAGCATAGCATATTAACCAGGGGGCACTGATTGTAGAGCAGTGCTTTCTAAGAGCTTACACTCTAATATTGCATCTTGGCACAGGGAATAAAAATAACGTCCCAAAGTCACAAGGAGCTGACATGGGTTATCTAACTTTAATGACCAAAGCTTTGAGGGCGACTCCTCTTCAACAATGTAACAACATTAGGATCCCTTTAACAAAACATGTTTTCCTTTCTATTGATAATAGGAGAGTCATTGAAAATAAGAGTCTCCTTAGCATCAAGGCGTCAAATACCTTGTACTTTGCTTTAATTGTGATCCACTTTGATCAGCTTGCAATTTGGGGAGTGGTCATATGTAAGAATAGGTGTAGTTACTCGACGCGCACTTAATGAGATCAATTTCTGCGACCGATATTTCTCTTAATGTTTTATACAGCAATAAAAAAATAAAAACACCTTTGATCTGGCAAAACTCTCCCAACTATTTATTTTTACCTGCATATGCTAACGGGTGGAATATCTTTGATCCCCTTCCAGTCGCACTGCATATGATAATTCTCAGGGGAAAAACAGACCCACTGTAGCTGCTTGGCTATTTCTGGTCCAGCCTGTTTGAAACACACGGGAATACCTGTGCCCAATCCGGGCTCCTTAAAGTAGTAATTTTCTTCTATCCTTGATGGGCTATTCTAATAAAAGAAAGCCCCCTTTTTATCGGTTGTGATACCTTTTCATTGACAACAAGAGAGATTGATTTCAAAACCTTCCAGACGTCTTTTTCATATGAGGTTTGAATGCTCTGTACAACTATGAAGAACTCTCTTGTTTAACGCTACAAAACATGGTAGTTTACACCGCAGAGTCCCGGTTTGCACAGATTTGTACGGAAGCACGTATATATGCCAGGAATAACTGCAGGCCACGTAAAAGCCTCTTTAAAACCATGGTTTCATTTATTAGAAGAAAATTAGGAGTCGGTACTAGGTCGAAAAGTAAAAACTTTAATTAAGATGTCAAATGAGAAATGACATACAAAAGTTACAAAAATGCTGATGTGAGATACAAGAAAAGGGGAGATTGGAGAGTACCCCAATGCGTTTCTCCCTTAGGGCTTTCTCAAGGGCGTATAACCTCTCAGGACCTACCCCATTGTATACATAGAGCACACAAAATGGCACATGTTTTGAAATCCTCCAAGCAACTCCATATGTTCAATAGTCATGAAATTCAAGCCCTTTTTGTCACCTCTATGATCTTCCATGATGTGCATTGCCATAACAAAATCCTTTTTTTGTACATCAGTTTCCAGGAGTAGGGAGTTTGTGTTTTTATTTTTAGCCACAGAAACCAATGGGTCACTTTAAGTGCAGCTCTTGTCCACAATGTAAGTATATGTTATCGAACACCTGTCTCCAAAACACTTAGGACAAAAACGTTTTGACATAAAGTCCTTTATAAATTGTTGTTCCATGTATGTCATTTATATTGCACTATGCAAGTGGGGAAACAATATCTGTGGCCCGTGCTATTTATAGTTTTATGAACATCTGCATGCATTTGATAATGCATCGCTATCGCCATGCATATGATGGAAGATCAGGGGGGTGACGAATATTGTTTACATTTCATGACTTTTGAATGTGTAACATGTGACCTAAGGGGTGAATAAAAATGAAAAACGATGTTACAAAGAGAATCCTTTTGGATATCGACTCTGGATGCGTAAAGCCATGCAGGGCTAAATAAGCAAATCAATTCTTACGTTTCTGTGAGGGAGTTCTCTTTTGTATATTGCAAGCATATAAGGCATATATTGATCATTATTTTAGTTGCATGCAGATGAACAGTATATATCATAAGTGAGCGTTCCTCGGTACAGTTGATTGGAGGATTTCAAACATGTGACCATTTGTGTGGTCCATTTATACGATGGGCCCTGAACAAGCCCTAAGGTAAGAAGCACGTTGGGCTGTTCTCCTTTCTCCCCTTTTCTGCATCTCCTCTCAGCAGTTTTATACTGTATGTCTCTTTTCCATTTCATCTGTATTAAAGTATGTATTTTTAGACGTAGTGCTGAGTCCTCAATCTTTGTCAGTTTGTCCGCCCGTCAGCATCTCTGATGGTAAATACAACTCTGACACAGGTGACGTTTGTTGCGTTTCCGAAGCGCCCCCGTTTTGGTGTTTTTATGTTTTGGTTAAAATAAAATGTAATAGATTCTTAATTTAAAAGACAGTCTCCTATTTTCCAATATAAACATGTCTTGAAAAAATGGGATAAGTCACCTCTTCTTGGTCCAATACAAATGATCATCATTAAGAAACATCTTGTCCTGGACCAATACTGTTATTACAATGACTTTGAACTACATCAGTTTTGTGTAGAATGCCACCCTGGGACTCAGTGCTTTATCAAACATGTAAAAGCCTGTATATATACAGTAACATTACACATTCAACAACTGTACTTGTATCTTCTCCTTAGCTCCCGTTTATGCTGTAGAACTCCACAGATACCTGGGTAGACTCAGGTTTTTTTGAGGTGGTTAAAAAAAAATGCTCGCATTTCCTCGTATAGGAAAATATTTATTTTGCTGCCTGATGATAAGGTGCCTACTTTATATGATTTCTGGAGAGACATTCATTTTAATGACATTGCAAATATAAAATTAAGTTACTTTAAAAATTAAAACAAACAGCTGAATGGTGTCCTGTGTTTTCCTCAAAAATATTCTGGAGTGGGTTCACTTTTGATGTTGGACATTCTGTGCCCCTGCAAATAAATAAATTAAACCCCTTCATATACTCATATGTTGTGCGCATCCCACACGTGTGTAGTTTGTATCAGGAAACCCTGTGATTATTACATACATACTGTATGTACCTGGCTGTGCATGTGTTGCTGATGACCTCTTGGCTGTTGTAAGGTGTTCGACCGTTTGCAGTCATGCTGCTGATTGTGAAAGTATTAATACGTTTACTTAATGTTCAGCTGAACGGTGACTCATACCTGGAGCTACAGCATGGAGGGGGGTGTTTTCTGTTTTTGTACTCTACGCAGTCACCAAAGTATGACCGCGTTTCACTACTGTTTTTGTTTTTTTTAAATAAACTCCCACTTCCTTTTGTAAAAGAATAAGGGTTTGACTGTAAAAGTAGGGTGCTTTCTTTTCACATAAAGATACAATAATAAAACAGTGTCTAAGGAGTTTGACTCTTGTTCAAATTGATTGGGCTCACAGAACCACTAATTATTTAATGACGACTTGACCACTTAATGTAGCTATACACTGCGGGGGACAACAGCCTTGCCATATAAAGCATTACAAAGCTGTGTTTTTACAGCCAACTCAGAGTTCAAAAATGTTCTCACAGGCCCCCATAAAAGGGATGAGAGTAACATCATGTGATCACTACTCTGTAAGGCATCCATGTTGGGAGGGTATTTTTCTGGACTGCATCCTACTCTTGCTTATAAGTGCATGTCACAAATGACCACACACATTGCAGCGTTTATGTCTTATTCCCATTACACTTATTGAACAGATTTGTAATAGGCTGAGATACCTTTAAAAGCAGCACACTGTTTTTGTAAGATATTTTGAACTGTGGTGTACCCAGTGCTGAACCATTATGTGGCATGGTCATAGTGCAGTACCAATGATGTTGCAGCTTTCTATTGGCTCACCATAGCAAGGCTGTTACAGGGTCTATATGGGTATCACATGGTGGGTCAAAGAGATAAAAATAGCACAGTGTATTTATGAGTTTAGATGTTAAAATAAAAAAGTTTATTTTTTGAATTCAGTACGTTACTGCTTAAATGAACTAACAATAGAGGTTTTCATAATTGTATTTGTGTTTGCGACCTACGGAGGACTGAGAGGAATAAGAGGATTTCAGTGGACTTGGGCTTGGGTGTAAGTGAGGGATAGGTCTGAAAAAGAGTCCCCCTTAGAGTAGAGGTTATGAAATATGGAAGAAGGGTGGGTGGAGGACACTGAAGCGGCAAACGGAGGGAACATAGAAGCAGGCGGGTATTTAAAGTGATTGGGGGAGGAGCCTGTGGGAAAAGTGGAGAAGAAAAGGGGCCTGATGTATTCTTTTGATCATTCTCTGATGATAAGTTGATCAACTATGTCTGGTTCTCGCATTGCTGAAAGAAGGTTTGAGCTTTCATGAGAGGAGGCTGAAATAGAGGAAATGCCTGTATGACATTCTTGAGTGAAACCGGAGATTAGGAAGTGGATTAAGGCTTGAGAAGGGTGATTTTTCAAGTCTTTTGCCAATGTGAAGATGTTTACTTTGGAGCATCCTAGTCTTTGGTTTGGGAAAAGAAAGCTGTTTAAGGCATACTGACTTGGAGTGGGCTTGACGCCATTTGGAGCAGATGTGCAGAAGATGACACGTGCTAGCGAAGCATGCCTGAGTGTTGCCATTATTACAAATTTGTGTGTTGCCTACGTAATGAATAGTTCTGTCCAGTCTATTCACTTGAAGGAGGTCACTGTAAGGATTTTGAATAGTAAATGAGATGTTGGGAAGTGAGGCAGAAGCCTGAAGTGCTGAAGGAAGAGTAAGGGGGGAGATCGAGATGACTGCCGCTCCCGTAGAAAAAAGTATCATGAACTCACCAGATCAGTGGAAATAAAATGTTCTTTATTGACCTACATAAAATTGGACATAGATAGAGCCGAACTCCTCCTCCCACGCGTTTCACGCCCACTATGGCGCCTTGACAAAACGCCCTTTCGTGCTGAAGGGAGAGTCTAAAGGTTGTCCTTTTTTTGTCCTTCTTTTTGGCCTACCCCATCACCTACGCCCAAGCCAAATTATATTCTCATCATCTCGTTCCCCTCAGTTCGCTGCACACACAACTATAATCATACACTTGAAAACATATTATAATTGTGTCAATGGTCAGGTGCAGTTGTACTAGTGCTTTACTGTACACATGACATGGAGAGAAAAAAAATGAGGTTGTGAAGTCCTTGCACACTATTCTAAGGCAGTTTGCCTGTGATTGTGGGCATTGCTGGGGCTGAATGGCAGAGCGGAAAAGGGGCCTATTATATGGTTGTGATTATTCTTTGTCCACGAGTTGATGAACTAGATCTGGTTTGCGTATTGCTGAAAGAACGTTGGAGCACTTGTGGAAGTAGGCAGGAATAAAGAGGAACACCTATAGGAAGTCCTTGAACGAAACCTGAGAGAAGAAAGTTGACTACGGCTTGAGAGGAATAGTTTGTCAATTCTTTTGCCAGTGGCAAGATCTTGATGAGGAGCGTCCAAGTCGTGGATCTAGCAAAATCCATTTAAAGCATACGGTCTTTGCGTGGACTCGCCGGCATTTGGAACAAATATGTAAGAGGCAGCATATGCTGCAAAGTATCCCTGAGTGTTGACATTATTGCAGATTGGACAATTACCCAAGTCATGTATAAACTAATTCTGTCCAATTTGTCGATTAGAGAGCGGTCGGTGGAAGGATTGCTATTAGTACAGAAGATGTTGGGCAGTGAGGATGGCATTTTTTAAAAAGAAGTGAGCTGACAATCTCAAACGGAAAGGGGACTGAGGCGGGTTAGATGGGAGAAGGAGCCACATGATAACATACAGCTGCTTTTATACCAGCGAAGTGGTGGCAGGATAACCCATTGTCCAAGGAGCTCCAGTCTAAGTTGGAATTGAATTGGGAATGAGTGGCTGCAGCTTTCACTGAAAATGAGCGATGGTAGTAGTATAAGGCGGTACCTCCGTATCCGTAATCCCAAATCGACTAGATTGTATACACAGAGGTCAAGTTATCCATTTAATATAAAACCTACTGTAAAATGAATTTGGGTATGGCTCATTTTTTGAGGGAGACTAGGGTCTTTAGATTTGAGGATGACAGGATATGATTCTGTTCTGTATCTGATCTTGTGAAGAAATTAAAAGTGATACCGGATAGATGTCTTTGCCGTCTAAGAGATCTTAGCGGAGATGACTGGGTACGAGGCAAGAGGCAGATATAGTAGGAACTGATGATGCTGTATCTTGAAGAGGATGGATAGGAATGGTGACCGGTTGTTAACAGGGCTGGTGGTGTTGGTGAATGTGAGATACTATTGAAAAAGGTGGCCTTGGATGTTGATACAGATGAGGTGAGGTGATGGAGGAGATAGAGAATATGGCAGAGGTCGCTGGGAGGGTATACTGGCGATGAGGATGGATTAACAGAACATAACAGGTGAATGTCGGCTTTTTTGGCAGTAGCAGAATGAGGGATGCCTCGTTTATGTAGTTCTGCTATGAGCTTTAGAGCGGTCCAGTTTCAGATCAATGGAAAAGGACTGTTGGTGGAGAGACTTGAGTAAAGACGTAGGGAAGGACCTTCATCTGTATCGGAAGGAAGAGCTGTATGCAGGATTGGACACGAATGCTCTGAGTAGGTCTGATACAGTAGATGTACTGCAGATGTAACGGACAAAAGGAGAAGGGAGAGATGTTCGCTCACACTCCCAGACCGAGAGAGTTGACCAGCTTCTGACCTCTTGTAGTAAAAGTAAATGTATTTTTTTTTAAAGATTTAGGGGATGTAAGGGGGTGGTTAATAGAGGTTTAATGAGGTACAGGGTAAGGTTAACGAACCAACTTAACTGATAACTGGTTAAATTAGCACCCAAATAGGGGATTGGTAGCCTAATGGGAAGATATGGAGAGGTGGGGGTAATTTAAAGCTGGCTTGGCTGCTGCTGGGCTGTTGCACGGAGGAGCAGAGGAGGCTGCTGGCTGCAGAATGCTGCTGTGTGATTGGCTGATAAAAGGAGGGAAGTGATGGAGCTCAGCGGAGCTCGGGTTGGTTAAGGGAAGGAGGGCTGTCGGGACCCTGGGGTAGTGATATGTCAAAGGTTGCGTGAAGTGGAAGGGTGGGAGGTGGGCATCTGAGAGAATGCACGGTCCTGTGATAGGCTCAGTAGGAGCCGGAAGAGTCGGCAGCGACGGCTATTAAGGAGGAGGGAGCAGAGAGTGTTGCGAAGAAGTACGGCAGCAGGAGAAGCCAGATGCGACTGGAGTGTCTCGACACACTATATGTGGCAAGCGTAGGGAGAAAAGGAGGAAGTGGGTATTTAAGTTATTGGTGGAGAGGCCTGCGGCCTCCCCACAATCTGACGCACCTGCCTTGGAATTACTGCAAAAGTTGCCTATAGACCTTGTAGTGATTCTGATACAGATACTGATTCTAAATACTTATAAACTGTCTACATATTGATAAAGTACCCATAGGCTTTTTTCTGCCTTCTAGCTGCTATTAACAATTGCCATGTGCTAGTAAATTGATTTTAGATCTTATTTGCGCGCTAGCCCTTTTTGTTGATAGAGCTGGGCACCACCATTTTTTGCCATTTGCTCTTTTTTTCTTAGTCTCTCGCATTGCTGGAAGCATGTTCATGGAGTTTCGATTGTCAGGGTCTTGTGAGTACTGTACTGAAATCTCCTTTCAATTACTTTGGACACGGAGTTGGGACAAATCATCCCCTCATTATAGAGGGTTCAAACAGTGTGTTCTGAAGCGCTGTGAATTCAAGGGTTACCGACAGGTGGTCTGGAGTCGCAGACTCTCCAGGGACTACAGACACCTATCCTCCCCTGTTGACTCGCAGCGCTCAAGCTTTGAGCACATGTGTATATATGCAGATCATGGGGCTATACATTTTATGAACATTACACTCCGACCTATAGCCTCATATGAATTACTCCGCACAGATTTCAACATATTATTGAATGCTGTTTTTCTCGATTTACAAGCGACGTTGAACTTTGTATACACGATGACAGCTCTGAAGCACTCATACTGGACTGTTTGTTTTCTTTTTGCATTAAGGGAAGATATATGGTGATACAGCAGGTGATACACTCGGTAGTGACCGTGACACTCAGTAGTGACCAGCTAATTATTGCAGCTACTCCTTTAGACACCAACACTCTTATGACCTCATAAGTGCACGTTATAGGGCACAGTTATTATTTGCAAGCTCAGTTAATTATTATTCATTGTGACTCCTGTTTTTTTGTTTCCCACCATAACCCAAAAATATGTAACAAACTCTCCTGTCACATTTATATTTAAGATTTTTTTTTTATTAAAGTGGCAGAATAAGGGGTGTCGCAATACAACGCAGAGAACTAAAATTGGCAGAAATAAATTCTGATCTTATAGAGCCTAAAATGTTAGTGACGTGTTTAGAGACCTAAAAAGAAATTAGGAGCAAGTGTTGTTGGTATTCACTGCCTACCCAAGAGAGTAAGTAATGCAAATGAATGACTCCACGGGGCTTACAAGTAAGTTGGCATTTACATTGCTTCATTTCTTGGACAGGAACTGGAGTACACTTTTACTTGCTCCTACTGTGTATACATTGATGTAATTCTCCTAATATACCACTAACAGTGTAAGCTCAGTGGAGCCATGAATCAACACTACTACAATACTTCATTGAGAATGTGGATTTTTAGATCTAACTAAAGAAACTAATTTGGAGTGCGTCCTATTCATTAACAATGTAATTGATGGACAAGGGCACACGGATTTCAATCATAAAGAATTTATTGTGCCATAGAACAGTGTGTTCTATGGCACAATACATTCTTAATGACTGAAATCCGTCTGCCCTTGTCCATCAATTACATTGGATACTGGATGAAATGCAGGTCTTCCCTGGGACTAGGGAGCACCGGTTAATGTATCGCAAATCATTGTTATTTTTCTTTGGTGTGCAGCAAACCTTACTTTCTTATTCATTGACAACATCACTTTGCTTCATTGAAGCTTTACTTCTTTTAAAAAAAAATGAATTTTATATAAGTGCCAGTTTTTGTTCCATATCCTGCATCTCTTACGCTTTGAACCTCAACAGCCATGGTACTGCTGGTGATGGACACAAAAGCCGGAGTCACTGAACCATAATTGGACATCTCAGTCTTTGCTTCTCTACATTACAACATAAACTAAAAAAAAAAAAAATTCTGATTCCGACAGGTTAATTCATGTTGGAAGCATATTTATGCTTTAGATGACTGCCAGAGATTGAGAATTGTTCTGGTATAGATAGCAAACCTGGGGGAAGCATAGCTTGTGCATACTGGCACTTGAATATTTTCTTTCTTTGCTCCGATAGTAAAGCATGAAACAAACAAGGAGTGCCTTGATACCACATATCCCCCCTCCCACCCCCCACTCGCAAAAATTTATAATGCACTTTTTTGTTCATCTAATCCCTTAACAGTCCTTTCTGTGCTTTGTGGATTCTTGACATTGATTTTTAAAGTGTATGCACTCCAGAAGTATAGTATCTTGCATTCTATTTTAGGCCTTTGCAGCTTGTAAGAAGTGGATGCTTGTCCTTGACTGGCCACTATCTTATATATTTGGAACTCTTAAAGAAAATATCACAATTTTTTTGGTTAACTTTGAACCTGGTTGGGATCCCCCGTTTCAGTAGATATTCAAGTCCGAGCACTTCCAGGAAGTAGTCAAATCAGTCTTGTCGGCCAATGAATGAGGAGAATGTCTTGCTGCATACAGTAGTAACATTCCTCTAATTCATTTGGCTACCTCAATGACTTGACAGTGGTCCTTTGATATACCAAAAGTAACATGAAATTAGAGATTAAATTCAGGTAATACAACATGTAAAAAATATCCCTGATAGACTGAAATGCAGTAGGTCTTTACATCACACCCACAAGCCATGTTATCTGTATTAATTTGCTGTGCTGTATGATAATACTGCATATTTCACCCTTTATTCCACATACAGTATTATTTTAATGTTTGTGAAGGCTTACAAAGTCGGTGTTTGTTTTATTTAATTGTATATATTTTGTGCAATTTTATTTAATCTTATGAATAATAAAATGATCCAATTCCAATTGATTTCCACCATTTCAAAAAGAAAGACAGCATTCAATTGGGACTAAAATATTTGAATATTTTTGTATACGTTTTTGATTCTTACACTGTACATCATTTTGGAACTCAGACGTTAAAAATGATCCATTAAAACGTATCGGATTTCATTGGTGTTTTTAAATGGCCTCCTATACAGTTATGGCTTTTGGGGTGGACATGGTTGCATTAGCATTATTTTTCTGCAATACATTATTAGAATCGCATCATAGCAATGTAACACTAGTCCCCATATTTAATGTGGTGAGCTGCACTAAACCTATAATTAACAATGTGCTGAGTTCAATGCACCTAAGTACAAGTTAGCACGTTGTTACCTACATGTTAATTACTTCTCACCGTATCAAATATAGGCACAGTGATGACAGTTGATACTGCCTGATGTTAAACCAATGTCAGAAAGGCTTATTAAGTTAATTAGCATGGATTACAGGGAAAATGCACACAAGCTTAGCCCTCAAGACATGATACGTGTGTGGAATTTAGATGAGCAGGTAATATTCTGTCACTGAATCCTCTGTCATATTTTGCCTTTCAGGGTGGTTAAAGAAGAGATCTCAGATGACAATTCCAAGCTCCCTTGTTTTAATGGCAGAGTGGTGTCCTGGGTAAGTGATCGCATTAAATGCTTGATGGGTAAGTGATGGAATGTGGAGGTCAGTCTTGACATAAAGAACTTGTAATGTAATTAGTTGTCTTGGAGACTACAACATATACCACACAGTTTACCAGCACATGATCTGTTTGTCACTTTTCATTGTAAATGCATCAGGTTTTTTTTAATATTATGTAATACTCTTCAGTTCGATGAATGATAAGCATCATGTGGCTTGAGGGACAGAATTGATGGATTGTTGACACGTTCTCTCTCCGGATTTCTCTGTTGTCGTATAAATGGGTTTTGTCTCAGGGGTTTATAAGAAGATTAGAGGAGATGCACACTGTGTTAAACCTTCTAATACCTACATTGAACGGCTTACTTATTTTAACCCCTTCACTAGTGGTGTTGAAGATTGTTTAAAGAGTCCACAGCATTTCATCATGTATTTTAACCACAAGGCCTTCTATTTTGCCCCCCCCGTTTATGCAGCTGGTTTTGGCAGAAAGCTCCCACTCAGATGCTGGATCTCAGAGCACTGAAAGCCGCACAGACCTTCCTCTTCCCATTGAGAGAACGGGGGGCATCGGAGACTCGCGCCCACCGTCTTTCCAGTAAGAGACCTTGCGTGGCTGGAACTGTCGCGTTGATGAATTGTGAAAATAATATGAAAGGCAAACTCCACATATACACAAACAAAGAAGGACAAGTAGCGGTACAGGCTTCCCATACTGCACAGGCAGAGTATACATTGGGTAGCTCTATCACACAAACAAAGAAGGACAAGTAGCGGTACAGGCCTCCCATACTGCACAGGCAGAGTATACATTGGGTAGCTCTATCACACAAACAAAGAAGGACAAGTAGCGGTACAGGCCTCCCATACTGCACAGGCAGAGTATACATTGGGTAGCTCTATCACACAAAGAAGAACAAGTAGCGGTACAGGCCTCCCATACTGCACAGGCAGAGTATACATTGGGTAGCTCTATCACACAAAGAAGGACAAGTAGCGGTACAGGCTTCCCATACTGCACAGACAGTGTATACATTGGGTAGCTCTATCACACAAACAAAGAAGGACAAGTAGCGGTACAGGCTTCCCATACTGCACAGACATAGTATACATTGGGTAGCTCTATCACACAAACAAAGAAGGACAAGTAGCGGTACAGGCTTCCCATACTGCACAGGCAGAGTATACATTGGGTAGCTCTATCACACAAACAAAGAAGGACAAGTAGCGGTACAGGATTCCCATACTGCACAGACAGAGTATACATTGGGTAGCTCTATCACACAAACAAAGAAGGACAAGTAGCGGTACAGGCTTCCCATACTGCACAGACAGAGCATACATTGGGTAGCTCTATCACACAAAGAAGGACAAGTAGCGGTACAGGCTTCCCATACTGCACAGACAGAGTACACATTGGGTAGCTCTATCACACAAAGAAGGACAAGTAGCGGTACAGGCCTCCCATACTGCACAGGCAGAGTATACATTGGGTAGCTCTATCACACAAACAAAGAAGGACAAGTAGCGGTACAGGATTCCCATACTGTACAGACAGAGTATACATTGGGTAGCTCTATCACACAAACAAAGAAGGACAAGTAGCGGTACAGGCCTCCCATACTGCACAGGCAGAGCATACATTGGGTAGCTCTATCACACAAACAAAGAAGGACAAGTAGCGGTACAGGCCTCCCATACTGCACAGGCAGAGTATACATTGGGTAGCTCTATCACACAAACAAAGAAGGACAAGTAGCGGTACAGGCTTCCCATGCTGCACAGACAGAGTATACATTGGGTAGCTCTATCACACAAACAAAGAAGGACAAGTAACGGTACAGGCTTCCCATACTGCACAGACAGAGTATACATTGGGTAGCTCTATCACACAAACAAAGAAGGACAAGTAGCGGTACAGGCCTCCCATACTGCACAGGCAGAGTATACATTGGGTAGCTCTATCACACAAACAAAGAAGGACAAGTAGCGGTACAGGCTTCCCATACTGCACAGACAGAGTATACATTGGGTAGCTCTATCACACAAACAAAGAAGGACAAGTAGCGGTACAGGATTCCCATACTGCACAGACAGAGCATACATTGGGTAGCTCTATCACACAAACAAAGAAGGACAAGTAGCGGTACAGGCTTCCCATACTGCACAGGCAGAGCATACATTGGGTAGCTCTATCACACAAACAAAGAAGGACAAGTAGCGGTACAGGCCTCCCATACTGCACAGGCAGAGTATACATTGGGTAGCTCTACCACACAAACAAAGAAGGACAAGTAGCGGTACAGGCTTCCCATACTGCACAGACAGAGCATACATTGGGTAGCTCTATCACACAAACAAAGAAGGACAAGTAGCGGTACAGGCCTCCCATACTGCACAGGCAGAGCATACATTGGGTAGCTCTATCACACAAACCATGGCTGGAATGCCCTTGAACTTTTTTTGAAATAATAGAATATGGATCTGTTTTTAATGGAATATCTCGCCGTCTTTTCTTCTACAAGAAATATAGCGTACACTTATTTTAAAATGCAATTGGACATTGAGAATTTACTGTCAACACATCAACAATGACCAAATCTTAATTTTGGTGGCAATGTTGCGTGCCATGAAATCCGAGCAGGCAAATGAATATAAATATATGAATTGCTCCTCGTAATACATAGATTATACCAGGGGCAGCCAACTCCAGTCCTCAACGGCCACCAACAGTTCAGGTTTTAAGGATATTCCTTCTTCAGCACAGGTGGCGCGGCCAACCCCTAGCCTATATACAGATGCAGTGGCCGTTATTCGAACAATTCACGGCGCAGTTTTCGTGTGCGCTGCTGTATCCCACGCGGCATTAAAGCGGCCAATCGCCTCAGGCACACGTGTTTATCGTGGTTGCTTTGTATGAATTTCATGGAATGTGTGCAATTAAATGCAATGAAATGAATGAATTGTAATGTGTACAGTACTGTGCTACTGTGTCAATTTCAGGTGTTTAAAAGCCAGAACACTAAAATGCCATTTTCTGCACTCGCGTATAAAGGCGGTACAGTTGGAAGAAATCGCGCGCCATCACATGGGTATTCCGAGGTATACAACGCGTGAAGTGTTCGAATAATGGTCGCTGCATCTGTAAATATAAACCTTTAGTTATACGATTATTTTTTTATGCACCACTAGGTTGTGCTGTTGCAAATGTTTTCTGTATGAGCAAAGTGCAAAATAAACGAGTCAAAGTATATGCAAAGGAACTGAACACATATAAATACAATCGCTTCAGAAGACGTACTGGTAACATTCTAACCAATGCTGAATCCATCTTACAAAATATCTTACAAAATATCCCTTCTATGGTGTCCCTTTCTGCTCTGTAATCAAAACAAACAAACAAATACTGTACAGTACAGTACATGCAACTAAGTAGGATGAGGTATTTTCCAAAAAAGGTAGAAAACAACAGGATCTATCTTCACAGCAATGGAAGAAAGTTCTTGCTTTAGGTCCCATTGGACAGCTCAGAGATGCAGTGTTCTGAGAGCTTGCAGGACCCTTTTAATTTGCTGTAATTTTGTTCCTTTCTGTTCACTAACTGAATCATGAAAAAATAAAGGGGATGCCAATGGCCTCAGAGATAATCAGTGTCAGAGCCTGCATTGAAAAATCTGAGTTTGTTTCAACATTTCACATACTGTATATGGAGCTCTGTAGAGGACCCCACCCTCACATTGATAAAGGCTGAGTGACACAGCCGAAACGTCAGATCACTTTGGTCTACTAAATATTATTTGATTCACAAGACCGTTGTGCCTGTACTTCCCTGAGGACCCCACCCTCACCTTGTTTTATTATGTATTTGCTTTTCTCAAACATCTTCCAAATTCATTGCATCAGGTCGCCCCATGTGCAGCTATCAACATTATAAGTGGCTCAATGTTTAATAGTTTACAGGAAGAACATTTTAATTTTCAAACACAAATTTTATCTAAAGACAGACAATCCAAGACATGCCTCCAAACATGTCTGCCAAGTTTCCCAAACTATCTTCTTTCAGATTCATGACATGAGACTGTTATAATTAGTTAATGGGTATAAACAGCCTGTATCATAAGAGGATGCTTTGTATGCAGGATTTTAAGACCCATGGTGTACTGAACCTATAAATGATCTTAGTGTGGTACTCTCTTATAACACTAGAGGTCATGAATCGGGCTCTTTTTATTTTTACGTATAAGGGCTCAGCTTTTCTCCAGTTCTACTAATACATTTGATTTTAGAAAATGCCATGAAACATTCTGGAAGTTCTATGAACACGAGACATTTTGGTGTCCTTGTTGTATGTCTCGGAATGGTTGCTAGTTATTGTGGGCACATAATGAAGCTTCCCTGTATTGCAGCCCTAACGCTGGCAGCAGTCGAGATGGACTGGACAATGAGACAGGAACAGACTCGGTGGTGAGCCACAGGAGGGACCGGCACCGGCGGAAGAACAGAGAGTCTCATGATGACGGTACCGTAACCTCTCTTCTTTATTACAAAGTCCACGTTCAAATCTGTGTGTGTTATTCATGCCTACTGACGAAATGGCAGCAACATCTAACAAAGGAAACAAGGTTCTTTACTAGTTCCGTGTACTAGTGTATGACTTTTTTCTGTACACTTTCAGTGCACGCAGAACAGGTTCCATTTGAGCAACTGGAATTAACAGTGAAAACACTGTATATAATGCTACCTCCATATGCAGAACATAAACAGAAGGGACAGCAACAATGCAACACGCCCCTCTCCATACATGTATAATGCATTTCCAGACTTGTGGGTATGCACAGAACATGCACAGCATGAGCAGTGGAATCCTACACCACACATTTTCCATCAAACTCTCCTTGTTCTGTAAATACGGCTGTGCTAGAAGCAGATGGAAAATCCTCAATGTTGACCCGCCTTCTTGCCATCTTCTCCATTCTGCAAAGAATATCAGGAGTTGGCTTACTGCACAGTGAAGTGTTTGTCCATCTCCTTTATGAAAAAAAATGTCACTTCATTTGGTAGTCCCAATTCCTACCCCCGGAGCTGAACTGCTGTTTTTTCAGCTCCATACTGTAGTTAGATACTTCACCTGTTTCATTACTGGTGTTAACTCGGTGAAATCTCAGGGGTCCCACGAGCCAATAGGAAGCCACAGTGCCCTCCGTTGCAGCTTCCTATTGGACGGCCATTTAAATGCCATGGGAGAACACCTGTTACTACACTGGTATGTATTTTGGGAACTGGGTTCAAATCTTGTAATAAAAAAAAATAAAAAAAGATGGGTAATATTGTCGGGACTGCTGCTCTAATACACATAAGGGAGATATGCATCAATCTTCAGTGATAACAAAGGATCTCTTGAGCAAAGAGCTAACATCACTTTAGATTTAAATAATAAATTCAATTTACTGACACTCATTTTTTCACATCCAACTATAATACAGGGCTTCAACTCTAACTGCTTTGCCTGATGTAAGGGCTACACACAGACATCCTGACAAAGGTCCAAATAGGGACCGAAACGTTGATCTCTAAATAAACCTTCACCTTTTCACCAAAACTTCTCTGGCGTACCATCGTCATCTGAACTCCGCTCCTTGTGGAAGTCTGAACACCCGTGGCAGCTGTTACTGGAATACTGGGAGTGATCCTCTTGTATTCGACACACAGAACCTTCACACACAGGGAAGTTAGGTGTCACATTTCCCCACTACAAAACGGATTTATTGCTTTGAATAAATCTGGTGCAGAAGGGCTGAAAGAACAGATACAGAAGGGCTGAAAGTAAAACATGTACAGTATGTGGGTGTGTATCCCCAGCAGTGTGTCCAACACTACAGAGTCATACAGAAAAATACAAAACGGGAAGCAGCGCTCTGTCCTATATAGATTCATTGTATGGAGATTCCTTGGACAAAGAAATTCAGCATCCAAAGTATTGCAATTTGTGTGCCATTTAATAAGGAGCATGCAGAAATGCCTCTGTGGCCCTATCATCGGGTAGGTGAGTCCGTGGACAATAAAACAGTGTAAGAAGTAAAACCATAATAAAAACCGTATAAGAATACCGGTGACACCTGCCACCCAGCACTGAGAGTGACTTCTCGTTCCCACCACACATATCCGCATAAAGCCCTGGTGACATTAGGGGTGACATCATCACACAATAACGTGGTGACGTCATTCGTTCCAAAGGAACGACGCCTGGAACACAAGAAGAACTTGTCGCATACTTTCTAGTGTATAATGAGCAAAACAGTATGAAAGGCTTACCAGTAAAAAAGGTGGCTAAAAATGAACAAAAGTGGCCCTCGCATATAAAGTGAAACAAACATACTGTACTGTGCAATGAGCTTACAAAAGGAATATATATATATATATACTCAAGATTATTTTTACAGTAGATGTAGTATGGATTGTACAGGGTCTGGACAACCAAATAAACTGGATATTATGGAAAAAATAAAACACTCATAAGTGATGAGTACCACCTAGTGAGTCTTATAGGGACAATATAGTACACATAATGGTCTCATATACATAATAACCTCATATCGGATAACAGATGGGAAAATTACAGATAGACCCTTAAGTCACTTATTTTATGTAGCCCTTAAGGCTAAACAGTCTAATTCATGTATCACATACAGGACACCTACAAGCTCATATTGAACCCCCAAAATAACCACAACATATATATAAGTGTCACAGAGGAGTGCTACTCAGTGCACATCCAGTGAAACCTATACACGGTACAGTGCCTAAATATATATGTATAGATATCTATTAAATAAAATGGTCTTTTAGTTTAACATTTTGGCCAAAGTGTTGTAAGCCCTTGAGCCACTGCACGGCAGACCACATCTCAAGGGTACCTAACACTAATATAAATTCTTAATAACCTGTGCATTACCAGGAAGAATGATTTATAATAAATCTGTCAAAATTAGTTGCATCTTCCTGGTAATGCACAGGTTATTAAAAATTTATATTAGTGTTAGGTACCCTAGAGATGTGGTCTGCCGTGTAGTGGCTCAATGGCTTACAACACTTTGGTCAAAATGTTAAACTAAAAGACCATTTTTATTTAATAGATATCTATACATATATATTTAAGCACTGTACCGTGTATAGGTTTCACTGGATGTGCACTGAGCTCTGTCTGTGTTTCATGTTCTGTCTCTTGTTTTAAATAATTAATGTATCAACCTATGTTCTTACCTTAGAAGTACATTTCCATGTGTCCTCCTCTCAAAGATGGTACATAATCAATAATTTGGAACCTGAGTTGACTCACATGATGTCTTTTGCCAAAAATGTTTGTCAGTTGGCATTTCAATTACATTTCTAAGGGCCTGGCAAATGCTTCTGTTTCTTAACTGGTCTAATTGTCTTTCTAACATAGGCATTTACAGTACAATAGGTCTGCCAAAGTAAGTAGATTACATAATCAGAGTTACATGTAAAGAAATTCCTGATCATATATGATTTTCCTAATATGGGATGTTGGAAAGAGTTGCCTTTAATCACTGAGTTGCAGTGTGTTCATCCCAAACATGGGTATGTGCCACATTTGTCAGTCTGCAAAAAGGCATACGACTCACACGGTGATCGCCAGAGACACAGGGAAATCCCCTGTCTCTGCAGACAGAAAACTGGAGTACATCCTTGGGGGCGAGTTCTAGATTATACCCCACAAGTAAGTTACTTCCAAAAGTAAAATAGATAGGGGAGAGAGTCCCCCCAAGAGTGACGAGTGCTACAGTGGTGCCTGCTTACCTCCCCCCTTCACAGAGAGGTTCCTTCTCCTACTTCCAATAGTACACAAAAGCACATTACAAACGTTCACCAAGTTAATAAAATGTGACATCAAAAACTTTAATTGGTCCAAACAACCAAAACATATCAACTTTAACAGTAGTGAGAAAGAAATGCTAAAAAAAATGTCAGCAGTGATAAGACCATTCTTTGCAAACCGGCTGACAAAGGAGGTGCCCTAGTGATCATGCATTACTTAAAATACAAAGAGGATATTTAAGTGATAATGGCACCACGGCTTTAAGCGGATATCCACAAGTGGAGCTTGAAGATGCGAGTGACGGGAAAATGTCATCACTGCTGGGGACGAACGGCAGGTGCTACTGGTCTTCTTATAGTGACACTGTGTCATTGTTGACTCTAATACACAACGGATGCAGCATGAAATTGACTTAATGGGGCTTATTCTGTAAGCTCTGTTAGCGCTGAACAGTGCTATCTGCACGGAAAGCCCCATTGACTTGAATAGGGCTTTTCGGGAAGATCGTACGGTTCAGCGCTAACAGATCTTACAGAATAAGTCCCATAGTGTCTACTGATTCATCACCCTTAACATCATAATGCCCATTCATAACCCTTGATACAAAACCAACTAATGAACTTCCTAGGGAGGCTCAAAAAATATTATTCTTAAACTGCGACAGGCACATTACATGAAATTCTCCATCATAAACAACTGATTTACACAATTAAAAAATAACACTACATTAAAAAACTATTTTGTAAAAACCCCAAATATGTTTTACTTGTTTCCCAGACTTTCATTTGTCAGGTGCCAATCATAGGATACTAACCCACATTGCAAAGTTACAGAACGAGGATGCCTATTCAATACTTGTGGATTGTGGAGGTAGGGCAGGTCCTGTTGTGACCCTCAAATTGCTCCGAGCAGATGCATTCTCCTCGGCTTGTCCTGACTAGTTGGAAGCTGCCCCTGTGCAGAGCCTTTCTCTGGCTGGGGAATGTTCATGTTGTGAACGATGGTAGGCTGCGATTTATGTGTGGGTGTCCCATATGGTTACATACCTGGGAGGCTCTTGCAGCACCCAAGAGATCTCCCACTTCCTCACTGACTCGGCACTTGTGATATGAGAGAGAGAGAGAGAGAGAGAGAGTCAGAGAGAGAGAGTGAGAGAGTGAGAGAGTGAGAGAGTGAGAGAGTGAGAGAGTGAGAGAGTGAGAGAGAGAGAGAGAGAGAGAGAGAGAGAGAGAGAGAGAGAGAGAGAGAGAGAGAGAGAGAGAGAGAGTGTGTGTGTGTGTGTGTGTGTGTGTGCCAGGATGTCCTTGGGCACTGTACAGCATGTTTGATGGACACATAAGTAAGTTATACTGAGTGTGTTATAGTCACTTCTTGGTTGTAACATATCCACGTGTGTGTTTGAATTCATATCATCACGCCACATAACTAAAAAATGGAACGTACATAAAAGCTGTCACTGTGCAGTTCTAGTTGTCTTCTGAACCTTTATATTTGAAGTGACTTGCTTGAAGGTTCATGAAAGCTGTAATGACTGTTACACTGTGATATCTCACTTCACAGGCTGGTGCCTGAACCACAAAACTACTCCTCTCTCTCTTTAACAAGGCGCTTTTCAGGCAGAACAATTGTACCACTCTATAAAATAATTGTCATCTTTCTGTATTGTCTCAAAGTAACAATGTTCATGTGATTTGCCTCAAGTGTCTCCTGGGCACCTTGATATATTGCACCTTATCAAGGCTTCTTTTCAGTAGGACAATATGGGGCTACAATATGTTCTCGTGTGTACAATATGCGCCATTTAGGTTCAGTTCAGTGATAGTCAGGGGTGGGCAACTCCAGTTCTCAAGAGCCACCAACAGGTCAGGTTTTCAGGATATCCCTGCTAAAGCATAGATGACTTAATCAGTGGCTAAGCCAAAATGACTGAGCCACAGATTGAGTCACCTGTGCTGCAGCAGGGATATCCTGAAAACCTGCCCTTGAAGACTGGACTTGCCCAATTAACTCATTCTAGTCTGTCCAGCAATTATCAAGATGCAAGGGGTCGTTGGGAACAGGAGCCTCACAGGTTTAATAGGCCTGGACCTTTCACACTCTAAAACCAGTCTGTCTCCAATGTGAGAATCCGGGCAGAAATATGTCAGAGGAGTGAAAGGGTCAAGAGTAAAAAGGAAGAATTTAACCCCAGGTTAAGGAGCTGGAGCTTACTGACAGCACTCTCGCTTCTCATCACCTTCCTTGCTAATTAGCAGGTGATTGTCTACAGCAACCTGCACATGATGACCCCTTCCATGCCAGAATAGCCAGATGAGCATAATTATCAGCAGGCCAGTCTGTCCCTGAAGGAATTGCTGAAGCCACTTGTGAGCCCACCTTGCAAGGACTTTCAGCCATTTAATACACATAAGAGAGATATGCATCAATCAAAGTCTAACACAGAAAGACTGAGTAAGCCATGTGACATACATATGAAAAGAAACAGAACAGCAGAGTAGGGATCATTTTTGTGTCAGAAACACCAGGAGGTCATTCAGTGGAGAAATTCAAAATCCCCCCTCCTCCATCAGGCCCCATCGTATTGACTGAGATAGAGTCCGGATTATACCCCAAGATCAGGAAGAGTGAGAATGGGCACTCAAAAGGGGCCAATTAGAGAACTCCTTATGACTTCTCCATTGTCTGCTAGAGGGAATGTTCTCACCCCATTATTCAGACAGATTTCTTGAAATGGGACAGCTACAATGCCCTGTATGTGTAAAGCGAAAGCATTGTAGTGGGGAGGTAAGAGCTTTAGTCTTCCCAAAAATATTAATCATTTAGAAATAGTTGTACTGGACAAAGGGGTGACTGGATTCTTTGCAGGCAGTGGGACCACTATGGTCTGACCACATATATTACTTCTATACAAGTGACCTAAGGTCATCAGCAGTAGGATTGCACCTACGTTTTTGTAGCTCCTTCTGATCACATGTGTAACCATTGGAGAACCAGGAGTTTTCATGTGCAATCCACAAGACTTTAGAGTTGGGTCATTTAACTACTTTTCTTCCTGGACTTTGTGGAGCAGTGTCTTGGCTCCACATGTTGCTGTACTAAACAGCTGTTGGACGCAAACTGGGACCAAAATGCCCTGTGGGCAAAAGTACATTTAATCGTCTTTTGCCACCACATGTATTTGCAAAGCCACAATTTTTTTTTCAATTTAAATAATCCCCTTTTATTCACTCACTACCATAATATTTAAAGGTGTTTTCCAAGTAAATGACCCCCCTTTCCAGCACAGGTTGGAAGCAGGAGTTCGCCTGAGTTGACCCGTGTTAATTTCAGCGATATTTGCCGCAGTCGGAGCTGCTGGTACTTCCTGGTTCTTAAATCTTCTGCGGCATGTGGGCCAATAGAAATCCGCAACGGATGACTTTGCGGCTTCCTATTGGCCAATGTGCCGTGGGAGGTTTAAAACGCCATTTCATTTCCTTAGCAGGCGATGGTACCGGGGGCACCTTCGGAGGTAATTATCTCGGTAGGAAGGGGGTTGCTGGAGCTGAAATGAACGTGGTTCAGCTCTGGAGACACCCTGCATCCCACCTATAAAAAAAAAAACCTGGTATGCAGAACCAATGCTAAATGTAGTATAGGGTGAACTTGATGGACATATGTCTTCTTTCAACCTCATGTACTATGTAACCACACCTTTAACACTCTTGCTCTTCAGTAATGTTATTTACTCTTTATGGCAAAATTTGTACTTAACCAAGTGCAGAAAACCATGTAAGTGGAGTAGCACCTGCTACCGCCATTCATCTCAACGATGCTAGTGAATCTTAATTGGTTGCATAGTTTATTGAAGGACCTTGTTTTACTTGATGGTAATATTCCTCTTTGAGTGCGTTCTGTAAGAGCTGAACACTGAAGTCTAAATACCAAAGACAAGGTTGAACAAATCAAAAATCTGTGTGTTATAACCAACTCTCCTTGCATTTTGACATGCTGTCCCATCAAAGGAAACCAATTGTTCTGAAAAATATAAAACCAGGATATTCTTTACCATAAGGATCAGGGGTCGACATATTGCATATACTATTAAAAATGTAAAGGTAGTTAACAACCAGTTTTGATGGAGTCAATCCCATACCCGCCATACCTTTTTAGCGGCTACTGTACCTATTTTTATGTCCTGTACCTATTAAAACCAGATGCACCTATTGTACGTATTTCTATGTGTGTGAGAGCCATGGAGCACTCAATTGCCTGTCTCTTGCTCGTTGATATTTTGAACTTTACGCTAATTACAACAGCTTAAAAATCAGTAAGCGATTACATAAATGGTCGGCAGGTTATAGTGAACATATCACTACTTTTATGTATGTATTAATATATACAAATATATCCAAAAATACTGTACGTTTTATTTGTATACTGATCTTTGCATTAAATAAATAGCACGTGTTAAGGTGCCTTTGTAGGAGGTGCTTACATGCTTGTCTGCTCCTGTATCTCACGTTGACAGAGGAACTAAAGTGTATTGTAACTATTTTCATGTGCCCAATGTTTAGAGTCTCCGATTCTGGTTTGAATTGGCAAATATAGGTCTAGCCGGTAAAATATTCATTCCATTTTGGCGAGAGAGATAACACCGTAGGCATCTTTCACCTCCCTTAATGTAGTTGTCCTTCTTCAAATGCCTTTTACTATTTCGGGCGTGTTTGGATAGACAACATACAGCCATGTGAAAGTTGTAATGTGTTACTTTTACTTTTGATGCCTTAGTGCTAAAATGATATGCTCAGTCTTTGGTGTAAGGGTTGTGAGCGCTTCAATATGTGAGGAATTTTTTCAAACATATAATTATCCCTTGTTTTGATGGCCCTTAGCCAGTTCATTTAAAACCTGTTTTTCTTTTTCACAAGATGTGCATTACAGCTCCTTGCATTTTGAAAAAAAAAGATTTATGCTATCTTAGATCCAGTAGTGACAGCTGCAAGAACCTATGCATTCATGCAAAGAAGAGAGAGTTTTGACACGCTGCACCTTTTTCTGCTCACAGTTGCATAAAGCTTAATGAATGGTTTCTTATGTCTGGTGCTGATTGTTAACCCTTAACCAGGGTTTCCACAAAGTTACTTGTATGCTAAAACAACGGCTATCGTTTACTCATTAGCATAGGGTTAATGTTAGGTTAATTTAGCACTACTTTGCATTAGCTTCAATAACCTGGTGTTAAGTAATGAGAGAGGCCCACCTTGAGACACCTGTGCTTAAAAGGGTGCACACCCGGTAGATATGGTAATAGGATACAAAGTATATCTTAATGACTCCTATTACATATCGCTCAGGTGTCTCAGGTGTGCTTCTTTTTGAGCACAGGTGTCTCTACACAAGTTTTTTTCAAGGTGGGGTTTGGGGGATCTCGCTATTTCCTGGGAAAAAAATAACCATATGTTATTTAAAGAGCAGCACTGGGTTACCATTGTTATTTGATTTAGTGCATAGGCATTATGCACGAACTATACGTTAATGTAGGTTAACATCGAGTAAAATAGCCTAATGGAGCTTAGTGCGCCTGGACCACTGAATCTGATATATCTCATTATAATATGTGGATCAGTTTACTCTCTGTAACGCCACCTTGATGACAAGCTGGTGCACAGGCTGCATAATTCTAGCAAAGGGGATGCAAGATGAAAAATGCCTTTTTTCGCACCAGTTTTCACGTTACCTGATGCTTGAGAAAGCACCAAATGATACTGCAATTTTAAAGCACATTCTTCTTTCTAACGTATCTCTTTAACCTTTTCGCTGCCGGGAAGGTTGGGCAGCACTCAAGAGCCACTGGACATCTGCCTTCAGTAGCGGTCACACGGTGCAACTGCCAACCAACAGCGGAAACGACAGTAAAGTGGAGGGGGCTCCACTTCCATTTGGACATTTCATACCAGTTGCATTAGCATCTATGCACAGTTTTCACTCTCAAACTCGCTTGTAATATCAGGTCATGTAAATGGTACAGGTTTTATAAATGCTTGCAAACATTTTTAATATTATAATTTTGAATACATCACAAATTATATTACAATAAACTTGCGTCCCTTCTGCTCCTAAACCTTTTCTGAACTGGTCCCTTTGGAAAACTTGTTGAAGGGCCCTGAGGTGCCTGGTTTGGCACATGGGCCGCTGTTGTGCCATAGCTTGTGCCGTACTAAGGCGGAGTAAACCTGTGGATGTTAACTACAGGAACTGTATCACTAACTTTATCTTTCTATTCTTTTGCATACCTCGCATTGTCAACCTAACTCCATGTCACCAGGAGATGTTAGTCTACTCCTTACTTTGTAACGCTAATCACATTGAACTCTGCTTCATAATGATCCAGCATTTCTTTGGCACATGGCTAATTGTAGAACTAGGATTGGATCGCGATGGCCTAGGTTGAGTTAGGTTGGCAACATTACATGCTGAATCTCTTGCTATTTCAGGGATTACATGGACATTGCAAGATCACGAGGCAGGTGGCAATCCTAATCCTAACCCACTTTAAAATATTGGCTTGGTTATATCCCAAAGACAACTATGATCTATTTACAGATCAATATCTTCCAGCATCTGTTTCCTCCAGATCTTCAGAGCAGATGGCCACTCGCTTGCAGCCCTTGTTTATTCCCTTTTGGTTTCAGGCTTCTCAAGTGGCTGTCCCCTTGGGGTAGAGCCTTCTGCTCTCCTTCGAGGAAGGCAGGATTGGTTTGTTACCTCTCAGAGAAGGTTACTTGATCTGTAAATGGGATTGCAAACCTGTGAGGTTTCATCGATTTTGTAATATTTTATTTGTGATCAAAAGTTGAGATTCTACAAAAAATGGAAAATACGGGTTTTTTTTGTTTTTTTTTTAAGGGGGAGATAATTTCTTAAACTGAGATTTATCATATGTTTAAAAGTCAATTAATTCAATGCATTTCTATGGGACTCAGAGGTTACATACTGCACAGAGGAATCAGGAAATCATATTAAGCCATATCCTAGTTCTAGTTTATGGTAACGGAGACATAGGGGTTATTCATTAAGATGTGATAGTGCCAGTTGGGGCACTATCGCATGGAAACTCCCATTGAAGTCAGTGGAAGTTTACATGCGAAAGGGCCCCAATCTGCACTATCGCACATTAATCATTAATCCCGTCGGAGCGATTCATTGGGATTAGAGACCGTCGGATACAACAGACCCCAAATTGTCCTGTACTAGTATATTTGGCGTCCTGAAAACATTTTAACCCCCCTTCAAAGGAAGACTTCACTTGTCTTGTGGTGATTAACTTTACGCCAGATATGTATCATGATTGAGCCATTTTCTCCAAAGCAAGAACATCTGGGTCAGTTTTCTCCAGTGGCATAGGCATTCGGTTTGTTAATATTGTTTTTCACGTTTGGTTCAGATCTTTTAGGAGCAGAAGTTAACACCACCTCAGACTTGGATTCATTTGGCACAATGAGAAAGAAAGCTGCACTATTTACAGGTTCAGATATTTCTAAATCTCAATATACCATTGCACAGACTATCTCCACCCCTAACCAGTACCCCAAAACGCTCACTGGCGCAAATGAAGCCATACTTGAGCACAGAACGTTGATATAGTGACAGAATGTGAGTCAATGATGACGCAATTTGTTTGACTTTATTAAATCAACTCATCTAAAAGGTCAGTGAAAAGATCTCCATCCTATCTGGTTGACTAATGATAGCATCATAATGACAAGGCTACTTGGCATTTAGCCACGGGCCAGCATGTCCGTGTGGACGATTGGTCAGCTACGACTAAGTTGGAGTAAGTGGTGGAAGGGGATTGGTTGGGGGGTGTGTGTTTGCAGTTTTGCATTGGCCGGTTAGAGGGGGCGCGTGGGTAGTTGGCCGGCACGGAGCTGTTTTTTCAGTTATTCGGGAGGGGAAAAAGTTTATAAAAGGGGGAGACCGTAGTAGTCTGATCATTCGTTTTTTTTTAAATCAGTTGAGCACCTCTCCCACCGGCCCAGTCATCTTTCTTTAGAGGTTTGGTTTTTAGATATAACATGCCAGCTGAATAGCTGGTGGAGTATTAAAACATAATAATGTAAATTGTTGTTGCAGCGTTACAGACCAAAGTGAATGCGTTTAATTCTGCTTAAGTGATTTAATTTAATATGGTTTAATGTTATACCCTCAACTGGGAGGCAGAGTTTGGAATTTATAGGTACTGTGAGGCGAAGGATATTGTATTGTTTTAATAACAGGTCTTATGCTGGATATTACTTTCCCAGAAATGACTGGGGACATTCATTCTTTGGAGGTTACACAAACCGTTTTATCACCTTAAAGAGTAGATATTAGTTGTCTTCAACAACAAAAAAAACCTCTAAATGTTCTTTTATTAACGAAATATTTCAAAGTTAAAATAATGTAAAAATATTTAATTATATCAACTTGATTTCTTCCAGAAATTTTCGGCTGGTTAGCTTTTTTTGATAGGTTCTGTAGAACGTAGTACGCAAATTAATATGCAATCAACTCGCCACTAGTATTGAGGACTGACCAACAGTCTAATTGCCCAAAGACATTAGATACAGATTGTAACAAAACCGCAAAGCTTTTGTTTACAATGGAAATGTTTAAAAAAAAAAAAAAAAGTTTAACTTTTTTTTTGATTGCCAGTCAGTTACATTTAATGTTATACGTATGCGCTGTCTTTAGTGGAGTTTCACCTTAGGAGGTGCTGCCTCTTTATGGCACTGCACTTGCCTTTCAAGTTGGACACAAAGTTTGAGATTCTAGATTCTTGTTCAAAAGATTGAACTAAATGACCAATACTTAGGAGAACAGAAACCACATAAAAATGAATCAAATCATTTATCGTATTGGATGTGCATTGCGGCTTCTTTGATTACTATTGCAACTTTTACTAACCACTTCATTTTGCTATGCTTTTAGTACTCAAAAAATGTGTCTTTGTGGCAGGAAAATATTGCTATATTACAGTATTGTGTCCAGCATAAGCACTATAGAATAGTATAGTATTTCTAAATACATCTCTGCTCAAGAACAATCAAAGGTGTCAACGAGTTCACCCATTCTGCGGCAGAACCGGCCTGTTCATTAGGCGAACTTAGGAGGTCGCCTAGGGTGCAAAGGTGCTAGGGGCGCATTAATAATAATAATAATTTATTCCTCTTATTATTATTATTTTTTTTTTTTTTTAATTATTTTTCTTTTTTTTGTCCGGTATTTTGGCACCCTGTTATTTTTATTTTGCATCGTGCTGGGGTGCGGTCGCAGCCCCCCGATCGCTACGCCACTGTTTATTTGATTAATCTTATTATTTTTTTATACAACTGGGGCGCACATGTTACGTTTCGCCTAGGGCGCATGAAACCCTTGCACCTGCCCTGGCTCTATGGCCTTGAAACAAAGTCACTATGATCACCGGCTTCTGCTCTAAGTCTGCTGCTCTCTGTATAATCACAGAAGAGATTCTCAGCACGTTTGAGCAAATGGAGGTACCAACGGTCAAGGTTTTACATTGCGGGTTTATCTGTCTTTGGAGAGCTTATTGGGTCCAATAACATCTATGAACTCAGCACATTATTAACACATTAGCAAAACAAGTGTGTTTTTACTAAAGTTTGTTTAGCTGTTTCCAGAAGATGAAAAGCCACCTGACATTCCTTGCTAATTAGACCTTATCTGGTTACTCCATTGCGGCCGGATAAAACTCAGTAGGTACAGGGAGCTATAGGAAAGCAGTGGTTGCAGCTGTTCCATAGCACCTAAGTGTTCTGACCACAGCTGTTCTGTGTACAGATTCACAGTCGCTTTATCTGCTCAAGCGACATTTGAAAAACGAGGTGAACGAAAACAAGAGGAGTGTCGAGATAAACTTGGCCAACTCCACTCGAGCATAATGACAGCACCATTTTGGGAAGCCATAACATCTTTTGGGGAATTTGGACTGCACTTTGTCTAGGGCAAGGCTTCTTTTCTAGACAAGACCTTTTCTCCTGGCCTCTATAGACCCTCATTAATCTCTGCTAATGCATTTCACTTGCAGCCTGTAGGAATACTTTTAGGCATTAACTACCCCATAGCTGTCCTCACCTGATTCCTGCAGTGCTTATATTAGCTGGCTATCAATAGCAGCACACATAGAACTGCAAATAACCCTCAATTCTGTATGACAGTACATCCATGCGGATAGCCACTCTATGAGTTACTTTAAACCATTCTGGAGTCACTTAACCCTTTCACTTCAAGACAGACCTGCAATATACCAACATATTGCTAGTGTCTTTCCCTGTCTCCCGCATATAAAAGGTACATGTTGTAGTTGAATGTGTTATTAGGCATTTCTATAAATTATACATTTATATACATTTCCATCCAGAGCTGTTAGCAAGGCCCGCAGAGCACCACTATGCTAACATCTCACACACTGTGATAACAACAGAGAAATATATACAGTTGCCATAGAGATAGATGGGTTTGAAGGGATCTAACACTGCTGCATGATGAGCTTCGATCTTTTTCAGTATCGCTTGTTGGTCATTACTCTTACAGGCCCCTATTGAACGTGCTGCTTCCCGATGCTGGAGAAGATATTAATTACATTAATTGAATGGAGCTGATCTCTTCTCCAGCACTGGGATGTGGTTTTACAGCATGTTGAATCGGTGGCCATAGACACCAATAGTCTACCTATTGCAAGTGAAAGTGTTTCTAATTCTATGTCATTTTTGAGTGTGGTCACCCAGACCACATTCATGTGGACGATGGAGCTACCGTATGATGAAGGAGAGGCTCATTGAGTAAAGACACTGACTCTTTAAACTGACTGAGTTTGATTCCAGGGAACCTGGTTCAATCCCCAGTGTCAGCTCCCTTTCACCTTGAGCAAGTCACCACCAAAAGCATAGATTGTAAGCTCATTTGGGCACAGACTGTGTGTGTAAAATGCCTATGTGCTGCGTACCGCGCAATATGCTGTAATTGTGACGCGCTTTGTGTCCCATTGGGAGAAAAGCGCTATGTGAAATAAAGTTATTATTATTAGTCAGTGCTAATCAGCAGCTGTAATTATTAGAGAAGAGCAATAATATATTTTGTGGCTCTGTTTATTGTAAACATAATCAATAGGTGGCTGGAAATGTGCCGTCATTCCAAGAGGATTATGGGCATTTAGTAGTCTGCAGCCTTAAACATTTATTTGGGGGGCTCTAAAAAGCTACAGACTGCAAGAATTGAGTCAACTGTGTGTGTTTTTGGAACTGCTTAAGAATGTGACTGTAACACTGCAATGACCCTTTTCTTCACTCACAATAAGAAAAGGTCAGCACTGATATACTGGCATCTCATTCCCTGCCCCAAATTATATTTTGCACTCCTGTCTCTTGCTGTTTTGTGGCTCCACTAATTCCAGCCCCCTCGACCTATCCTCACTGTTGCATTGCTGTCGGTGAGGTTTAAAAGCCACCTTATCAGCTACAAATGCATTTAGGGGACGAGGGAGTCAGAGGAGAGTATAAAGCAAACGATAAAGCATCAGCACATTGTCAAAGAATACGTGTAGCAGTGAGGCTGTGTTACGCTGGAGACCGAGTGGAAAAGCAACATGTCACCTTGTAAGAGAAGTGTTAAGTGAATAAGAAAACCCAGAGGCTCCCAGAAACCAGTCAGAGATGTCGCTTAAAGAGGTACTCCAAGCAAGGGTGTGTGTGTGTGTGTGTGTGTGTGTGTGTGTGTGAGTGTGTGTGTGTGTGTGTGTGTGTGTGTGTGTGTGTGTGTGTGTGTGTGTGTGTGTGTGTGTGTGTGTGTGTGTAGGAAAGTAGATCTGCAGCACTCGCATGTTTGAAAAAATAGATTTTTATTCAAAAAGTCATTTTATATATATTTATTTTTTTTGTTGTTTTTTGGTTTTAATATATGCAGCCTTTGATTACCTTTTATTGTACCTAATTGCTTAAGCTGCCGATCGATTCGTTCTTCCTTGATCGATCAAAAAGATCCTGTAGGGTTCACTAAATGGCTGCCTTTCAGTTTCAAATCAATCCTTCAGTCAGTGTAACTCAGCAGCTACCATGTATCCTTATATTACCAAGGTAACATTACCTATTGTTACAGTTTACAGCTCTAACTGCTGGGAACATTGGCAACAAATGATCACAAACAGGAAAGTGTTACAAAGATCTTGCACTGCTGCAGAGGTGTGCTAATGCAGGGGAGCGCAATCTTTTTCCCCTGCGCTCCCCTGCTGGCTGTCCTCTCCACGCGCCCCCCCACCCCTTACCTTGGTTCTGGGCGTCATGACGTCACGGTACCATAGCAACGCAACGTCACATGAACGTCATTTGACACTGCGTTCCCATGGCGATGCGTCCCCAGAAGCCGTCGAACCAAGGTAAGTAAAGATTACAGAGGCCTTCGCCGCTTCCCCGCTGCGCACAGGGCCTCTGTAAACCCAGCGCCCCCGCAGATAAGGGGGACCCCCCCCCCCCAGTTTGTACACCCGTGGGCTAATTCCTGCTATAGAAATCAAAAGCACATAACTGACTCACACCCTTCAATACACAATTGCTTTTCTGATTTTACAGCGAGTCACTGATTTAGTCAATCTTGCCGGTTTTATTCGCACTAGCTACTGTATCCCTCATATACTCCAATGGAGTATCACTGATTCAAATCAGTTCTATTCTAATAAAAAGCCATTTTTCTGGGGTCCCGAACACCCAAATTCACCTGATTTCGGTTCTTAATCTCTGCTGACTGTAAATATCAGGGAAATAGCTTTTGTACAATTCACAAACAATTAAAGAGCCTTCAGTCCCGTCAAAATTGTTCCATTAGTTATTTTTGTGTCCCACACAAAGCTCCCTCATTTCATTTGAATGGTACACACAAAGCCTGCAGTATACATAATAGCTTAAATTGTTGCAAGTTTTTGTGAAGTCCTCATTGTGTGCCCTGAAATCCCTTGGGGTCGGTTCAGAGCAGTCCACATTCACAGAGCCGTATTCTGCCACAAACAGATCAGCCTGCATTGTTAGAGCTGCCTCAGTCCTATTACTGCTTAGGACAGTCCACACGCAGCTTGCACAGAACCTCTGCAGCTTAAAGCAGCAATACTACTCCCCAACTTTCTTTATTTCTTTATTATTTGTATATGTAAAGCATGTGACAATGTATAATTCTACATTCTTACCTAAGCTGGTAATCGTTTGGTGCTCCTGTTATAAATCTGTACAAATCCTGATTGTGTGCAGTTTATCCATAATGGTTGCTTCAGTCAGTGTAACTCAGCAGCTACAATGTATCCTTATATTGCTACGGTAACATTATCGTTACAGTTTGCAGCTCAAACTGCTGGGAATATTGACAAGAAATTATCCCAAACAGGGAAGTGTTGCAGAGATCTTGTGCTGATTGGGAGGTGGGTGTCACAATGACACAAACTTTTATCAATACATTTATATTTCTTGGTACTTGATTGAACAGAACAAGTTGCAAAATAAATTGTGATTTATTTCCTTAATAGACAAACACACGACATCTGCAGAATACACTTGAAAACACTCACTGGGATAAGAGAACGAAATAAATTGTCCTTGGAACGAAATAAATTGTCCTTTGCTTGCCAGTGCAAGAAATGCAGCCTTGGTTTTAAAAGTCCTGTGGTTATTAACCCCTTCACTCCTGGACTGGTTGCTGCTATACTGGAACAAAGTCTTGCATCTTTACATCATGGATTAAAATTCAGGAATCACACTGGGAAATACCTGGGAGGCCACAGTTATAGACTGGCCAAAGCTATCTTTAACATGTGGATCCAATCCCCTCGTGGGAACAAAAAAACCCACGAATAGCCAAGTGACCCACAGTTCATAAGACCGGTTAAAAGAGCTGTCCGGTGGGCAGGGCGCATGGGTCAGGTTGACGCCCATGCCACTTAGCATACCTGGGCTACACCCATTTCTTGGGGCCACTAAGTCTGATCTCTGACTAAGGCCTGGGACCCGCTGCGCTCGTTGGCGCGGGCGGCAATGTAGCGAGTTCCCCACCAGCAGGGGAATCCTCGCGAGCCGGTCCCGGTCCCCCCTGGCGGCACAGCTGACTACACGCTGTGGCGCGTCAGCCGCTAGGAGACACAAGAGAATGGTGTTTCCTAGCTTCGACACGTCACGTGGTGTGGCTGTGAGCCAATGGGGAGGGGAGGCTTCGGGAGGAGGAGAGGCTTCGGGGAGCGGGGAGGAGTGTGGAGTGAAAGCAGCGTGCGTGCCTGTCTGTGTGTGTGTATGTGTGTGCCTGAGTGCGGGCGTGCCTGTCTCTGTTTGTGTGTGTGTGTGTGTGTGTGTGTGTGTGTGTGTGTGTGTGTGTGTGTGTGTGTGTGCGCCTGCCTGTGTGTGTGTGTGTGTGTGTGTGTGTGTATGTATGTATGTATGTATGAGTGCCTGCGTGTGTGTGTTTTTTTTACTTACCTGCAGCCCGTGGCAGCCCGTGGAGGGAGGGGGGGGAAGAGTAGCGGGTCCCTCCGCTCAAGCCACGCCCCCCCCTCCCTGTCAATCCTCCCGCTCCGGCCCCCTACGTCATGGCCGCGCCCCCTCACGTCATGGCCGCACCCCCCCCGACCCATTTGGCCACGCCCCCCCCGCTACTACTGAAGTTTCCTGTAGACCGCAGATCGCGGTACAGCGAGTTGCACGCGCCGCCGGCAAGCAAGCCAGCCGTGCGGACGCGTGCAACGGGACCTTAGCCTTAGAGGTGTCACTAGCTTGACATCTGCTGTGCATCAGTATGCCAGTATTGTATACATTATGGGCCTATGGGTCTTGTCATAATTGACACTCTTTTAGACAGGGGGACTCTAAATCTGTGGAAGCCTTTTGAGGCTCCTTCATAAAAATAATTACAACCCTTTCAGGCTTGGTCATAAAAATACCGAAGCTCATTCACCCATATCACAGCTGGATGTCCAAGTAATTCCTGCTTAGACTTATAAAAAAAATACCTCCTGCCTTACATTTAAGATCTTCTATCATGTGTTGGTTAGAGGGTATGGCAAGCAATGCATCTTGTCTTTTACCCTCGCAGACAGGGAATGGCCTGCACATGGGGAATAAAAATGGCGGGGACAGGGCAACAACAGTAATGCATGGCAAATCAGGTATTAACCCTTTCCTCCCCGTCACAGTGGGTTAAAACCTGCTGTAGAAATAAAAGGATGCTTTAAAACACATTAAAAATGGCATTAAGAGTTGAATAAAAACAAACAAACAAAAAAATTACAGTCACTTATCTAATACCACAGAACTCCTTTTTCTAAATTAAACATCGGATTTCATGTGTTGCTGCTTTAATCACTTCCTTGCTACAAAGACATGGTAAGCAGTTTCTCTAATCTAGGAGTTCTCAAACTCGGACCCACGAAAACCACAAATGCACTTCAGGAACCTCTCCCTCTTAGGCTGCGTCCCGTTGAGCTCGCTGAGCGGCTGGCGCTTGGCAAGGTGACTTGCATATAAATATATATGCAAGTCCCCGCTCACGCGATACTCTCTAGCGCGCTCCGCTTCCCCAGCATCGTCCTCCCCCCCCGCGTGAGCGTTTGCAAAATTTTAAAGGACAACCTGCGCTCATGCTTGGAGAGCTCTCCAAGCATGAGCAAGCTCAGCGCCAGTGGGGACAAAGCCTTATTCACTACCAGGAAGCGACGAAGAGCTTGGCTTTGTCATTCTTTTCATTCTGTAGAGCAGCACTCTGCAGCACTGGTGGCATTACGCCATGTATATGATGTTTGCATAATAAGCCATTTGCTGCTTAAAACCTTCCTAATATTGCATTACAACCAATTTCCTGCTCGAGACCCATGAAGCATGGCTTTCTAATCCACTTTTGTTGACCTGTAATGGATCAACGTATCATCGCAAAGACCAGTTTGCTTTGATGTGCTGTGCCATTTCTTTCTTGCAGCTCTATCAAATCTAAGGCTAAGTCCCCGCTAGCGCTGAGCGGGCGACGCTTGCGGAGGAGACTTGCATATATAGATATATGTAAGTCCCCGCTCACGCGGTGCACGCAGCGCTCATGCGCGATTGTAAACAAAAATTCTATACTTACCTGCGCGCTCAACTACCCGCAATGCCCCCCTCCTCCCCCGCGCGCACGTACTAGCCGGACACCCGGCGCTCATGCTTGGAGCGCTCTCCAAGCATGAGCGCGCTCAGCGCCAGTGGGGACTTAGCCTAAGATTCTTAGTATTGCATCAAAACCTCTTCCAGTGACTCCCATCATGCTTTACACACTGGCAGTGACACATGCAGATATTGCACTGTGATATCTAGATATCTTACACTGTAATGCAGGGATGCGCAAACTGGGAAGGGGGGGTGAGAATTTTTTAGGGGGTGTGGCGGTCACAGAGGTCCCACGCTCTTCCCCAAAGCATTTAAATGAAATGCCGGGTAGCGCGCAAGGCCTCTGTAATTCACAGGCTATCCGACGGAATCGGACGACGCGTCACCATGGCAATGCGTGTGTCAAATGATGCCGTGGGTGTCACGTGACGTCACATGACCCTGCTACCAGGTGAGGGGGGGGGGGGGCGTGAGCACTGGGGCTGAGCAGGCAGGGGGGCGCAGGGCTGAAAGTTTGCACACCCTTGCTCTAATGTATAGATACAGAACACTAATCCACAGAGTTTACACTAATGTATAGATACAGAACACTAATCCACAAAGCTTACACTCTAATGTATAAATGCAGGACACTAATCCAAAGAGTTTACACTCTTATGTATAAATTCAGAACACAGATTCACAGAGTATACACTCCCCCCAAAAATAAGAGTTGTACAGGGGGGATAGCGCAGGCGAGGGTGGATGGAGAGGGGCAGTGCAGGAGAGGGTGGACGGTGAGCGGACATCAGAAGGTGGAAAGGGCTGGAAGGAGGCTGCAGAGGGTGGACGTACCTGCCTCTTCAACGCCCTGTGCTTGCTGTTTGCCATGCACCACCTGCTGCTGTTTAATCTAGGAATCATGGGGGGACAATATCCGTGCTTGGTGGTGAGTGACAGCCGCCGAGCACTGAGAAATCAGTTCTTGCAAACATGAACGATGGGGACCTTAGTTATTTGCTAAAATATTCTCCTGCACAGGGAAATAGCTTCCTAGCATATTCAGTAATGGCCAGACACATACTACTTAATAGACCAATACCTTTGTAATATGCGCTCCATGTACAGTAACTCCTTGCTAAGTACTCCTATTGACATTCCCCATATTGCAACTTGGTGCTCACATAACAGAAAATGGGGCTTATTCCCTTTGTACATGATACATGATGAAAGGGCTCCAAGATCCACTTCATACATTTACACCCCTTGTTTACTGAAGACACAATGGCATTTCTCTAAAGGCCACTAAAATATCACCGCCTGGAATACAGGACCTACACTAGTCCTAAAACATGACGGACCTTTCAGGTAGCAGTTTAAAGGCAAAGGATGACCTGCTGAGTAACACAGACTTATTCGGCAGTGAAGGGGTTAGACGTAGGTTTGTTAGTAAAGAATCTTTTGGGGGCAAACCGCCTGAGCTGTCTAAAGAGACTATATAGAGTGATGGTTTACTAGCATCAAAGAGAATGTTACATCATTTTCTTAAAAATGTAATTGCAAGATAGGCCTGCACAGATCATTAACACTACTCCTACCACCAGAGAGCATGGCTCCGTATCCCACACACCCTTAGGGTACCCACCTCTGAAGTGGTCATTTATCATTCTCAACAACCATGTCTGTGCCCGAGGCCCCATCTAGCAGCTCACTGGGACATTTGCATACCTTGCTCTGGTTGGCTAGCAGTGCACTGACATCACCCTATGTGAGAGGCAGGGGGGCTGTGTTTGAACAGTACTTGCAGGTATCACTGGGGGCAATGGGATTTATTGCAAAGGTTTTGCAGCGAGAACAAGAATCTAAGTTTGGCTGTGTTCATCCAAGCCATGTAAGTACAGGATCTTATTTTATAGCATGTATTTAGAAGGTGGATATTTAGATATAGGTCTAAAGTCAATGGGTTTCTAGCTGATCATTTCTTAAACCCTTTGCTACCAAAGATGCCAGTAATGTATGCTGTTCCCTATGGAGCTTAATCAGTCCAGTTGATTACTAACTGGTTACCAGCAAAAGAGCCACAGGTGATGTGTTGTCACTCTACTTTATTAAAGTGTATCATTATTATTTCACTATTATGTGGCGTTTTCTGCCATAGTGTATAGTAATAGGAAATATGTCAGCAACATGAAGGAAAAGGGCACCTTAATAATGCAAACACTTTCACCCGTACGTTCTTTGAGATGTGCCAAAATAAAAGTACGTAAAAGCACTTCTGAAACATTCAAAAGATTGTTCCAGAAATGCTTGTATATCAATCACCTGGTCTCTCTAAAGAAACAGTCCATTGTGAGCTTAGATGTGTTTTGCTCACCATCCACATTCCATGCAAGCGATTGGCAAATTAAGTACTTCGTTAAATGAATCAGTGCCTAAACCCACATAGCGTGTGTGTTGGGTAAACTTGTTTGCAGTGTGTTCAGCTCACAGACGTGCACACTCTGGGAAACCACCTTTTTCATATGGGAATAAACAAGGGTGAAAATAAAAATAAATAGAAAGGCGTTTCAATGACCTATCATTGCTGACCTCGGGAAACCTACTGTAGTATCTACAGTGCCGTTTTCTAGATTGTACGTATGTATACATATATACAAATGTAGCATGTGACCTTGTTTTCCCAGATATCACAACATATCTCAATATAACTCAGAATATCAGTGTTTCCATAGGATTTAATGCAATATATCAAAATATATCACACCAGTGGGAACAATGAAGCCTGCTACATCTGTATATGTATTAGGTTAATGTGTGATCCACAGAGCTGGCGTTCAGTGCAGGGTGACAAATATACTAGAGCTAAATCCCTACTTCCATGTTGGGCAGGCGCAGTTTTATCACAGTACACGGGGGTCTATGTACTAAGACAATTTGGGAGCAAATTGCAGCATTTTTGTGTTGCGCCTCTTTGCTCCAATGTATCAAAGACTTTGCTCCACTTTTTGCGCGCTGTGCTTGTGTTTTGGGGAGGGTCAATAGGAGGGGTTAGGGAACAGTTACATGGCACACAGATTGTAATGAGATTTATCATACTGTGCCTCTGTGCCTCACTGTTTCTACTTACAACCCGCAGCAAAAACATCCGCCAGCTCTGATGCTACGTTATTTTTGTTGCTTAAAAATATGCACCTCATGTAAGAAAATAGAGCAACAAGTTTGGTACATATAGCGCAAATTTGGAGCAAAATTGGAGCAGTGCATCAAAATAAGTTTTTCTGTATGTTGATACATAAGGGGCCGCTGCATACAATTAGTTCTTGACATTTTTTTAATGTGAAAAGTGCCAAAGTTGCATACAGCTGAGTTTCAAGTTCTAATGTCAGAAATGGTGGGATGTCGTGTAATGTAACACCCTCATCTCTGTGGATTTTTTTATTAGAGATATAATACTGCATTAGGGGATTTACCATCAGATAATCTCTGTTATGAGGATTATGGGACCATGCATGTTTTCATCTGGCAAAAGATCTTTAGAAAGTTTAAGTAGTACACAAACAAATAAGCAAAGTAAGTAGGACTGATTTGACATGGGTGAGAAACACTTACCATGGGTGCCAATCGTTTTCCTGTTTCGCCGTCATTTCAGATCACCAAGCATCTGATGAGGAAGTGTCATTGGAAGAAGAGCATGTCCATCCCGTAAACCTTTCATATTTGACAACCTCCCAGCACCATCATATCATTGACCATAGTGCTTCATTTCTAGCCCATCTCTGAGTGGCTGCTGCTTTCATAACTGTAGCTTTGGGTTCCTCTGGATTTGTACCCATCTAACTAGGAGGTTCTCATGGTCACATCGGCATTCCTGGAATGTTTTGGGAGGAGTCCCCCACTGCGCCAGCAGCCCCATTGCTCCTTCCCAGGACCCAACCATGTGAGAAGGATCAGTCATAGAGGTCATTGTCGTCTGCGGTGGCCTCTGGAACCCATTCGCTGTCACCCAGAAACCCAACCACGTGTGCGTCACTGTAGGTATTACTCTGGACCCTTGTGCCTTAATCTTAAGAGTTGAGGAGCAGTGCCCTTAAATAAAAAGCTGCTGTCGAGATGTATCACTTTGATGCCGCTGTGGATTCAAGAGAGGGATAAATAGTGATATATAAAATCACACGCTTGATGCAGTTAATAACGTAACATGGATTTCAGAATATATAGCAACGCTTCAAACATTTTAGAGCCTAAACAATTCCCAGTAGACTTGGAGAGATTATCGTCTTCCATATAAAGTGTTTATTTTACATTTTACCTTACTATTATTATTATTATTATTATCTGATTATAACCCAGGTATAACAATAATAATAATCTGTTTCATGCTAACAACATTTAGAAAAGAATAAAAAAACAGATTTGGTGTATCCTTGAGAAACGTATTCTCCCCGGGGAGAATTGGAGCGCAGCTGAAAGTGATGATCTTACTGAGGAGGTCATGTTATGACATTAGACGAATCTGTTAATGGGTGCAGATGGTTATATTAAGGTGAATCACCGCAAAGATGCTGTGTTTATTTTTCTTTATTTCTTTGTGTTTTGGGGCAGGGTCTCCTTTTCCTAATGTGACTTTTATGTATGAAGCGCTTATTTCTATTATTTCACGCATGTTACTGCTGTAAAGCACTATATGGATGGCACTATATAAATAAAGATATACCTATATGATAGTATGTATATGTGCTTGGCATGGAACATTTGTTGTTTATCCTAAAGTGCATAGAAAAGAACAAACTCCACGAACTGCTTAACTGGTCCTCTCTGTCTTTGAGTTCCAGTGAATGCTACTAGAAGAGTTGGGAAGAGGTGACCTTGGTGTTAGCACGTGGATGTGTTGGGTTCGGTTGTTAGATACATTATAGGGGCACAACTTTCTTCATGTTCTGAACAGCTGTTGTGCAGGCAAAATTAAAAAAGAAAAGCTGGCTGCCAAAATACAGGAGTGTAAAAACTCAAAAGTGAAGGTCAGTTTTGTGTTGACAAATGGATAGAGGGTATGAATTTGGTTTTGAGCTGTTCTCTGTTTCTATTCCTAGCAATGAATGGTTTGACTATCCAGCCATATGTGCTCATCCAGTGTGAGTATGTCTGAAGCTCTTCTTTAAACCCTTCAAGGCTGGAGGACCTGCAGCTCTGCAGCCTTCCAGCTGTGAAGTTTGTAAGCCATAATAGCCTCTGGCTACGTGGAGACAATCACCTGGACACATACCACCAGACACTAACCTTTGTGAGACCCCCCATTCCTTGGGTCCTTTCTACAGGAAACCTTTGTATAGTGTGCTCTGAATGAGGAAGCCATAGTCTGGCAGATGTGAACACACAGAGGGGAATTATGAAAAGACAGTGGCACATGTGCATAAGGGAGCTTATGTTTTATGTCTCCTTTGGGACCAAGCAGCTCACAAATTGTATTCGACAAGGACGTATTAACCCATTAATGGTTCATTGCTTAATGAGCTGCCCTCACCATGAAAATGAAGTTGCCGCACTGCATAATGACATTTAGTTCAAATCCTCCTTTTCATAAAGAAAATACAGCACACATTGACTTAAATCTGCCGACTGGTGCTTGAAATGTTGTGGGATGTGCTTTTCCACAATAGATTTTTTGTTATTGGTCATTAAATGGGGCGATTGCCTTCTTTTGAACATGTACAATCCTATCAAACTAAAGTACATTTTAGCTTGATGACTCTGTATCCCATGCTCATTACCTGTTGCCAAAGAGCAGTTTACAGCACTCACAAGCACTATTACCCTTTAAAACGAGTAATTTGATTATCCCACTTTGCAAGTAAAATATACACACATGCAAAGGACTGTCTACTCAAATAGCACTTCTCATTTTAACTCCTTCATCCATCTAGATATTAGGCTTGCACTGTACGGCATTTTACCGTCTACATTCTCCCTTTATGATCCCAAAAGGTTGTAATATTTGATGAAATATCATCATACGGGCAACAAAGGCATCTGACAAAGATCCAAGGTTGTCATTTGTGGGCATGTGATAAACGAGATGCTCACAGGAGTAAAGGGATAAGGCTCGTCTCATACTTTGACACCTCAGGAGTACAAATGTACTTTCTCAAAATGAAATATGCTTCAAATCCCATTCTCTTTTACAGAAAAGATAAGCCAGGGTGACCCACATTTTGAAGTGATAACACCTTGATAACCGCATATTAAAAACCACCAGGAACACCCTCAGTACTAGGTTTGTGAAAGGATGCATTAGATGCCCTTCTGAACACTCACTGTAAAGGGTATGAATGCACCGTTGTACCCTGAGATAACGCTGGTATTTACCACGTAACATGTATCGGCATTAATATCAAATCCACACTGGAGTTTATTTTAATATTGGCGTCAATGTTTTGCTCCTTCTTGGTACCTTTATCAAGATGCATCTACAGTGCCTGCCTGATTAATGTTATTGTGTTTGGTAAGGGCAACAATTAAGGTGTTGGTAGAGCTCCCATTTCTACGCCATACATCATAAGATCATGAATTACAGTCGAAATCTATGACAATTGTTTCTTCGGTAAATCAGGTTTAACAAAATGACACCAGGAAACCATTGATGCATTACCCCTCTGTACTCCAACTGCAAACAATGCTCAGGTTCTTCACTAGTAACAGGGAAAAGCCTTCCTGGTCTGCAAGATGTTGGAGGTCACTGCATCAGTGACAGCGATAACCACATTGGCCTCCTGTTACATATAATGTGAAGCAGCCTTCCCCTTGCTTGGAAAGATTTTACCTCTATTCATATCTAGTATATATACTTCTATTATCTATATCATAATCCCACATCTCGCACTGAATTCTCCTCCTCACTTTTAAAGCTTTACACTCTTCTGCCCCTCCTTACATATCAGCCCTAATTTCTCGCTATGCACCATCCAGACTCTTGCGTTCTTCTCAAGGATGTCTTCTTTCTACCCCCTTTGTATCTAAAGCCTTCTCCCACCTTAAACCTTTCTCACTGATTGCCCCACACCTCTGGAATACCTGTCCCCTCAATATACGACTAGCACCTTTAAGACACACCTGCATAAGGAAGCATAAGGAAGCATATGAGTAGCTCCATGGCTGATACTTAACACCTCATACATAAGGCGTGGCCCCTTGCAGACGCACTTACCAGAACACCCTCCTACTGTCCCTGTACGTTCTTCCTACCAACAAATTAGATTGTAAGCTCTTCGAAGCAGGGACTCCTTTTCCTAAATGTTACTTTTATGTTTGAAGCACTTCTCCCCTTTATATGTTATTTATATTATTTATATGATTGTCACGTATATTACTGCTGTGAAGCGCTATTTACATTAATGGCACTATATAAATAAAGACATACATACATACATACATACATACACACATACATACATACATACATACACACATACATACATACATATAAAAGGAGCTACAATTTTCTCCAGTAAGGAGAAATACATCTTCACAATATTTAACAGGGGCAATTGATTTAATGAATAAAAACACCTAATTTCTATAATTGCAAACAAGCGGAATCCCACCCTCAAGTGCACTGAATGTTTATTCAATAGCCCTATGGTACTTATTCTATACCTCTGTCCTGTACCTCTGTCCTCCCTGAACATGCAATCAGTCTGCATCAGCTAGCGCTTTGCCAGTGGCCATGCGGTGAGACAAAGTGAGCGACTGTCTCCCGCCTTTGCAAACATAGCTGCCATGCCTTTGGGTGTTTGTGGGAAGTGAAGGAACCACGCCACCCTCTTGCAACACACTGCTTGTGTGGGCTCCTACGTTAGGCCGCGGGCATGGTCAGCGCTTAGCCGCTGACCCGCGCTGAGGCAGCAGACTTTCCCCCGGCACCCTTTATGAGTGCGGCTTTAGGGTGCGCTTCCGCAGGTGTGCGGAGGAGGAGGAGACAGCTCAATTTTAGTTTTGGCGCTGAAGGGAGCGGAGGGTTGGTCACGTGAGCGGTTCACCCAATGAGGGCGAACCAGCTCTGTGACGTCACTGGCCCGCCCCAGACACGCCCCCGGACGGTGCGCGTAATAAGGCCAGGGAAAGCACCCGCTTTCCCTCAGCCTCCGCGCGCCTCCGCACGGCTGCAGTCTCTATGGACTCAGCCTTATACTGAATGTAGAAACTTGATTGTTCTCCTGAACTCCTTCAGGAAGCGGGTAAGAGGCAAAGATATAAACAGGGAAAAGAACAGTCACAGTGAGAATGAGAATCATTGAAAAAGAGATGTGCCGACATGTTATAGCGATAAAGGATGGAGAGTAACAGGATGAGCCACTGGTTTCTGATGACATTTTCGCATACCCTTCCCATAACTGAATGTGATTATTAAATGTTTAACAAAATGTGTCCCCTGTTCTGGATTGCCAGCATTATAGTTCCTATCATATGCTCTAAAGACCTCTTGGCCTGCATTCCTGACACTAAGCATAAGGGTGCTTTTCTAAATATGTTAGCTTTGCAATAGAACCTTTCAGGGGCTGGGTTACAACCAGTGATAGGATACTGTGCCTTATTTATGCAGTGACAACATCATAACATGGCAGGAACAATTGTCCTTGCAATGGTTATTTATACATGCTGTGTGCAAAGGGTGTCACATTGCAAGGGGCTGGTTAAGTAGCCTGAGTTTTTTGGTTTAACCCCTCACTACAAGGTTGGCCTCATTGTGGGAGATACAGGAATCTGCAGATGTGACATAACCAAATCCAGGTGTGAAGCTGTAATGCCAGAAACCCAGATTAGAATGTGTTTAGTTTGTTTTAAATGGATTATGCAAGGTGGGGATGAAAGGCTTTCTGTTTAGAAGCCACAGGCACTAATCTGGGCCTTTACTGGAGTGGGATCAGGAGCTACATTAAGCCTCTATAATAACCCCTTCATATCGTTCAGTTCAGTGTATAGGTTTCTCTAAAAAAAGATATAGTTAATTATTCCAATCCTCATTTTTTAAAACTCTCCACACTTGGCCAGCAGCACTAAGCAAACATTTTAAAGAACATGAATATGGGAAAATACACTTATGTTGGTTAGTAATGGGGATAAGAGGACTGCAAAGGCAAAGCGTACAGTATTTTTTTTGTTTCATATCCTTCAACATTTCCCAGATTAAAATAGGTAGGCATGCACCCCATGCCTATAATACACACATCCTCCCTCATCGATAATCCACCATCCTTCATGAGACCCCCAGCACGCAATATAAGATTCCCAACACCCCTAAAACATTTTCACATTTTAAAAAAAACTCAGTCTCTTTCACTTACTGTAAGTCACAAGCTGTAGGCAGGGCAAGTAGTGGCGGCGGACCGGGTCTGTGGGCGCAAAGCTGTCACCCCCTTTCTCCCAGCATGGCGACGCTGATCGGCTGACCATGTACTGACACCACGCGGACAGCCTGTCAGCATCACCAAAGATTCTGTTTGGCCCTTTGTCGAGGGAAGCCAGTAGAAGCAGGTTCACCGCTTGCAGGCCGATACAGTATGCCCCTAAACTGTACTGTAGCAGCCAAATCGGTACAGTTGGAGGGTTAGTACGTTATGTTTTCTTTACAGAGAGTGGGGCTATATGCTGAGGCAGTTTGGATGCAAAGAGCATCATTTTCATCTTGCGTCTTCTTTAGGGTGACCAGATTTTCAAAATGAAAAACCAGGACACTTAAAAAAGTTATTTATAAAACAATGTACATCACGTCACGCCCCTGTTTCCATGACAATGAGACACTAACGTCAGGCGGTGACATGTTGCCATGACAATGTGGCATCACATGATGCCTCGTCACCATAATGCATCCCGTTGTCATGTCAACTTGATGCCGCGTGACGTCACAGAGCGGTTCGTTGTTATGGCAATGTGCATTACGTGACGTCGCGCAGCCATGTTGACGGAATTTGGAGGGGAGGATACAGCCAAAGGCAAGATAAATAAATATATAATATAAAGATCTAAAAAATTTTTTGTGTTTTTGTGTATAGACGTGGGTCCTGAAGTGTGTGTTTATGTATTGTGACAAACGCCCCTCTTTTGTAGCGCTGACGTCTGTCTGGGTTCTTCCCGACACAGTCTTCTAGGGTTAATTATACAACAAACAGGATCATGCAAAGTATTATATTGCTTAACTCAGGCTTCTGCCTGCTTTATTTTCATCCAAGTAAGGTACTGCAGCTTTAACATGTGTAGGCAGGAGGCACTCAGACATTTTCATTCAGTGGTTCACTTATATCAGTGTCATAGCATTTCACACAGTGTCACTTTTAAGAAATAAAAACCAAATCATATAAAGAAATCCTATCCCTTTCAGGGAACTAACTACACATCAGAATCAGCCTCTAACTGCGAACTAACTGGGCCAACTAACCTGGTTCCCCAGCTTAAAACAATGCCCTCTCATTTAGGGTCACTAGATACAGCACAGTCTTTTAGCAACAGCAATAAACATTTGTTTTGTCTTATCTGTTCGTGGTGGGAACACGGTCCCAAGTGTCCAGGCAAATCCTCTGGTACTGTGATACTTGGAGGGGCCGTCCACCCCGAAACTGGAAACAGGGGAGCAGCGATACCCCCAGCCTCCAGGCTCTAAGGAGAGAGAGTGAAATGCAAAACCTCTCTGCTCTAAATACCTGTGCATGTGATTAGAAGAGCAGGTGAGTGAGAACTAGAGCCATTGTAATCTGTGGTCTGGATTTTCCATCCAGCTGCCTGAGTTAATGGGAAGCTGTGGAACGGATCATTTTTAACTATTCCTGCACTTTCTGGCCTAAAACGGGGCAGAAAGCTGCCTAACATCTTTGGACTGTGTCACAGTATACAGAGGTGGGCCCTGCAGTGTGTGTTTCTGTATAGAGAGATGGGGGCTGCAGTGTGTGTTTGTGTGTATAGAGGTGGGGGCTGCAGTGTGTGTTTGTGTGTGTAGAGCAGTGATTCCCAAACTTTTTTGTTTGGAGGAACCCTTTAAGTATTTCGTACAATTGTGGGGAACCCCTATCTGGATGACACATGTTCAACAGGGGTAAATCACAAAATAGATGCGTAAAGCAGTAGGGGTAATAAATAATAATTAACTCATAATTTTGAATAAACAATGTGTATATATTTTGTAATGATTTGGGTTTAAACACCCCCCCTACATCTCACATCACCCCCGCCTGCATCTCACATCACCCCCCCCCCCTCTCTCCCTCTCCGGTCCCCCTCTCTCTCCATCTCCCTCCTCTCTCCTCCTCCTTTCTCCCCCCTTCTTTCTCCTCTCCCTCTCTCCCCCCTTCTCTCCTCTCCCTCTTTCTCCCCTTCTCTCCTCTCCCTCCTTTCTCCCTCCTCTCCCTCTCTTCGCCCTTCTTTCTCCTCTCCCTCTCTCCCTCCCCCTCTCTCCTTTCCCCCCTCCCCCGGGGGCCAGGGAGCCGGGGGGGCCGGAGCTAGAGGGAGGGCCAGAGTGCCAGGGGAGGGAGAGAGAGAGTCGTGGTGCCGGGAGAGGGAGAGAGCCGCGGTGCCGGGGAGCCAGAGTGCCGGGGGAGGGAGAGAGAGAGTCGTGGTGCCGGGGGAGGGAGATAGCCGAGGAGCCAGAGGGAGGCCAGAGTGCCGGGAGAGAGAGAGTTGGGGTGCCGGGGGAGGGAGAGAGAGAGCCGGGGGAGGAAGAGAGTCGGGATGCCGGGGGAGGGAGAGAGCCGAGGAGTCAGAGGGAGGGCCAGAGTGCCGGGGGAGGGAAAGAGCCGGGTTGCCAGTGAGCCAGAGGGAGGGCCAGAGTGCCGGGGGAGGGAGAGAGCCGGTGAGCCAGAGGGAGGACCAGAGACTAGTGCCGAGGGAGGGAGCCGGGGTACCGGGGAGCGCCAGAGTGCCGAGGGAGGGAGAGAGCCGGGAGCCAGAGTGCAGGGGGAGGGAAACCCTGGGAGAGCCAAAGCCCCACCCCCCGGCAACCTCCTGCCTTGACCAATCCCCTGCGACCCGGCATTCTAAAGTCCCGCCTCCCTGCATTCTCCATCCAATCACCCTGGCATTAATAAAAAATATTTACCGGCCTGGCTGCTGCAACCTCCTCCTCCCCGCCGCCCCCGAGCACCGCCGCCGTCACGAGGAAAAACCGGGACATTCCCGGGACTGACCGGCAACCGGGACAGCCCACGAAAAACCGGGACTGTCCCGGCAAAACCGGGACGTCTGGTCACCCTAGTCTTCTTGTATTAATGTATCAAACGTATTGCTCCAATTCCTTCCCCAAGTCTGTCATCTTGCGATTTCACCAGGTTATCATGAGACATATCAAGTTGTGCTGCTAAATGCGTTAATTATCTCTCTTCAATCTGCATTAAAAAAAAATCCTCCAAGTATTAAAGTGGAGACACTTTCTGGCTTCTGCAATCTGGACTAGATGTTAGAAACTGGGGTACCCCAAAAATGGAGCCTTAGTAAAAACTTCTCAGGGATACCGGCACCGTTACGGAGGTACGTATCTCTGGAAGCAGGGGGTCCCCGGAGCTACAATTCACACATTTTTTTTTTAATGTAATTCAGTCTATTCTGCTGCTTTAAGATCACTACATTTTCTCTGCTTCGTTGTCTGCCTGTGTCAATGCCACCCATTTGTCATCCGGATTAAAGAAAAGAAAGTCATATTTTTTTCTACATAACTGAATTAAATCAAGTAGCCATGCTAGCACAGTTGTAATTTTACGAAATAAATTAGCACTTCAGTATTAGGTGATACCTTTTTTTTTATTTGGACCAACAATTAATATTCTATGACAAGCTTTCGAGAGTCCTTCCTGCTCTCTTCCTCTGGTCAGGCAATACTGGCTTTGTGATCAACACATGTAAAATCCAGGATAACAATCTGAGACACAGGAGGTAAAATCATGGCTGGATGGGCATAAGAGATATTGGTCGCTGTTTCTCTGTATTTACACTGCTGCTTGTTTTATACTATGCGTTATATTTCGTCTCTGGTTCTCCAGTGCTCATGACCTTGGTCCCCAAGCTGTTCTTCCCCTCTGGTGTTGATAGTTTTATGGCTCCCCTGACTTAGTCTCTTCCTTCTTCGGTTTTGGCAGTTCCCAGACTCAATGGACACCCCAAACTGGAGCGGATTCCGGGAGCTTATGACAGCTCTTCCACCGTGATGAGCAGCGAGCTGGAGTCCAGCAGCTTCGTTGACTCTGACGAGGATGAGAACACAAGCAGGTAGGATGACACTGTGGGGGTGGGTATCAAGTGCACATTGACGCAGATGAAACCTCTTGCTTTGTGTTCTGGCGCATATTGCCCCATCTTGATGCATATCCATATGCATAATACATCTGCAATGTTATGCTGAACCTGGGTGATTCTGTTCCACAATCTTGCTGTGCCACAGGATACAGGATACATTGGAACCAGGGTTTCCACTGGAGATAAACTGCTTTATTTTACCGCATAGTTACCAGTGTTCTCCCAGGGAGTTTGAATGGCCGGCCAATGGAAAGCTGGAACAGATGGTACTGCGGTTTTCTATTGGCCAACCGGGACCTGTTATATCTGGTAAACATTTTGAAATCCTTGGAGATAGCTATAACACCTGGCATGTTTCTAGGGACCCGGGGAGACCCCGGAGCTGAAAGTCCCACCGTCCAGCTCCTGAGTACAGCTTTAACATAGCGTTTTTATTATATACTTATGCTCCGTGATAACCCAATGGGTTGTATCAGTGTGCAGAACACCATAATGTACAGTATAGTACTACACTATGCAATGCTTTGTTTACTAGAGCACTGTATCCGTGTGCTGTGCCTGCTTTTTGTATACAGCAAATGATATGGTGTAGCAGGCAGAGTGCTGGGGGAAGCTACACTTATTCTGAGCTGTGTCTGTAGATTATTGCATTTTAAACCCAGCAGCATCCAAGGAAAATGAAATTAATTTACACATGGGAAAAAGTGTTCGTATAAGTAGATCCTTTGTCCAGACAGAGGCAGAAGTGTAAGATGAGCAGCCTCCTTACAATTACAAAGGCATATGTGCTTCCACAATCAGACCACTTGTGCAGGCAGCACAGAGATGAGCAGACACTTTGCAAGTTGTTTGCTCTGTTTCCAAGGCAAGCAAGAACATGATGACTGCAGAGCGAGGGGGGACTGTTTCGGTCAAGGTGTGTCTGCTTCCTTTTCTGGCAGCAGTTTGTCATCACTCCTCTTAGCTCTGTTTCTCATCTCACACCCCAAGCACCCTAGGATCAAGACATCTTCCCTGGGGCTCCTGAAGCCTGAGACAAGAGGAGGATGTTACTGAGATGATAGCACGTTTGTTTAAAAGGTTGCATAGAATTAAGGGAGGTGAAAGATGAATCCCAATTGGCTGTCACAGAATTCCGACATGAAGATAACTATGTTAAGTCTTAGATCATGAATTCCATTGCTACAGCGGCCACCTATCTAACTATTGACCAACAGCATAATTTTATTAAAGTGAAATAAAGTCAAACAGAACAAACATCATGTTTAAAAGAGAGGGGTGGTGGGGGGAGAGGGGATTTGTAAAATGGAAAATACCACCACTCATAAAACAATTCATAACAAAGCCAAAATTATTAAAAGATCCAACTGGTAATATAATTAAAACATAGCTCATGCTGGGAATACCTTAATCCATACGTACGTTTCCGATCTGCTTCCTAATAATGTCCTATGAAATATGATCTATTGTCATTAATCCACTTGTTGCCAAATGTGGCAATGAGTTCTGACCAGCAGTTAGGTGGTTAAATGATCTGGGCAAGAAAACTACTGTTAAGAATACAAAAAAATAACCTGTCATTATGAGAACAGATTAGTTACCACAGGAATTTCAAGTAGACCGCTCTCTTTCTGATCTACGGGTTTGAGGATTGGAGAATTTTCAATGCCAAATGCTCCTAGCAAAGTACACCATTCAGTTTCTCCTCTTGTTGAAAGTTTAGTGATATGTATATCTCCAGTTTGAATTATGAAACAAGGCAAAGTTATTATTACATTGTATACCTAAAATCTAGCTACACGAAGCCAGGTGTACTGGAAGGTGAACCTCGATTCAGGGTTTACGGGAAGCTAAACCCTGTATTTATTTGCACTGCTTACCCCTGAGTATAGTGTGAGAATGCAACTGTGTCTCAATGTACTGTATAGAGTGAAAGGGAAGTGTCACAGTATGGAGTAAGACTGTCGTTTTGTGTATATGTACATTAGGTAATAATGCAGTACTGTGTCAACTGTGTATGAAGTAATTAAACAATGCTGTGCTTTTTCACTGTGTAAGGCAAGAATGCAGTGTTGTGTCAGTGTTTACAAGGATAACACAATGTTAAAGCAGTTAGTATAATCATGCTATTATGTATGCATGTGATGTAATATTACATTGCTGTGTAGACATGGGCAAAAGTTTGTAAAATCTGCAATTAAAAAAAAGCTAAAATAAAGGACAAAGTGCACACAAAAAATTGCAGGTCATATGATCCTGATGTTCAAGGTCACATGTATGTATATGTAAGTCTTTATTTATTTAGCGCCATTAATGTACATAGCGCTTCACAGCTGTAATATACGTGACAATCATATAAATAACAAGTAGTACAAATAACACATAATGGGAAGAAGTGCGCCAGACATAAAAGTAACATTTAGGAAGAGGAGTCCCTGCTCCAAACTTCAGTGACCACGTGATCTACTTTATGTTACATCTAATTAACGAAAAATTTCACAATAATGGCAACATTTCTTGGTCTCTTTCATTAAAAAAAAACTCCCTGCTACATTTTTATAAAATTAAGATTTAAAAAAAAAATGTTTTTGCAAGAAATCAAGAACTAATACAGGATCGGTTCCCACATCTATTGCTGTGCATGTGATGAAACGGCATACAACGTCGCTTAAAACTAAAGTATAACTTTCGCTAGTGGCGACGGGTGACGTCATTGGTCGCGTCGCCAGCACTATAAGCGCGGCCTTACGCCATAATCCTACAGCATACAGTGCTTCCACTGCAGGTAGGGATTCTGGGTAATAAGTATGACATGGAAATGAGCACTTACAGGTCATCACTTTTTGCTTTTCATCCACGTTAGCATTGAGCCTTTTAAACTTAAGCCTGCTGTTCCACATACATTTTGCAGCAAAGCCTGGGTTAAAGACGTGCATGGCCAGCTAACCTACTCACAGACAGCTGTTTCGATCTTGTGGGTCTCTATAGAAACATTGATAATGACATTCTCGGTCACCTTGGATGGCGTGATAATACATTGTAGTGTCACTGCATGGGAAGTGAGGATGCAGTGCTCGGTGTGTGAAATGATAATGCAGTGTTGTGACTATAGGTATACAGTGGTGTATAGTAATATAGGGCTCGTCCTTTGCACACACAATAATATACTGTATGTATAAGCCAACACAACCGTGTGTGTGTATGTGTGTGTGTGTGCGCGTTTGTGTGTAACTAGCACTGGACAGTCAAATTAACAATGAGTAGAGTTTTGTTTTTTTTACATAATACCCATAAGAACCGAAGGCTTGGGTCTGACGTTTCAGTGCCCACTGGGACCTGCCCAGGGACAACTGTGTTTATGTACGTACATATATGTATTATATCTTTATTTGCCATCCATGCATATAGTGCTTCACAGCAGTAATGGATGCAACACAATAAAATGAGATGTAATACATAATAGGAATAAGCACTTCAAACATAAAAGAAAACATTAGGAAAAGCAATCCCTGCTCCGAAGAGCTAACAATCTAAGTGGTATGCAGGGAGAACAGAAGGAGAGTGCTATGTTAAGTGCGTATACAAAGAGTGAGTATTTTGGAGCTACTGCAATGTTTTGTTAGAGGTGCGTTTTTAGACGGGCCTTGAAAGAAAGAAGGAGCATTTTGTAAATAATACGGTAATCAATGGGTAGTCAAGAGAGGGATTTCAACAGGAGAGAAGCAGATTTAGAAAAAGTGAAGTGATTCTAGCAGCAGTGTTTAAGATAGATTGTAGGAGAGAAAGGTGCATAGCAAGAAGGCCAGAGAGTGGAAGGTTACAATAGTCAAGACTGGAGAGGATGTGGGTATGTGTTAGAGTTTTAGCAGTAGAACGACATAGGAATAGAGCGACATAGGAGAGAACGTATCTTAGCAATGTTATGGAGGAATAATCTGCAGGTTTTATCGATAGTATGAATGTGAGTAAGGAGTCAAATGTGACACCTAGGCAGTATGCTTGTGTTACATATTGTATCATGGTGTTACTGAAAGTAAGGGAGAAGGGAGCAATAGGTCCAGGCTTGGGAGGAAGTATGAGGAGCTCCATCTTCACCATGCTAAGTTTGACTCGGCAAAGAGCCATCAATGATGATATTACGGAGAGACATTCAGAGACTTTGGCCAGGACAGCAGGTGTAAAGTCTGGAATTGAAAAGTAAATTTGCGTCATCAGCATACAGTTGATATTTGAAATAAAAAGTAATAATTTGCCTAGAAAGAGTATGTAATAACCCTTTTTATTTATGTTTGTGCAGGTTAAGTTGCTCCACTGAACAGAGCACATCTTCACGGCTTATCCGCAAACACAAACGGAGACGGAGGAAGCAAAAAATGCGTCAGATTGATAGGGTGGGTGATGAGCATTTGGTGAGCCTGTGCCAATTCCTATTACAGGAGTTCTCAAACTTTTCCTATTTGCAGACCTCTTGGATGTTTAACTTTTCTATGGCAGACCGACATATTCATTCTTTATTAGCTATGTTTGTTGGTATATTAAAAATACTGAAGCCAAATATTAAAATGACTGAAATTGGACTGAGAGGCCTTATTACATAAGATGCAGTGAGTGAAACTACACACGCATTACTCCATGAAATAATGTGGTTTTATTATTCAATTTCATCTTATGATGTCAGTGAGTAATCCACCTACTTTCACTCTCTGCTATGCTTCATGCCATGTTTTCTTGTACATCAACCACCTACTGTACCTAGAGTGCTCTCTTTCTATTAGTTACGTATATCACACTAAAACTCATAGACCTCTTGACCCCTTCACAAATCAAGACTGCACTTTTCCCTCCTACACATAGAGGACATAGTACAGAGGGAGAAGAGACGTATGCCCCATTGCGTCTGTCTCTTACACCACACATGAAGGGGTCACCTTGTATGCCAGTTCCTCTACAGGGTAATGCAGTGAGACAGAGACATAAAGGGCTAATGAGATCCGTCCAGCAGATCCCTGCATGGCAAGATTAATCATTATACAGAGTGAGCAGAAGCCTAGAGACTAAGCAGGTTCAGATCTTGTCTATTCTAAGTGTTTCCCCGTTCTCTCTCGCAGTCCTCGTCCTTCAGCAGCATCACAGATTCCACCATGTCTCTGAATATTATCACAGTCACGCTAAACATGGGTAAGAAACATGCATTGGTACAGGGCCACATTGGTATCCCATGACAGCTATTGTGCTGGGAACAGTTATTCCTTTATGTGTACCTTCATACATCATCTCCCGAATGTGTGTTACCGTAATATGCAAGTATAAAACATGAAAGTCAGATATGCCTTTGTAGTTTTCTTGTGTGCATAATGTGTTTTCAGAGTAATTTCTGTCTGAGGGTATAAAGTGTTTTGTAGTACTGTAGCTTGGTTTCACAAATATTCTATGCTGCCAAACACTACATATATATTACCCCCTCCTTGATGAATGGACTTTTACCGCATTGCAGTCAAAAATAGTCATTGCTTTTTGTTCCGCGTTTAAAACCCCAGAATCCTGTACCTTGTATTATTCCGTGACAAGGGTTGTGGTAGGATTTGGAAATGCCCTGAAAAACTGAGGATTATAGAAGCATTTCCTGAATCTTGGGTCCAGATGAAGTGTCCAGAGTGGATACAACCTTGTCACCTTGTAATAGTGCGACCTTCGTGTTTCCATTATGATGCCTGGTCATATCTCCTTAATTCAGCAGTTAGCATGGCTTTTTCTATGCTCTGTGAAAGTGGAGGTTATGGAACCAGACTTCAATATGCTGCAAAGCCTCTTCATGTCCATGTGTTTGACATGGGACTCCACAGCACATTGACTAGAAGCCTTTAATTTTTTTTTTTTAATTTCCACACAATAAAGATCCTATTGAATGATAACATCAGGTTTGCAGAGACCTCATCCAAAGCTTTAGATGTTATATTTATTCAGTAATAGCTGATGGTGTAAAAGAGGGAGATACGTCGGTACAATGAGCAGTTGTATATCATGGCAGTTTCAGAGTGGACAATTCACCACTGTGACCTGTCCAAAGTGACATCATCTTTAAAGTAGACTTAAAAAAAGACAACTTTTTTTTAACCACGTTATTCTGGGAGCTATTTATAAATGATCACTGTCTCAAAAAGTGGTACAAAAAAACCTAATATGAGATGTATCAAATAAAAGAAACATCCACTTTGATTGGGCTATTATTGCTCCAGTTTTCCAGCTGGGATAGTTTGATCAATAATCATCCTCATGTCATCTTTTTTGCCTCTCCACCAGAAAAGTACAACTTTTTAGGCATTAGCATCGTGGGACAGAGCAATGACCGCGGGGACGGGGGAATTTACATTGGTTCTATTATGAAAGGAGGAGCTGTCGCAGCTGACGGACGGATTGAGCCAGGAGATATGCTTCTGCAGGTACATTTTCCCGTTGGTTAGGGACTCTCACAGCTGCCTTGGGACCCAGCCGTATCATTGCTGGGGAACTGATGCAGACCTGGTCTCCTTAGTTTGTTGCACTCTGTATTTTTTTTTCAGTTTACAACATTTTGTAACATATTCTTAATAAACATAATCCCCCTGCACTCTCCCCATCGGTCAAAGTGACCAAAGGCTAACCCCTTGAGTCAGGGAGTTTTTCCAATATCTCTTACTTTTATGGGTTTTTTTTTAAAGTTAATTAACTCTTGTTCTGCCAGAGGGTCCAGTTTTAATCTTTCTATTTTTATTTCAGTCATAAATGGTGCTTGATAGACCGATTTATTTGTAACATTTAGTCCCGTATTGAGTATTCTGTGAATCTGCTTGTAAATTGAAATAAATAGAGCTCAGAACTTTCCTCACATGGATAAGCGGCTTTATAGCATATGAGATAGGGGCCCTGCCGTTGTATGTTACAATATACCCCGTGTACCAAACCAAGGGGAATAAAGAGTGAGTACGTTTTCAGGCTCTGCCTGGAATAACCTCTGTGAACATGCCAATATTTGGAGGAACCGGCATAGTTTAGTGACTAGACTAGACTAGAGAATCTCTGGCAGAGTGATTCCACATGAATTACAATCTGACAGATGATTAACTGCTACAGTGATGACAGCTCACACCCCAATGTGGGCATTGAGAACACTGTGTGATCAGCGATTCTCTGGTTCTTGCAGGTGAATGAAGTCAACTTTGAGAACATGAGCAATGATGATGCAGTGAGAGTCCTACGGGAAATTGTCTCTAAACCAGGGTAAGTGTTTGTGTGTTGGATCACCATCTATTCTTCAGCTCGTACTGTATTCATTGCTATGAGTTCTGGATTTGCATTATTCATTGCTATGTGTCATTCATGCACATGAGACAAGCATTGCTTTTTACTGTGGGTTTGCATGCTCTTTGCATTTCTGTGTCAATCAGAGCAATATTCTATTTCCTAACCTATATTCTGTGTGTGGCTGCAGTGAAAGCACTGTTTGCTAAGCGTTAATTGGGAAAGACAGGGTTGCTTTAATTAACTATATGAAACATAACATCTAAACTGCAATATTCATAATCTATAGTGAGTATTCAAGGGCAGCATTACATATTACTCAATATTCTATTACTCACTGTAAACTTTTATGCAGTGATCACTATAACAGAAAGCCACAGACACCTGTTTTCAGTTCTGTGTGTTGCTGTGTTTGCAGGCCAATCAGTCTGACGGTGGCAAAATGCTGGGATCCCACACCAAGAAGCTATTTCACCATTCCACGGGGTAAGTGATGCAAGACACCGTGAACTGAACAATGATATTAAGGTCCACAGTGGGAAACTCTATATTCATAACAATACAACCCTACTACCAATGTAATACATAGGTTAATAATACATTGGTTATCCATTGAGTTCAACCAATACCAATCACACATGAACTTTGTATACTTACCACAGAAAAGCCAGGAAGAAAATCAACCCCACAAACCAAAATTGTGTCATAAGATCATCCAGTGATACAAAAGACAGGATGAGGGGTGAGGGTTTTTTGGGGGACAGTTTGGAAGATCACAGGCATTTTTAATGTAAGTTTTGTATTCTCTATCAGACACACAGTGGCCTAGTTGAACAGGCAGGGTCACACGGTGACACCAAGCTGCTGTGTTTTACTACATACTGTATTTACAGAAGGAAAGCTGGAGTGATATATGAACAGACATCTTTCAGAAACACGCAGCAATATTTAAACAATGTTATTTTGTTTCACCCTGTATCTCTACAACACTTAGGCCCATATTTACTAGGATGTGCTACTCCATAAGGAATCTCCCGACACTGGAAGACATCTTACAGCCCATTTCAGTGAATGGATCCTGCGGTGTGTCCCGGCAACAGGGAATTATGGAATATCACCTGTTAGTAAATATGGGTGTTAATCTCTATTCTGACACTAGTTCTGGTAACTGTTTATAATCTATTCTCTTTGTGTGTTTCTTCTTCCTTGTCCTGGTTGCAGCTGAACCTGTGAGGCCAATAGACCCGGCTGCCTGGATCACTCATACCTCAGCCCTGACGGGAGCATACCCCCGTTACGGTATGAGCCCATCCATGAGCATCATCACATGCACCAGCTCCTCATTAACAAGCTCTATACCTGAGTCGGAAAGTAAGTCACACTGCAGCCCCCCCCACTATGAGCAGACTGATCCTGCTATGGGGCAGCAGTGTACAGCTTGAACTCTCCCAAACCCACCAACGGGCTAATCAACCAGGCGGAAGGAAATCAATAATAATAATAATCCTTTCTTCTTATGTGGAGCTGACAGTGTGGACAGTGCTGTACATAGAATTTGGCATGTACAACGAGCACTTGCCCCATAGAGCTTACAATCTAATTTTGGTGCATGAAGCGATAAGTGACATGCTCAGGGCCCCATCAGCTGACATCTGGATTCAAACTGAACTCCCCTTCTTTTCAAGTCAGTGTCATTGTCTTCAGAGTCAGCGCCTTCACTCCCGGAGCCGCTCCGTCAGCCCAACTCTGCCTATTGCTTATTATTTCTACGTAGTATTCAGTCTCCAAATAGACAAGCCCAAATAGACAAGCTGGACTTTACAGGGAGATAAAACCGAGGTTAACAAAGAGCTGGTATTTAACCCTTTGGTTTAGTCTAGTGTCACAGGTCTGCTCCCTCGTCTTACAGTCTGGTGTGGCCCGATGGGTATAACGTCATGAGTAGATTTAAAAGGGGGCAAGTGAGTAAATTAATGTGGGTAGGCAGCATTAACAGTCTTGTATTGCAACAAAAAACTGGGGGATAATGGCCCATATTTAATAAGCAGTCTTCTAACATAAGACCCGTTCCACTCACTTGCATGAGTTTTAAGGTGTCTTATGGCCAAAGATAAATATGATTTTATATCTCTCCCTTTTCTGTGTCTACATTTATTGTTGGGAGTGATGCCTTTGTATATACCAACAGTTTTTCTTCTTAGATGAAAGTATAGTGTGTGCGGAGCTTTTAAAACCTTAGCGGTCGCTTCCCATGCGTACTTCTGTGATCATGCTGGAGACTCTAATAAGGCAAAGGCCTGGGTCTTCTTTCGTTCATTGTCCTGGAACGCTGATTAATACGATTTTCTATGATATCCCTTGGAGTCAGGTAACACCTCACCTGGTTCTTCCTTTCACCCCCCCCATAAGATGACCCTTCTTTCTGTCCATTGTCTCGGGGGATCAAGTAATCTTGTTGAAGTCAGTGAGGGAGGAGCAGCTGTATTTTTTTTTTTATTATTAGCCAAAGCTCAAATATATTCTTTCTTGGGTATCTTTTTGATGTCCAATGACGTTGTTACCCTGTGGTGGTCTTTGTCCACCCATGTCTCAGCTCTTTGTTAGCCCTTGATTTCTCTCACTTAATTGATCAATGGTGGTTGTCTAGTTGCAGTGACTTCACATGTCTCGTATTACAGTGTCAGAATGAGGGCAGCTACCCTACAAACGAGTGGCCTGTATGTTACCTACATAGAGGAGGCCTGGGCCTTTCTATTGTAGAGCTATGTGACATTAATTCCAGTACACATTAAGCATTATGGTTACACAGTAGGATACAGTTAATGGGCACGGATCAGCTAAAAGTAGGACAAGATGTAAAGGCAATAGATTATGCCTCCATATCCACTACAGGGTGCCCAAGTAATGCATATCAGATGATTAATAATAGATTATATTTGTTACATAGTTCTAACAGCAAATTCAATGCTTTACATAATACATTACAATATCACTTAGTCAAGACGGCACTCTGAGAAAACAAAGGGCTATTACCCGGGTATCAGTAGATAAAATAATAGGCACTCCGCGGGGTGAAGTACAGGAAATGTATTGATGTTATACATTACAGTATGGTGGCTGATATTCCAGTGTTTACTGGGATGTATTATATAATAACAAAATAAGTGTCAAACCATGGGGCCTATGCACTAAGCACCGATAAGCCACTTACTGAGGCCTTTTTGCCAAAAAAGTCTACAGCGATTCAGTAAGCCCCGATAAGTTGGCGATAAAAGCCCTTTTTGGCAATTTTTTTCCCCCAGAAACAAAATCGCCAAACGAGCGGCGAGACACCATTTATCGGCAGGTTTTCAAACTCGTGCAATTCTAGTAGCCCCGATTCGCTTATTCAGGCTAGACGCGGCTCTAGAATAGAGATTTCTTCTCAAAATCGTCCCGCCAGGAAAAGTTGTCAGGAAGGTGGTGAGGAGCTGCCGATAAGCGCAAGAGGGGACTTAGAAAAAAATATGCATATTTCCTGCATCGGATTGATGCTGGGAGTCTCCAGAGCTGATACCCACTATAAATGGATTTATAGTGCACTTCATTACCTTAGCGGCTAACAGCTAAGGCAATGAAGAGTTAACCCCGTCACCCACCCCCGCTACCCACAATAAACACTAATACCCACCTCCTCTACCCCAACATGATTGATACCAGAGGTTGCGGGTGTCCGGGGGTCCTCAAGGGGTCCCTGCGGGTGTCTGGGAACCCTCGGGTGGTCCCTCCGGGTGTCTGGGGCCCTCGGGTAGTCCCCACTGGTGTCTGGGGGCCCTCAGGTGGTCCCCGCGGGTGTCCTCATCAGCATACTGCAGGGCCATGTCCTCCGTTGCCAGAAAGAATACAATAAATAATACAATATAATGGCCCCTAACCCCTTAATCACCTTAGCGGTTTGTAACCGCTATAGTAATTAAGGGGTTAACCCACTCTCCCCTGCTACCCACCCGGGAGACCTAACCACCCACCCCGGGACCACTATACCCACCCTGTACCCATTAATTGGCATAGTGGTACATCATACCCAAATAATATCGGCATGATAAGCCACTATAGCAGTCAATGGTCATCCTAATAAAAAAGCCTGAAGGCCAAAAATACACAATAATAAAACATACACAAGCAGCTAAACACACCAATTCAAGAAATAAAAGCACTAACCAACCAATTAAATAAGTAAAAGCACTAGCCAACCAATTAATAATTTTAAACACTAGCCAACAAATCAATTAATTAATAAAACCTCTAGGCAACACATCAATTAAAACCAGAAGCCAACAAAATAAATAATTAAATAAAAACGCTAAACAATAGGAAAATGAAATAAAAACAAGCCGTCCAAATTACAAACAATTTAAGCCACATAATAAACGGGTCCATATTAATACATTATTAGTCAATGGGCAATGAAAAACATAAAAAGAAAATACAATCCAAAAACTTGAAAAAATACATTTACATACATTCAATATTTTTCTTACCTTTAGAAGCGTTGACCCCCCGAATCCCAGTGTTTCAAGAAGCTCTCGTACTGCGACATCATCAAAGTCAATCCAACGCCATCCACCTTGAAGATCCGGAACAGGTAACAACATTCTTCTTTCTTTTATCTTCTATCACCTTCTATCTTCTTCTGTCATTATTTCTTTCTTTTCTTTAATGTTCTATCTTCTTTCTTCATCTGTCAATCCAACCCCATGGTAAATCCACAATACGATGTTTTCTAGTCGGCTTCGAGGGGGAAACTGAGACGTCAAGGCCTTATATATGGCCTGTGACGTCACATTTTCAGGTCAGATGGTACAGCTCCAATCTGATTGGACACTGTATCATGTGCCCGCCTCTTTTTTGTTGTTGTTGGTTAAGGATGTAACGTCATCTCAAAGGGAGGTACTTCACATCCTTCAAACCACATGGCTATATCACTTGGTATTAGAGCCAATGGGATTGAAGACAATCCCATTGGTTGCTGTACCATGTGATAGGTGACATTAGTTCAAAAGGATATGACATCACTTTAAGGGATGTTGTAACATCCTTTTGAACTAATGTAACCTATCACATGGTACAGCAACCAATGGGATTGTCTTCAATCCCATTGGCTCTAATACCATGTAATATAGTCATGTGGTTTGAAGGATGTGACGTACCTCCCTTGGACATCGTGTTGTGGATTTACCATGGGGTTGGATTAACAGATGAATAAAGAAGATAGAACATTAAAGAAAATAAAGAAATAATGACAGAAGAAGATAAAAGAAAGAAGAATTTTGTTACCTGTTGGATCTTCAAGGTGGATGGCATTGGATTGACTTTGATGACGTCGCGGTACGAGAGTTTGCAGAAACGCTGGGATTCGGAGGGTCAACGCTTCTAAAGGTAAGAAAAATATTTAACGTATGTAATTGTATTTTTACAGGCTTTTTGATTCTACTGTATTTGTTTCTTTTAATGTTTTTCATTGCCCATTTTCTGACACTGTATTGATCTGTACCCTAAACGGGCACAGATTATTACATTAACAGACAATGCATTTTTTTTTGCAAAAGCTTGTTTTCTATTGATTGTTGTTTTTTCTTTTTCTGTTTATTGTTTGGCTTAAATTGTTTGTAATTTGGATGGCATGTTTTTATTTCATTTTCCGATAGTTTTGCGTTTTTATTTAATTTTTTCTTTTGTTGGCTTCTGGTGCAGAAAACAATACAAACGTTTTTATGTGGTGGCACAGGGGGTGGGTTGTGTATTGGTGGTTAGTACATACTGTAATGTTTATTGGGGGCAGAGGGTGTGAGGAAAGGGCCAAGTACACACTTCACTCACCCCCTCTGCCCTCAATAAACCTGCTATTGTGCCTTAACCCCTTCATTGCCTTAGCAGCTAGCCACTAAGGTAATGAAGCTGCTTTAATGTAATTTTTATTAATAGTGTGCGTGAGCAGGGGTCTCCTGAGCTGAACCACTTTGGTTTCTGCCTCAAGGACCCCCTGCTTCCCGAGTTATAGGCTCATGTTATGTGGCATCAGGTGCCGGTATCACTGCCATTTTTTAAATCGCCCGCGTCATGTGACCGTGGGATTTCAATACTGGAGGAGATACCGGCACCCCGTATCTGGGCCTGTAACTCGGGAAGTAGGGTATCCCCGAGGCTGAAATCAATACGTTCATCTCAGGAGACTCCCTGCTCACGCACACTATTAATAAAAATGACATTAAAGCACCTTCATTACTATAGTGGATAGCCACTACGGTAATGAATTTGTTCAATTTTTTATTTGTATTTTAATACTAGTAGCAGGGGGTCTCCGGAGCAGAACCATGTTATTTGAGCACCGACTTCCCGAGATACAGGCCCCGTTATGGGGTGCTGGTATCTCCTATTCATTTAAATGTTCCACGTCATGTGACCGTGGGAATAAAATGCCTAGGAGATACCGGCACCCCATAACGGGTCCTGTATCTCAGGAAGAAGGGGGTCCCAGACCTCAAATCAATGAGGTTCTGCTCCGGAGACCCCCTGCTACAATACACTAGTATTACATTTTATATTAAAAAAAAATTAACTCTGGTGAGATTTGCGCAGGGAGAGGCGTCTCTCTCTCTGCAGCAGAAAGAACTCCCCGGTTGAGCCCTTTTCAGAGGGGCGATCATCAGGTCGCCGGCTACTCGCCAGGTTTGCAAATGTTGCTATCACTGGTATTCTGGGCTTTCTGCATAGCGTGGTAGCAACGCTGTAAAAAATGGCAATTTAAACAGGACAGCGATTTTTTTTTATCGGCACTTAGTGCATGAGGCCCTAATGACTTTTACAGAAGTTGTCAACAGCTTTCTCTAAATAATATTTAGCTATATTGTGCTACAATTGAACACAGCTTGCTGTACATTACCATTCAGGTAGTGATATGCAGTTGCATTATACATAGCAATATAATACAGGTATAGTAAAGCATAGTTGAATTATATAGGTAGCACTACATTGCTATGTAAAACAGTGATACATGTTTGTACATTACAGCTAGTGAGTATCTTCCTTGTAAAGCATACATGTTATTTGGGCACTTGGAGCTCAGGGAGATAAAGTGATTCACAAGGTGCTGACTCTGGGACTTGATACAGGATCTCTCACTTCACAGTTCAGTACCTTCTTCAGTACCGTACACATTGTACTGTGTGTGGCATCACACACATTTCCCTTTGACTGTAGGATCTTTGGTTCCCACTGGACCCCACATTGTACGTTACACTGATTAACCACTTGCTTGTCAAGGCCGCAGCACATTGCTTGGCAGGCCCCTCCGACGGTGTATAGGTTTATGAAAGGAGTGTCCTATCCAAGGGACGTAGGACCTTTTATATGCAAAGCATTTGGCATTTGTTTCTTTCAGAGCTGGAGGACACACCCTTGTCTGTGAAGAGTGACATGGCCACGATAGTAAAGGTGATGCAGCTGCCCGATTCCGGCCTGGAAATCCGGGACCGCATGTGGTTGAAAATTACTATCTCCAACGCAGTCATAGGTGAGTCTGTCTCTCTGTGTCACAGTGAGACCCCACACTGACCCAATACCCGACCCCTCCTTCTGATCTTCTGAAGGAAGAAGATTTCTCAACACACTGAGGTACGGGCCCAGCCTAATTTATATAGTTCAAAAACACATTTTCTTTTAGAAATGACTCCTAATTTGCTAATTACACTCTAACGAAAATCTTAAAGAAGGCAGTTAGTTGGGGTTATATATAAAAGTCTAAGGGCTACAAAACTGGACCAAAAATAGCCCCAGAAAAAAATCCTATTTAAAGCAATGGAGTTTATTTTTCTCATTGATCCATCTGGTGACATTTTTTTGCCCCAACGTTGCAGTCGGGAGACATTTTTTTAAATAACCCCCAGTAAACAGTCCAGGTATATATCCAAAAGCTCTTCACCGCACTGAACGGAGCAGTGATAGATGGCAGTGAGGACATGAAAAGTACATAAATAAGTATTCTTTAAATTACAAACAAATACTTAAAACTGCCCTCTGGCGTGAATAAGTTAAATAATATGACCTGCGAAAAGTAGTTAAACTGTAGAAATGGTGAAGAAAAAAATGTGAACTAGCGCTAAAGTGTAATACACAGTGTGATATTAAAAAACTTATAATAAAGGATGGCTGCCCGGTGATACTGCCAGTACTAACAGAATAAACCAAAATAAAGAAAAACCTGGCGCCAAATAGTCAGTGGAATGTCCTGTACTCCTCAAGGGATCCGCACACTTGCTCGACAGACCATGCAAAGAAAAGAACACAAACAAACAAAAATCATAGCGCAACACTGTAGGGTAAGCAGTACTGCACTAATACACACAAACAGTTAAGAATCCTAGCGATTATTAAAATAATTATTTATTAAAAAGAACTATGCCAAGACCGACAATGGCAAATACAAGGAACCGCAGGTCATCCGGAGCACAAAAATTGGAGCCCTACTTACATACAGCAAGGTTTAAGCTCGCATGGTAGGAACAAGTCCTAGGTAGAGATGATCTCCCTGGCGGGTGATGCCTCTGCTCCACTGCGGCTCAGACACCAGTCAGTCCTTACGATGGTAACCGGAACAGCTCCGGCCGTGGGGGCTGGTGTGCGGGGTCCACAGCTCTGCACCGCGTGTAGACACACGCCTCACTTCCTCCTACGGAGCAACAGGAAGTCTCTGCGCGCCCGCGCGCGATAGTGCCCGTTGCCTTAAAGGAACAGCTGGCAGGCTGAAGGGAAAGTTGGGCTCCAAGGCCAAATGTCCTTAAACGTCCAAAGTCAGTCAAATAGTGGCTGTGCCACTAGCCCTACGCGTTTCGTAGATGTCACTCTACTTCCTTAGGGGCATTATTTCCTTCTTCTTTCCCAATTTAAATGAAAAACCTTTTGCCGGGTCCCTGCCCTCATGAAGGGCGTCCTCATCACCGCAGGTCCATATCCTCGCACCGGGCCGCGCTCCTCCTCGGGTTCCTCGGCGGTTCCCCCCGGCGATGCGGAGCTGAGACGCTCAGGTGAGGGGGTGTGTGGGCCGCGGCCCGTGCAGCTCCCGACAGAGACAGCTAGGCCTGAGAGCCGGAGCAGCGCGCGCGGGGATGGGGAGCTGGGGGCGCGGCCTCTAGGCCTGAAGGTGAGAGCGGCGACAGCACCAAGAGCACGCTGTCGCCGCTCTCACCTTCAGGCCTAGAGGCCGCGCCCCCAGCTCCCCATCCCCGCGCGCGCTGCTCCGGCTCTCAGGCCTAGCTGTCTCTGTCGGGAGCTGCACGGGCCGCGGCCCACACACCCCCTCACCTGAGCGTCTCAGCTCCGCATCGCCGGGGGGAACCGCCGAGGAACCCGAGGAGGAGCGCGGCCCGGTGCGAGGATATGGACCTGCGGTGATGAGGACGCCCTTCATGAGGGCAGGGACCCGGCAAAAGGTTTTTCATTTAAATTGGGAAAGAAGAAGGAAATAATGCCCCTGAGGAAGTAGAGTGACATCTACGAAACGCGTAGGGCTAGTGGCACAGCCACTATTTGACTGACTTTGGACGTTTAAGGACATTTGGCCTTGGAGCCCAACTTTCCCTTCAGCCTGCCAGCTGTTCCTTTAAGGCAACGGGCACTATCACGCGCGGGCGCGCAGAGACTTCCTGTTGCTCCGTAGGAGGAAGTGAGGCGTGTGTCTACACGCGGTGCAGAGCTGTGGACCCCGCACACCAGCCCCCACGGCCGGAGCTGTTCCGGTTACCATCGTAAGGACTGACTGGTGTCTGAGCCGCAGTGGAGCAGAGGCATCACCCGCCAGGGAGATCATCTCTACCTAGGACTTGTTCCTACCATGCGAGCTTAAACCTTGCTGTATGTAAGTAGGGCTCCAATTTTTGTGCTCCGGATGACCTGCGGTTCCTTGTATTTGCCATTGTCGGTCTTGGCATAGTTCTTTTTAATAAATAATTATTTTAATAATCGCTAGGATTCTTAACTGTTTGTGTGTATTAGTGCAGTACTGCTTACCCTACAGTGTTGCGCTATGATTTTTGTTTGTTTGTGTTCTTTTCTTTGCATGGTCTGTCGAGCAAGTGTGCGGATCCCTTGAGGAGTACAGGACATTCCACTGACTATTTGGCGCCAGGTTTTTCTTTATTTTAAACTGTAGAAAGCTTATAAAAACTGCACAGGTACTCAAGTAAATATCAATTACAAATGATGTTTGCTTTCCACTTTTGTCAAAGGAATGACACAGCTGCCCAATTTGTAATCATTATTCTGTGTGTGTGGTCTGTCGTTACTAAATTACATGGCAGGGCTTACAATGGAAATCCAGCGTTTAACAAGGTTACTTTCCTTCAGAAAGGGAGCAAAAAGCACCACACACAGCACATCATTCTGCCGGATTACAGAGACGCATCGCAGGGCTGGCATATTTTGGGGCATATTTATAAAGGCTAAAATAGAGCAAATCAGGGGACAATATCTGCACCATATATGTATCAAAGAAAAAAGTCCCATTGAAATCCATAGAATTTTTTTCTTTGATGGAGAGACGGAGACCTATTTTACTACAGTCCCAAACCCCACCTTGAAACAACATGTGGAGAGACACCTGTGCTTAAAAAGGGGCACACCTGATACCTGAGACATATGCTAATAGGATATGCAAAAGCATGAAGTCCGCAGCACACTCGATAGAAAAAGTATTATTTAATCTCAATAAATCATCAAGCAATCACCAAAACTCCAGAGTTACGTATGTTTTTGACCACAAGGTCTTTTCTCAAGCTCTGTGATAATAGGATATGTAAAGTATATATTAATGACTCCTATTATCATATATCCCAGGTGTGTTTCTTTGTGAGCATGAGGGTCTCTCTCTCACCTCTCCTCCCTCTCTTACAATCTATGTTTTTGGTGCCTAAGGCACAAGGAGATAAGGTGACTTGCCCAAGGTCACAAGGAGCCAGCACCGGGATTTGAACCAGGCTCACCCGATTCAAACTCAGTGCCAGTCAGTGTCTTTACTCACCAAGCCTCTCCTTCTCCCGAGTCCTTTACTGTGTTTGTGCAGCTGGGGCAGTTGTTTTTGGGCCGTACCTTGCATTTCTGGGTGTCAAATCTCTTGTCTTGTTTGTCACTGTCCGTAGGGGCTGATGTTGTGGACTGGCTGTACACACACGTGGAAGGATTCAAAGAGCGTCGGGAGGCCAGGAAATATGCCAGCGGCATGTTAAAGCACGGCTACCTCAGGCACACCGTGAACAAGATCACTTTCTCAGAGCAGTGCTACTATGTATTCGGTGACCTGTGCAGTAGTAAGTGCCTTGCAACACCCAATGTTTACCCTCTCCTTGCACTTTCAGAATCTTCTTTTACTGCACAGGGGGCCGAGAAACGTCAATAATTACATTTATTTAATATCGAGTGTGTTAGCTCCTGTTAGTCTATATTACATCTCCCAATCTCTGCGTATATATGGGTGTGTGTGTAAATATATATATATATATATATATAATTATATATATATATAACGAATAGGAGGTGACAGCACTCACAACTCTGCAAAATTCAATCACAGATGGTTGGTGCGCAAACATAAAGACAAACACAGAAAGCACATCCCTTCATTATGGAAAAATTCCAAAGTATTTATTAATACGTCAATGACTTGTGTCTTGAGAAATGTCCCGTGGGTGATGGAAATGTTGATGTATTAATAAATACTGTTGGATTTTTCTATAATGAAAGGATGTGCTTGCTGCATTTGTTTATATATATATACTGAGTCAATTTTCTTCTTGCTTCTCAGATGTGGCTTCACTTAATCTTAACGATGGGTCCAGTGGTGCATCCGATCAGGACACGCTTGCTCCTCTACCACATCCAGCCACTCCTTGGCCATTAGGTCAAGGATACCCCTACCAGTATCCTCTAGCACCACCTTGCTTCCCCCCAGCATACCAAGAACCAGGATTCAGCTATGGGAGTGGCAGCGCAGGAAGCCAACACAGCGAAGGTAAGTCACAGGCATCTCCTGCGTCCCTCTCCACTCACTCCTTGTGCGCCATACTCCAGTTTGTCACAGGGACACGTGCATGGCTTTTATCAACTCCATTACATTGACTATACCTCATCTTTACCATTTAATCAATACTCATTTTGTGACCTTGGCTTGAATAAACTGACAGTTTCTTTACTCTTAATGTATTAAGTATAAGTAGATATACTGTATGTATATGAAAGGTCTTTATTTTTTCTGTCTGCTCTGTGCTGCCCTTGGCAGTGATGCTTCTATCATGTAAATGAGTGCCACTCCAAAGGGCAGTGAGCTATGAAAAATGTGTTACTCTAAAGCAGCGTTGGTCTTGCCCACATCCAGCATGGGAAGTATAAGGAGAGCCCGAGTTATTAGCAAGGAGATCAAGCTTAGCGTTTATATATTGATTACTTCAGTGGTTCTCAAAAGTGACCTTGGTGCTCCCCTACAAGCAGGATTGAGGGATAACAAAAGGCATTGCAAGCACGCGGAAATGTAGCTATCATAATAGCATGGGATAGTGATCATGGGGCGGCAGCTGGTTGACCAGTGTTATTTATTGTTGTTTTATTTAAGTACGAAAGATGTCACATGTTAAAGTTTTCCAGAGCCAGGCCCAACGATATAACTACAATAAATGCAATCATTTCTTTTAGCCAAGGAAAAAGATCTGTTAGTGCTTGGCTGATCAATTGCAAATTTGTTATTGATTTATAAACCACTGCTATATGATATACCAGTGTGTACAGAAAAACAACATCTGCATTTATTAGAGCTTGGATATTTATTTATTGTACCACCTAAATGAATTAACTTTCACATAAGGCTTCTTTTCATAAGTTAAAATGGATGCTATAAAGCAGACTCATAGTGAGTTAGTATTATGCATTTCTGGAGCTAGAGACGTTCTTTTTATTGGGCAGGTTGCAGGATACAGAAGGCTAAACAGATGATCTGACACCTTCTGCACTGGGGCGTTTGTAGGGGCTTGTTCTCTAACTTCAACCAGTAGCAACGGTTAGGGTGCCGCATTACTGGACAACTTGACTTGAAGTGGTAGATTGCACCTTTGCTTTAAACCAAGTCTCACATCCTGAGCTGGTATCTGGTATATAGGACTGGTCACAGATCAGTAGTCAACCTGTTTGGACTACACGTATTGTAGTATCCCTAACTGAACGAGCAAAAGCAGATAAGCAGCGAGGAAAGAATTTCTGCTGCTCGTCTAAAGACATGTGGGATACTGATTCACAAAAACTAGTATGTAGGTCTGTGATTTCAAAAATAACACTCTCCTATATCCCCTGCTGTGCTCTTTCATACTAGTAACTGTGTTATTCCCTTGTTTTGTGCTGAGCAAGCGTTAGACTGAAGGATACATGGAAGGAATGGAGGACACTAGGTCATTGGTAAGCGGAAAACTCTGACCCTAAAACCAGTCATGGCATGTCCATCTGGATCCATGTGACCCCTTTCTTCACCCACCTAGACCATTCCTCATCTCCCTGCAGTTATCACAGGCTTCTTTTCACATGGCACCGCTGGCACCCAACAGTTTATGCTGACTTCCTGGCTCCAGATTAAAATGGGCAGGCTCTGCCAGTTTTTCTATTCCATCGCTATAGATTTACTCATTTAACCTGACCCATGCAACCTGAAGCCAGGTTAATACTGGCATTTTCCGTTTGTAATTATAGATGCAAAAATGGAATGGAATTATTGAGAAGAGAAGCTTTAGAGTCACAAACACATTTGTGTGATTCGGACAGTTAGAACCATGTACTGTGAAGATGTAGTCAGGCACTAATGAATGGAACATGTATATAACGAATACCTATAATCAAGACATTTATACTGGAATGCCAACACTAGCCATTGACTGATATCACCCAAGGTGACGAGTTCTGGGTACATTAACCCTTTCACTGGTGGTGAAACCTAAAGGCAGAGTTTAAAGCAGCAATCCTCCTAATATGAGTTTTATTTTTTTTATCTTGGATGAACCATGCAGTCCCTGGGGGCTGATCCAAGTGACAAGAGTCACTTGTGTGTATATCAAACCTTTGTAATTTTTGACTAATTTAGTAGTTAATTTAGTGGTTAATTGAGTGGTTTTGTATAGCAAATAAAGATACTTAATTAACTAAAATGTGTTGTGTATACGCAAGGATAAAATTAAGTTGCAGATAGTGTTTGAGGGTCTATTTGTATCCTGATACAAATGTCTACAGCTGATGTTTGCAATGTTTTCATTGGCGATGCCTCCCCTAACATTTCTGTTTGTTCCCTAATCACAAATAATTACAACAAAGGCTTTCTGGGGAGGGGGAGAAATAGATTTGCCAATGCAGCCATGATAACTGTATTTACAAAAAGATGAGAAAACAGTCACGTATTTGAGAAAATGTTTCTTCTGCCAGATAAACTCTGCTACGGACTCGGTGCTTTTTGTTTCGCTCACGTCACTGGAGGGCACCAATTTTTGAGCCCGTATACTAGCAAAAATAGCATATTAGAATGTGCAGAGTTTTTCTGCAGTGGTTTACATAGAGGTGTTATGTACTTTCATCCAAAGCTTTACTTATGTGAGCATTAAATATATCAATGCTAAAAGAACACTTTCTAACTCTTCTCCCTACAGGCAGCAAAAGCAGCGGCTCCAACCGGAGCAACCGCGAGGGAAAGAGATCATCTGGCCGAGAGAAGGACCGCAAGTCCACGGGCAGTGGCAGCGGTTCCGATCGCGCCACCCGCAGCGAAGGAAGCAGAAGCGAGAGGCCGGTCAGCCAGCACAGTCAGCGGAGTCACAGCTCGGTGCCACGTAGTGAACGCAGTCACCACAGCAGTCACCATTCCCACGGCCCGCCGGGGCTCCCCCAGCTATACAGCTTGCCAAAGATCGGGAGTAAGGTGTATGGGTCTAGCGGCCCACCGGGGGGGCCTCCGGTCCGTGAGCTTGGCAACATTCCCCCAGAACTGACCGGAAGCCGGCAGTCCTTCCAGAAGGCCATGGGAAACCCCTGTGAATTCTTTGTGGACATCATGTGATAGCCAAAGTGCCTTCTGAGTCAACCACAAGGCCCCTAAGGTATTGCAAGAAGGCCCCAGGATAGAAGGGATCACCACTGCCATATCCAACCACCAAGACAAGGAGGGACTTCATGCAGAATTAGGCATAGGAAACATAATGGTCCACATGTCCGTTGAGCAAAACCACCATTAAGTATAGTGCCGTGGTTCACAGCATTAGAAGGAAGGTCAGATTCATTGCTGATTTGCAATACCTTTTAATGGGCCAACATGAGTTCTTCATAGATGTAGCTTTACATGTTTACCAGAGGTCATCATCAGATGATCTGGGGCGAAAAGCACAAACGCAGAGTGATATCCCAACTCCTGCCACAGCTATGTGATGATAACCTATATCTTGCAGTTAATAGAGTTTAATAAACACTCCAAGATAAATGGGTTAAGCGCTAAACAGCTTGGCCCTCTCCTCACCTCCGCTCCTTCTGCTCATAGATCTGGCAGATGTTCTTCAACCTACTGATACTGCAAACTACCACAAATGAGTTGTACAGAAAATATGTGTATAAATAACATGTTCTAATTTAATGTTTTTAATATATGTGTAAATCAATGTAAATAACAGTTGCAGAATGAAGCTCAGAGTTCCTACAACTTCTTCACATTTCATGCTCACTTTGCATTTCAGTCCTTTCCAGCAGCCATGAATTTATCCGTTTTAATATTCATTATCTGAATGAACCATACACAAATATAAGAAGTATGATCTCCACTTTAACCCATCATTTGGCACACAGTTGAAGGGGGCATCATGCTGGGACTGTAATTGATGATTAAGGAGAGCAGTTCAAGAAACTTTCCAAATCTGCTTTCTCATAATGAGAAATTAATATTAAGGCACATATTTACTAAGTAATATTATTCCATAAGACACCTTCTACGGCTGGAAGCCAGAAGGTTCTTATAGAATAGCCCCCCGTAGTACTGGGGTGCGCAAACCAAGGGGGGCATGAGATGTTTTTGGGGGAGCAAACCCGCAACTTGACGAACAAGGAGAAAATCCTTGCAGCTACTTCCATCCAGATCCTGAAATATGGGTTTTGCGGGAAAAGGAGAGCTAGCTCTCCCTCTCTCTCTCCCTCTCTCCCTCTCTCTCTCTCTCTCTCTCTCTCTCTCTCTCTCTCTCTCTCTCTCTCTCTCTCTCTCTCTCTCTCTCTCTCTCTCTCTCTCTCTCTCATATTTCAGGGTCTGGATGGCAGTAACAGCAAGGCTTTTTTTAAGTTTGGCAAATCAGAACTTTTTATAATAGATTCGTAAAATGTCGAACTTCGGAAGAAACGCTATTTTTCGCAGAAGATTCAAACTTTGGTGACATTCCGCCCAGCCCTAGTAGTAACCCTCCTGATGTCATCTAGAACCAATGTTTGTCATGCAGTATTTAAATGTTTTCAAATCTATTTATTTGAGCACTTGCGACCTGACAAAGTCAAAGTAGCATAAAACTAAATTCTGCAGAGAGCATTCGTCAGCAGGTTACCAAGGATTATGGGTAGTACAGCCATTCTCGGAGTTTGACTGTGCATAGATGTGCTCAAAAAGTGAACAGATATGGATAATATGGATACAGGTTTAGTATTGCTCTGCAGTTCTGCTTGACCACACACAGGATTTACTTTGTATAGTTTATGCTGTGATTCTTTAACTCCATTGCTGCTGGAAAGGCCTGCATTGCTTAGGAGATCAATTTACTTCCACCAAAAAAATATATATAATACAAAGCTTGCGGACTATACAGCCTGAGCAAGACTGTGCTCTCCCACCCACGGCTGGATTGTATGTCTGCAAAATGTTTCTGTGTGGTGTAGATATTGTACAGTAAATCTCCTGCCGCCACAAAACAGTTAGCATCAGTATGGCTACATTTGCAATTTACTGCAAGCCATTATAGCAGTGACAGGGTTAATGTACAGCTGCTTATGTGTAAATGCTATTTTGAAAACTGGAAAGAAAACTTAATTTTATGTGATATGAGTCCGATTTGTTCTTTGTGTTGTTTTCCGGGGGGAGGAGGGGGGGGGGGAGAGGGCAGGTGAGTGGGGCAGGACCAGTTTGGAAACTAATCTTACATACTCAAATATAATTCTGCCTACAACAAGAAAAGCATTTTAGCTCACTGCACATTACACCTTGATAATTTTGATGAGCATCAACCTATTGCAAGTGCAGATTGTTGCTTCTTCGGAAGAATGATCTGCAATAAGCAGTGGTTGAAGTGGCATAGAAAAGTAGTGGTCATGTGTCGGACGTATACAGTATTTATGATTAAAACGCAGAGGGAGGGGGACAAGCTTCTTAAAAAATTTCCTTTTTCTAAAAGTAAGTGTATAACAAAAAAAGCAGTGGGGCTGTAACTAAAAAGTTGTGGTACTGTCGGGCTGTAAATAACAAATAGGTGGTGCTGTTGGGCTGTAAATTAAAAAATATATCTACAGTAGTAGGGAAAGTACATATCCTCCCCTGTAACATCCCATTTAGACCACTGAATAAAAGTGTCGCTTATGGGAGACACAAAGTGCGAAAAGCAAGGAATTGTGGCCAATGAATCAATCAATAGTGATGGTTTCAATGGCTTCATTAGACACGCCAATAGACTATATATGTGTTCTAAGCCATTGTGGTCCAAGTCCAGTCCTCAAGAACCACTAACAACTCTGATTTTCAAGATTTCTCTAAAACAAAGTACTTAACCAACTAAGCTAGGTGTAGTTATCACTAAGGTAATTCGATTGGTTGTTGTTCTTTGTGATCCAAATTTATTCCTCAATCTAAGCAATGGGCAAAACTAATGACATCAGCACTTGAAGTCAATATTGACCATTTTTGTACTTGCCACAATTTACTCAAGGCAGAAACTTGCAACAATAAAAATGGCATTATACCTGGATCTCCAAGTCCTCCTGTAGCATAACCATCAAAGATTTCAGCTTTAAATTCACTCAACGATAAGGGTGTGACTATAGGTGGGGTCTGCCGGGCATTGGTCTATAAAAACAATATCTTACAGACCATTCACCAAGTTTGCCACCCCTTTTAGCGGAATCCCTCATTCTTCCTGGTGTACTAGCAGACAAGTTTGACCATGATGGAAAAGCAAATATCCAGAAATTAAAATCACATAATGCTGTAACCAGGGCCGTGGACAGGTTTCCCGGGGTCCAGGACTAGAGTTTCCATCGGGTGGCCCTGGGAGCCCCTACCCCTCTCACACATTTCCTGACTCATGCTCTCCCTCTCCTCGTGTATTTCTCTCCCCCCTCTCACTCTCTCCCTTCTCTATCACTCTCCCCTCCCTCCAAAAATAAACTTTACATTGGGGGGAGGCCTTTGGTGCCCGGATGCGGCAGATGCACCCAACTGCCCAGCGGGACCAGCTAGGAGTGGGTGTGGGGGGAGGGGGTTTGCTCCTCGGCAGCACAGCATGGAGAGCTAGGGCCCGGCAGTCGGAAACAGAGTTTGTCCCCACCTCTGGCCGGCCCAACTTCCACGTCGGCCGGGCCCACAGCAGCCTCCTGCGACAGTGACCCCAGCTCTCCCCCGTCAGCGGACCTGGCTGTAACCATTAGACAACTGTGGAGGTCTAGAAATGTGGGTTGATCTTTTCCCGAGTGATAATAAACGATCAAGAAGATATGTCAAACCAGTTCTAGATCAGTAGTGAAAAAATCTAAATTAATTGGTCACTGAGGCATTCCTGAAATAAAAAAAAGGTATTTTCAACCTGTGGCTCCATGAATGTTTCTTTACTTCACAATTGGGGCAAAACTCTTAACAAAATGTATAAAGGAATAAAATATTTTGTTTACCATTCGACTTTTTTCAGCCTCAAATTTGCACCAATGTAAAATGATCACATAATCTCATATTTCTTAGTCCTCTGCTTGAAACTTAAGAGGACATTTGTATTTTTTAAGCTTATACTTTTTGATATATCTTACTATATGTCAAATACATCCACTGATGATGAAACAATATTTATATATTGTATTATATCCTAAAATACATTAAAAAAAAATCCTCACTTTGACCTCCCCTAATCAATATGTAGTGAAGACAGTTCCCAGTCCTGGAGAACAGCCCATCTTCATTAAAATGAATACGGTATACAACGAGAGAAACAGAAAACCCCACTATGAGAGCACTCACTAGTATGAATCACAAAAGCCTAGCACACACTCATTGAGACCTATTGGATAGCGGTGAGTTGTGTTGGGAATAATGGTGTGGACATAAAAACAGTTTAATGGAGAGTGGTATTCTCAAATAAACTAAACTAAACTTACTAAAGGCAAGAGGCCTATATCCTTAGCCACCCTGTGTGGCAGTGGAGCTATTTACTATAGGACTGCAATCCTATTTAAGTTGCACCACTCTATCCACTGATCACTTACAGGCCTCTTGCCTTTAGTATACACATACACTGGTCAGCTCGACAGGTATGAGAGACTAATACGCAAGTCGGCTGACCTATACCTGATTTTTGTCTTTTAAATTCGCTCTTTTGTCACACGCAGCCATATATTCTTCTAGGCTTTATGCGCTTTATTTTATTTGAGAATACCACTCTCCATTAAACTGTTTTTATGTCCACACCATTATTCTCAACACAACTCACCGCTATCCAATAGGTCTCACTGAGTGTGTCCTAGGCTTTTGTGATTCATCACCTTGCGACACGATCGTGCCGCGTGTTATCTTCTGGCTGCTAGCAGTGGAGTGATCCATCTACATCGGGACACTTCCTACCCTGTGACGGATGATTTGGTGCAGGAGGAGCTTTGATGCAATCCTGGGACAGTCCTCCTACCTCGTTGGCGGTGATATAATGCACAAACGCTTGTTTTAATTTGATTTCCTGTAAGTGCACTTGATCCCTCAGTTTATTCTCTTCCCTTCCCCAATACATTTCATATTGCGCTATGGGGTTGCGCTCTCTCTTTTCTTTCTAGGTACCTCTAGGATTTGGTTGATCCTTATGAGAGCAGCATTCTATCCCCACAGCAGGAATTGGACATTATTATTTCATCTTTTTTGGAAGGAACATTTGGGACTGGTTATTTATGTTATGTGTTGTTTGTGTCTTGTATGTCCTGCTCTGTAATGTGTTACTGTGCATGCTTTGACTATTAACCCCTTGTGTGCTTATTCAACATATATCCAGTATTTTATAAATATAGTTTATTTATTTGGTTTATCAATTTATTCTTGAGGATTAGCGCTACTTTATTTGTTTTTGTTATATATATATATATATATATGTAACGGGTTTCCCCCCCACCAATCGCAGATTATACTGTGGGGGTGCAGGAACATACAATGTTACTCGGGTGTGGTGCGTTACCTGTTGGCTCACAGGAGGGCTGAGCTTCCGCCACGGGGAAACCTGGGGCACAATATTAGCATATACCATACAATGATGCAGCGCCTCCACCTGCGATGGCTCCCGCCAGAGGGGGAGTGGTTCCTCGCAGGACAATACCCAATAACCACATACAACTGATTGTATAAGAACGAATACCTTTTTACTGATGACTAGAACATGTAAGGTCAAACAAGTAGTAACAGGCGTCCCTCTCTAAAGGTAACCCGACTCAACGTTTCCTCAAGGTTAACTATAACGGACACCACGGCGGGTGTCCACACTTTATGCGTCACGGCGGACGCTACTGTCCCAACGCAATAATCCCACCCTCAAGTCCACTGAGTCCCACCCAATGTCTTGCACTCCCAATACGTAGACCAGCGTGTATGTATTTGTGTGTGACTGCGCAGCCACTATGTCAAATGATAGGCCTTGTTGGTGCACGTGAATTGTGGCGTTACCTGCCCGGGCTCCAGCCGCGGGTGCTGCTATACCGCAAGGGGATCGCTGGATGTCCTCCAAAGGTGGGGTGAATTCCGGCGTGGATAATATCACCGCTTCTTCCGTCGTCTGTACTTTGATGATAACCCGATTGATGTCCACAGGCTGCAGTCACTCCGTACTGAGCCTCCGCACTTATAGTCTAGAGATCCCTTAGAGACCAAGCGTAGGCCCAAGCCTCTCGGCGGAAAGCGCAGCGTCCGCTGGATTCCTCACTAGCTTATAGATAAAGGGGCAGGGTCCCTAACCTAGGGCCGGTCCTTATCACACTCCGCTAGGGTGGCTCAGGGCTGTCTGGGGCCTAGGGGAGTACTGGCCTAGTGCCAGGAGTCACGGACTCCAGCACCCTACCTCTTACCCCTAGCCGCTCCAGTCGCCGACTGACGTCGTAGTCCCTGCGCGCGAAATATATCTCTATGTTGCCAACAGAGATCCTCCATCCCTATTGGCTAGTCCTTCGCGGGCTTACTGGACCTTTACTGCGCAGGCGCGAGCTCCCTGTAGTCCTGGAGTGCTCCTGTTCCTCGCGCATGCGCAACGCCCCTAATAATGGCGGCGCCCTGCTCCGCGAACCGGCGGAACCACCACAACGCGATACCGGCCGCAACCCTTAGTGCTACTCGGCTCGTATACTAACAGGGGAGAAGGTAATACCTCAAGGGGACCTGGCTACATCCTCCCCACCGGTAAAATCCCCAACATCCTCGCTTGGGACACAAATAACATAACTATATACAGCAGTTATATAATCAAAAATGCATTGGAGACATAACTTAGCACATGCATGACTCTATACAATGTTACACAACTCCGTGAGCATCACAATCACAGATTGGATCTTGCTCCGAGAACACTGCTGAGTCTCATAATGGGGTGCCCCCATCTGATCATAGGCTACCCGAGTTGGAGGGTACCTGTTTCTTTGGCTCCGGCGGAGCTGTTCTTCGGCAACTCCCTCGGGGAGTAATAAGTACAGTCCTGAGGCTCAGCCTCTTCCCTTGAGGGGAGAAATGTCTCTGAACAGTCTCTGTTAGGCACTGAGCTCGGGCTCTGTGGATCCAAAGGCTGGCCTGTTGGGGCCACCTGAGTAGGCTTTGGCCTACAGGGCCCTTTACCCGTAGCTCCTCCGGGAGATGCCCCTTCTGTGGAGTAGTCCCTTTGAGAGGGTCCCTCCAAGGGATCTTCAGTAGTGTCAGAGGGGGTCTCATTATGGACAGTCTCTTGACCCTGCTCTGATAAATCGGGCTCACCGTTGAGCGGTGTGGCCAATATCTCAGTCTCTTCATCTTCCACTTGAGGAATGGGAAGAAGATGATTGCGGTGCCATACCTTTACCCGGCCGTCAGTGTCTTTGATACGATAGACCGGGAGGCCAGGCATTTGGGATTCTATCTCATACACTCCATCTCTCCAACGGTCGGCCAGTTTATGTTTTCCTGGGACGCCTAAGTTCCGAAGCACAGCATCTCCTGGCCGAAGTTCCCGATATCTGACTTTATGGTCGTATCGCCTCTTATTATCAGCATTTAGCTTAGCGGTGGATTTCTCTGCCTGCTGATATGCCTGTTGCAAGCTGTCTTTGAGTCATTGCACATATTTAAAATGGGTAGCATTATGTATCCCATCCGTGGAGATTCTAAGACGCACATCCACTGGTAATCGGGCTTCCCTCCCAAACATCAGGAAGTACGGGGAGAACCCTGTTGACTCGTGTCGGGTGCAATTATACGCATGCACCAAGGTTTCTACATGTCGACTCCACTCTGATTTCTGGGTATACCACCGCACAGCTCGACTCGGCCGGGCCGGGCCGTCAAACCATACACTGGATGGTCCTTGTTCTTCATTTACATCTTGCCCAATGTCCACTAATACTGAATAGTGCCCTTTGGTCTCTGTGCATTGATCCACCAAGGCTAGGGCGTTTTTACCCCGGAGATGAGAATGTTGGCGCAGAGCCACTCGTATGGCCATAGACGGGATGTCTATAGGGATGCCGCACACCGCCAGAGTGTGGGCCGGTGGCACTTCCAGCCTCGTAGCCCACTCATATACTTCTGAGCGCGACAGGCACAGGAATACGGGTGACATTTTCGAACGTCTGTTGAATAGGGCACCCCAGGTCTAAGATCTCAGCAGCGCCTCCAAATGTAACGAGGTTTCCCCCCCCCCCAATCGCAGATTATACTGTGGGGGTGCAGGAACATACAATGTTACTCGGGTGTGGTGCGTTACCTGTTGGCTCACAGGAGGGCTGAGCTTCCGCCACGGGGAAACCTGGGGCACAATATTAGCATATACCATACAATGATGCAGCGCCTCCACCTGCGATGGCTCCCACCAGAGGGGGAGTGGTTCCTCGCAGGACAATACCCAATAACCACATACAACTGATTGTATAAGAACGAATACCTTTTTACTGATGACTAGAACATGTAAGGTCAAACAAGTAGTAACAGGCGTCCCTCTCTAAAGGTAACCCGACTCAACGTTTCCTCAAGGTTAACTATAACGGACACCACGGCGGGTGTCCACACTTTATGCGTCACGGCGGACGCTACTGTCCCAACGCAATAATCCCACCCTCAAGTCCACTGAGTCCCACCCAATGTCTTGCACTCCCAATACGTAGACCAGCGTGTATGTATTTGTGTGTGACTGCGCAGCCACTATGTCAAATGATAGGCCTTGTTGGTGCACGTGAGTTGTGGCGTTACCTGCCCGGGCTCCAGCCGCGGGTGCTGCTATACCGCAAGGGGATCGCTGGATGTCCTCCAAAGGTGGGGTGAATTCCGGCGTGGATAATATCACCGCTTCTTCCGTCGTCTGTACTTTGATGATAACCCGATTGATGTCCACAGGCTGCAGTCACTCCGTACTGAGCCTCCGCACTTATAGTCTAGAGATCCCTTAGAGACCAAGCGTAGGCCCAAGCCTCTCGGCGGAAAGCGCAGCGTCCGCTGGTTTCCTGACTAGCTTATAGATAAAGGGGCAGGGTCCCTAACCTAGGGCCGGTCCTTATCACACTCCGCTAGGGTGGCTCAGGGCTGTCTGGGGCCTAGGGGAGTACTGGCCTAGTGCCAGGAGTCACGGACTCCAGCACCCTACCTCTTACCCCTAGCCGCTCCAGTCGCCGACTGACGTCGTAGTCCCTGCGCGCGAAATATATCTCTATGTTGCCAACAGAGATCCTCCATCCCTATTGGCTAGTCCTTCGCGGGCTTACTGGACCTTTACTGCGCAGGCGCGAGCTCCCTGTAGTCCTGGAGTGCTCCTGTTCCTCGCGCATGCGCAACGCCCCTAATAATGGCGGCGCCCTGCTCCGCGAACCGGCGGAACCACCACAACGCGATACCGGCCGCAACCCTTAGTGCTACTCGGCTCGTATACTAACAGGGGAGAAGGTAATACCTCAAGGGGACCTGGCTACATCCTCCCCACCGGTAAAATCCCCAACATCCTCGCTTGGGACACAAATAACATAACTATATACAGCAGTTATATAATCAAAAATGCATTGGAGACATAACTTAGCACATGCATGACTCTATACAATGTTACACAACTCCGTGAGCATCACAATCACAGATTGGATCTTGCTCCGAGAACACTGCTGAGTCTCATAATGGGGTGCCCCCATCTGATCATAGGCTACCCGAGTTGGAGGGTACCTGTTTCTTTGGCTCCGGCGGAGCTGTTCTTCGGCAACTCCCTCGGGGGAGTAATAAGTACAGTCCTGAGGCTCAGCCTCTTCCCTTGAGGGGAGAAATGTCTCTGAACAGTCTCTGTTAGGCACTGAGCTCGGGCTCTGTGGATCCAAAGGCTGGCCTGTTGGGGCCACCTGAGTAGGCTTTGGCCTACAGGGCCCTTTACCCGTAGCTCCTCCGGGAGATGCCCCTTCTGTGGAGTAGTCCCTTTGAGAGGGTCCCTCCAAGGGATCTTCAGTAGTGTCAGAGGGGGTCTCATTATGGACAGTCTCTTGACCCTGCTCTGATAAATCGGGCTCACCGTTGAGCGGTGTGGCCAATATCTCAGTCTCTTCATCTTCCACTTGAGGAATGGGAAGAAGATGATTGCGGTGCCATACCTTTACCCGGCCGTCAGTGTCTTTGATACGATAGACCGGGAGGCCAGGCATTTGGGATTCTATCTCATACACTCCATCTCTCCAACGGTCGGCCAGTTTATGTTTTCCTGGGACGCCTAAGTTCCGAAGCACAGCATCTCCTGGCCGAAGTTCCCGATATCTGACTTTATGGTCGTATCGCCTCTTATTATCAGCATTTAGCTTAGCGGTGGATTTCTCTGCCTGCTGATATGCCTGTTGCAAGCTGTCTTTGAGTCATTGCACATATTTAAAATGGGTAGCATTATGTATCCCATCCGTGGAGATTCTAAGACGCACATCCACTGGTAATCGGGCTTCCCTCCCAAACATCAGGAAGTACGGGGAGAACCCTGTTGACTCGTGTCGGGTGCAATTATACGCATGCACCAAGGTTTCTACATGTCGACTCCACTCTGATTTCTGGGTATACCACCGCACAGCTCGACTCGGCCGGGCCGTCAAACCATACACTGGATGGTCCTTGTTCTTCATTTACATCTTGCCCAATGTCCACTAATACTGAATAGTGCCCTTTGGTCTCTGTGCATTGATCCACCAAGGCTAGGGCGTTTTTACCCCGGAGATGAGAATGTTGGCGCAGAGCCACTCGTATGGCCATAGACGGGATGTCTATAGGGATGCCGCACACCGCCAGAGTGTGGGCCGGTGGCACTTCCAGCCTCGTAGCCCACTCATATACTTCTGAGCGCGACAGGCACAGGAAAACGGGTGACATTTTCGAACGTCTGTTGAATAGGGCACCCCAGGTCTAAGATCTCAGCAGCGCCTCCAAATGTAACGGGGTTTCCCCCCCCCCCAATCGCAGATTATACTGTGGGGGTGCAGGAACATACAATGTTACTCGGGTGTGGTGCGTTACCTGTTGGCTCACAGGAGGGCTGAGCTTCCGCCACGGGGAAACCTGGGGCACAATATTAGCATATACCATACAATGATGCAGCGCCTCCACCTGCGATGGCTCCCACCAGAGGGGGAGTGGTTCCTCGCAGGACAATACCCAATAACCACATACAACTGATTGTATAAGAACGAATACCTTTTTACTGATGACTAGAACATGTAAGGTCAAACAAGTAGTAACAGGCGTCCCTCTCTAAAGGTAACCCGACTCAACGTTTCCTCAAGGTTAACTATAACGGACACCACGGCGGGTGTCCACACTTTATGCGTCACGGCGGACGCTACTGTCCCAACGCAATAATCCCACCCTCAAGTCCACTGAGTCCCACCCAATGTCTTGCACTCCCAATACGTAGACCAGCGTGTATGTATTTGTGTGTGACTGCGCAGCCACTATGTCAAATGATAGGCCTTGTTGGTGCACGTGAGTTGTGGCGTTACCTGCCCGGGCTCCAGCCGCGGGTGCTGCTATACCGCAAGGGGATCGCTGGATGTCCTCCAAAGGTGGGGTGAATTCCGGCGTGGATAATATCACCGCTTCTTCCGTCGTCTGTACTTTGATGATAACCCGATTGATGTCCACAGGCTGCAGTCACTCCGTACTGAGCCTCCGCACTTATAGTCTAGAGATCCCTTAGAGACCAAGCGTAGGCCCAAGCCTCTCGGCGGAAAGCGCAGCGTCCGCTGGATTCCTCACTAGCTTATAGATAAAGGGGCAGGGTCCCTAACCTAGGGCCGGTCCTTATCACACTCCGCTAGGGTGGCTCAGGGCTGTCTGGGGCCTAGGGGAGTACTGGCCTAGTGCCAGGAGTCACGGACTCCAGCACCCTACCTCTTACCCCTAGCCTCTCCAGTCGCCGACTGACGTCGTAGTCCCTGCGCGCGAAATATATCTCTATGTTGCCAACAGAGATCCTCCATCCCTATTGGCTAGTCCTTCGCGGGCTTACTGGACCTTTACTGCGCAGGCGCGAGCTCCCTGTAGTCCTGGAGTGCTCCTGTTCCTCGCGCATGCGCAACGCCCCTAATAATGGCGGCGCCCTGCTCCGCGAACCGGCGGAACCACCACAACGCGATACCGGCCGCAACCCTTAGTGCTACTCGGCTCGTATACTAACAGGGGAGAAGGTAATACCTCAAGGGGACCTGGCTATATATATATATATATATATATATATATATATATATATATATATATATATCTAGGATAATAGTGGTTTTCAGCCTGTTTTATGTGGAACCCAGTGGTTTACCAAGGGTTGCCTGATTTAAAAAAAATGGGTAATGGCAGATACTTTATTCTGCAAGATACAATCATTGTTTTTTATTGCCATACCCTAATTTAATAATGAATACCATTTTTTTTATTATTACATGTTATACTATGATATTTTAAGTGATGTAATAGAGAGAGTTGTTGCATTGACACAAACAAATTATGCAAATGTTTATTTGTCATCATTTGCACAAGCAGGTGGAGTGATTGCTGTTTAGTAATAGGTATGACAATTACTGTACTGGAGGACCTAGGTAACGCATGCACAGAAACCAAGAAGGGTATAATGTATTATTTTCAGCTCCCATCGGTGCAGTTATACAGCTGCAATGAGCTTTATTTTACCTACTTATACCTAGAGATTGGCGAAACAGTCAAAATCCATTCCACGAAGTAAAATCCGTCGACAGATTGTGCCCGTTTCAATCCAAGCGGATTAATCAAAAACCGCCATTGGGTACAATCCACTGGTGGATTTTACCAATCCAATCCGCGGATTCCCAAGTGGCTGGTGAATTTTAAGAATCCAATCGTGGTTTCTTAAAATCCACCAACGGATTGTGGAATCTGCGGATGGGATTGTCAATGATAAAAAACAAATCCGGAAAAGGTGAATTGCCCTCGGACCAAAGGAACCGGCCAATCCGCGGTTGATCCAAACCCACCCAAAATATTCGCCCACCTCTACTTGTAACGCAAAATATCACCAAGTTTTCATAGGATTTAGTGGCAGTGATAACGCAGAATATCCCACCGCAGCGCGCCAGTGGGAGCAATAACCCTTGCTGTGAATACTGCAGAGTATTTAAGAATGCTGGGTGTTTCAGAGTATTCTTCTTGTAAACACACAGGGGGGGAGATGATGCACCAAGAAAGAAAATGTGGTTTTGAAGCACTGAGCCCTTTTCTTCTTGTAACAGCATCAGATGTGAGACACTTATATACCCTTTCACTTCGAGAGGGGCCAGCAACACATTCATTTACAATGAATATCAGGCCATCTGGCAGTGAAAGGGTTTATTTCTTACATTGAATGCAGACAATTCGCGAGGGGGAGGAGGGCTGTAGTCACACCTAGCAAGGAGAAAAAAATGAGTGAGTTATAATGTGTGTGGTATCCTGTAACTTCTCCCCAAATCGTACGTGGGTGCACACGCACTAAAATTGGAGCGATAAGCACGTTTTGCCTACAGCCTGATCAGATCTTAATGTTACGGAGAGAAAGAGAGAATGGATTGGGGAGGGCATTGCTTTTAACAAGTCTTACTACTGTACAGGTGTTTTTTGGGGGGGTTGTCATTTTTCATTTAAATAAGGTTTAATTATCCAAGCTCCTCAGAACTTAAGCCTGATAGTGGTATACAGGCATACCCCGGTTTAAGGACACTCACTTTTAGTACACTCGCGAGTAAGGACATATCGCCCAATAGGCAAACGGCAGCTCACGCATGCGCCTGTCAGCACATCTTGAACAGCAATACCAGCTCCCTACCTGTACCGAAGCTGTGCGCAAGCGGGGAGACTATAGAGCCTGTTACACGTGTTATTTACATCAGTTATGCACGTATATGACGATTGCAGTACAGTACATGCATCGATAAGTGGGGAAAAGGTAGTGCTTCACTTTAAGTACATTTTCGCTTTACATACATGCTCCGGTCCCATTGCGTACGTTAATGCGGGGTATGCCTGTATAGCTATTTAAGTTGATCACATGCTAGAGAGGATAAATGATGTACAAAAATCTGATTACTTCATGTACAGTATGACTTCTCTCTAAGTGACTAGAGCTCTCCACAGCTACAGCACCTAAGGTTGGGAGGATTTCTTCAACAAAATAAGCAGCGAGTTTTACCTGTGCCACACTGTGCCAGTGTGAGGATAAGTGGTACATGTGGAGATGCTTCCTACTACATCCATTCATAAGGATACTTCGCATGCTCATTTGGAACCGTAGCACCATGTGTTAATACTGTCAATGTGTAACATACTGTATACAGGAACCAGAGTGTAACTCATATCTAAGGCCTCGGCCAGGCTCCCCGCTGGCGTGCTGAGGCGCGCTGAGGCTCAGGGAAAGCGGGTGCTTTCACTGGCCGTGCGGGTGCTTTCCCTGCGCGCTGTCAGGGGGCGGGCCAGTGGCGTCACGGAGCTGGTTCAGCCTCATTAGGCGAACCGCTCACGTGACCGGCCCTGCGCGCCGGCAAGCGGGGAAATTTAAAATTCCCCTAAGACCTGCGCTTCCGCGCGCTTGCGGAAGCGTAGGCGAGCCCCTGCTAAAGCCGCTCTAATTGCGGCTGTAGGGGCTCAGTGCTGAGCGGGAGCGCACCTCAGCGCGCCTCCGCCAGCAAGCAGTAAGCATGGCCGAGGCCTAAGGAAGCTCTTTATTATCCACTGAGCTGCAAAATATATATCTTACTGCGTCATGTGCAGTAAGGATACTTTTAGGCACTAGAAACACTGCAACAGTTATACATTTTCTTAGCAGAGTTCTGCAATAGAAGTTGTTAAAAGTCTGAGGCAAATTGAGCAGAAAACAGCACCAGATTCATCAAAAATTAAACAACTTGGTTGGGATGAATGTAAAAAGTGTCCTTTGCCTCCTGCATCTCTTAGGATCAAAATACTTTAATCCAATTTTCTAAGTGTCAGTTTACATTATGGGCAGCCAGTGTCTACATGAGCGTGAAATATAGGAAACTATTAAATGTTCTCAAATTCAATGAGTTTCTGAAATCAGGATTAAACACATTAATCACCTTCTTCACACCAATAATAAACTTGTTTCTTCTCAGTCATTGCACATGTTTGTGGTAGAATATGGGGAGCGCAGAATCATGAAAGAGAATATGCATATAGTGCAATATTGTTATTGTATTGTATTATATGTCTTTATTTATATAGCGCCATTAATGTACATAGCGCTTCGCAGTAGTAATGCACAGGGTAATCATATAAATAACAAATAATATAAATAACAGGTCATGAAAATAAGTGCTTCAGACATAGAAGTAACATTAAGGAAGGGGAGTCCCTGCTCCGGGGAGCTTACAATCTAATTGGTAGGGAGAACGTACAGAGACAGTAGGAGGGAGTTCTGGTAAGTGCGTCTACAGAGGGCCAAGCTTTATGTATCATGTGTTCAGTATTATCCACAGTGGTATTCATATGCCTCTTTAAGCAAGTGTGTCTTAAGGTGGGTGTTAAAGGTGGATAGAGAGGGTGCTAGTCGGCTATTGAGGGGAAGGGCATTCCAGAGATGCGGGGCAGTCAGTGAGAAAGGTTTAAGGCGGGAGAGGGCTTTAGATACAAAGGGGGTAGAGAGAAGACATCCTTGAGAAGAACGCAAGAGTCGGGATCTGTGCATAGCAAGAAATTATGGCTGAGATGTAAGGAGGGGCAGAAGAGTGTAAAGCTTTAAAAGTGAGGAGGAGAATTGAGTGCGAGATGCGGGATTTGATCGGAAGCCAGGAGAGGGATTTCAGGAGGGGAGACGCGGAGACAGATTTAGGAAAAAGTAGAGTGATTCTGGCAGCAGCGTTTAGGATAGATTGTAGGGGAGACAGGTGAGAGGCAGGAAGGCCGAACAGCAGGAGGTTACAGTAATCAAGATGGGAGAGAATGAGGGCCTGAGTCAGAGTTTTAGCAGTCGAGCAACAGAGGAACGGGCGTATCTTTGTGATATTGCGGAGGAAAAAGCGACAGGTTTTAGAAACATTTTGAATGTGAGAGAGGAGTCGAGTGTGACCCATAAGCAGCGTGCTTGGGCAACTGGTGAATGATTGTAATATCAAACAGCCTTAGACAAATGGTGATCTTTTTACAAGTGATCAATGCCACTACTCACATGGCCCAGAGAGACTGTAGAGATATAAGACATATGTAGACATATAATATAAGGTATATTAAAATATTGTACGGCACTCTGTACTTACATATTGAACAACATCGTCGGCCTGTAGTAGTAGTAGTAGTAGTGAAGTAACACACGAGCTGATGCGGCGCAGTCCAGGCTGCTGTGCTCCAATTCAGGTCACCAATGTTATTTAATATATAAGTACAGAGTGCTGTACAATATTGTTATGTCAATACTTCTTTTTTTATACACATTTTCTCTGTGTACGGTATATTAATATGAGGGGACGGCTCTGCATCCCAAGAAGGGTTCCCGGTTTCTGTCCCATTGTACAAACGCGAGTTCCAAGATTCCCAGGGATTGTGAGAGAAGAGGACTCTTCTTCTAAAGACACCTTTATACGTCTACATTCTCTCTGGGCCATGTGAGTAGTGGCATTGATCACTCGTAAAAAGATCACCATTATTCTAAGACTGTTTGCTATTACAATATTGCACTATATGCATATTCTCTTTCATGATTCTGCACTCCCCATATTCAACCATCAACATTCCCTAAGGATCGAAGCAGGATCCTCATCGGTCGAGCAGCATATCACTTATATTATACATTTATTTTCCCTTATATTGTACATTAAATATATTCATTTATTCACTATTCATTATATATCACTATTATTCACTTTAATATTTGCTGAGAACGCCTCGGCTTCTTTTATATATTGCACATGTTTGACCTATAGGATCACAGTTCTGGAGCCTCTCTGGGCCTTAGCATTATTATGCCATAATCACAATTGAAAAGATAAAATAGGAAATTATATGAATTTATAATGGCATCATAATTGTGAACAAAAGATAACAAAATCTATTTACATGTAGGATTGGGGATTGACTAACAATCTGATCATGAAATTAGATACAGATTGTAAAAACGTACCAGGACCTTTTTTTTTTTACTAAGGGATGCTAACCCATGTGATACCTTACAGCCCATACAAATGAAGGGGGTCTTACAGTGCCATAACATATCATAGCAACACTTAGTAAACATGTCACTAAAGGTTGATTGATGCTTTAATCTCTCAAAAGATAAAATTACTTTCACTGATGTTTGTTCCTGTTTAAATATAATGAGGCCAAATACATGTTCCTGTTTCAGTTTGTGTACACTTTTCAATGTTTTAGAGGCACTTGTAGCAGTGTAGGGCTTGGAAGGTTTCACTTGACTGGGTCCATGGGATCTGGAGGCCTGATGTCCCCTTGCTCTTCAAGTATGTTGCCAGTAATTGTGTCACTGCTGTTTTTAGGAGGTACAGCTACCTCTTGCTGCGGTATCTCAGAGTCAGACTGAGTGTTGATCTGGGGTTGGAACAGAAGGATGTAGCACTTAGGAAGGAAGTAAAACCCAAGGATGCCTGAGGCACTGATGATCCCTGAAAATATCTGGAAGAGTGGCACCAGCTTCCCCTTGCTTGTGGCATAGGTGGGGATGAAGAAGATCCAAGCCACAAAGTAGATCAGCATGGCATAGGTAATCTGCTTGGCATGGTTAAGTTTCTGGCTGGGGCTTTGACCCAGGAAGGTACACATGAAGCAAAGCAGCGCCAAAAATCCATTAAAAAACAGAAGTAAGCCAAACCCTGTGAATGAGCCCTCCTTACACTCGATCACTAAGGAAGAAGCAGAAACACCTGAGTTCTCCAGCACTGATGGAGGATCCCAGTAAAACCAGGCCCAACACAGCCCTACCTGAGCAAGGAGACTGAGTAGAAGGCACAGGTAAGTGATACAGCCTTGAAAACAGGCACTTCGTGAGCCGCACAAGTTTGAAACTTCCAAGGATTTTCCCAGAAGAAGTGCCAAGCAAACGGTGAAGCTGCCAGAGAAAATTGGCTGCCGCACTAGACAGCGGAAAGCATTGGGCTTGCCAATGAACAGGTGGCAGCTAAAGAGAGAGAATGCTAATGAGACCAGTAGGACAAGGCTGGAGATCCAGCCAGTGGCTTTCACAATGGGAGTGCAGCATTTCGCGGTGAAAGTGACAAACACAAAAGCAATGAAGAGGAGGATTAGGCTGCCCAGGCTGGTCATGACAATGGTGATGGTGTCTTTCCAATCCAAATACTCAATGACTCTGTTATGACATTGGGTGCTCATTTCAGAGGACCACTGGTGGCGGAGGCAAGGGGTGCAAGTAGAAGGATCTGGAATAAACATATAGAAATAATTCACAAAACAAGGCAAGGCTGCCCCCATCCTGAGCAATAACATGTTCAAGAGTAATGTTATTAGGTCTGCACCTGTTCTATGCAATAATAGAGCCTTTGGTGTAGTGAAGGTGTGCAATGTAATGTGTTACAGGATTCTTTATCATTGGAAAATGAAAGGAGAGAATGGTAGTTAAATCCCTTACCAGCACTCATGTTCTGAAAGTATCCAGTGGGGCAGTTTTCACACAGGTAGCAGCAGGTGCAGTAATGCTGTATCTGCCTTCTCTGGCCAGGCTCACACTGCTGAGAGCAGTTAGATAGGGTGATCTGGAAACAAAGTAGGAAGATCATCACAGGCAACAGTTGTATTACTCTAATGATCTGTGGGGTATCTCTACGTTATCCCATATATCATTTAAAGCCATGTCTGGAATAATCTTCAGTTTTGTGTCTCAGTTTGCTCATGCACCTTATGATTATAGACTGGATCTGATTATGTTGTTATAAATTGCATACATTCCCATGATATTCATTAATTACTATCACATTTTATTTGTCTAATTATTACACCATTAAACCAAGTTCCATGTATTCCCCCACAATTTCTTGAAATTCAAATAAAATAAATGTGTCATTCCATATCCTTCAAGATAAGTAACATTGGTGTAACAATGTTGTTCCCCTACTTCCAATATGTGCTTTCTGATCATCCCCCAAAAGATACATAAATATGTTGGGATTTTTGGTTGTTGCATATAACTTGTTATATACCGCTCACCACATAATCACGATAAATCATGAATCATGTAATAACAGTCGGTGCAAAAGGGATAATGATAACAGACAAAAACATACAAGGAGACAGAGATTCTCCAACAAAAGATCCCAGTTAGCTGCACAACAGGACTGAAAATATATTAAGGGTTTGAATTCCCCACCTCCTAATAGGTACTTGGGCTCTAAAGGGTGCCAATAAGTAACCGCTCCCAGCACTGTGGGAGGACAATTACCACTAAAACTGCCCTTGGGCAGAAAATAATAAATACTTTATTGTTAATCAAAATACGACGCAGTAACACAAACTCAGAACAGATAAAAACACTTAAAACTTAAATCACTGGTGAATAGGGTACAGGGATATCTAGGATAAATCCAACTAGGTACAGATAAGTATTAACCCTACCCTTTTGATTTTTGGTTGTTACCTGTTTTCCTTCCACATGCCACTGAATTAAACTGCTATTTACTTTCAACAGGTTTCCTATTGAGTCATAGGAACCAATGACCTGAAAGTCAGGGGAGTCGCTTATGGATTTCCATTTCCATGTGATCAGTTCGTATGCAGCCGGAGGATCTCCTGTGTTGCTAATGTAAATAGGTGTTGAATCAATGGTGACATTGACTCTTATCATCTCCTCCATCAGCTGTAAAACATGGGGCAATAGTCATTATATAAGTAATTAGCTAAAAAGTAGGATCTCAGTTTCTATTGATCATATGTAATGTTTCACTCATCTGTCAGTTTCAATACTATATTGCTATGGCACGTATTACCTATCAAATAGTACACAAGGTCATTAAAGAGGCAATCAACGCAGTTTCCCCTCTTCCCCCCCCCCCCCCCCTTCCTTTTTCCCCCCATTGAAATATAGCAGGAGGTCTCCGGAGCGGAATCTCATTAATTTCAGCTCCAGGGGCCCCCTGCTTCCGGAGATACTTACCTCTGAAGGGGGTGCTGGTATCTCCCTGCTTTATAAAGCTCTGCATCACTTGGGCCAATAGGAAGCCGCACTGCATGATGTCACAGCTTCCTATTGGCCCGTACCACTCGGGAGCTTTGAAAAGCAGCCATAATGTAAACCCAATACCCTGCTGAAGTGGCTACCGGCACCCTCTACGGAAGTATGCATCTGCGGAAGTAGGGGGTCTCCAGAGCTGAAACTAAGGGGGTTCAGCTCTGGAGACCCCCTGCTTCAATCCTATGTTAATATATATATATATATATATATATTCTAATATTGAACTCCATTTCAGCTCTCAGGCAAAGGTTACTTTCATCATCAGCACAGAAAGTATCAAAGTCTATAACTAGGTTAAGGAAACATGAAAACTTTTGCACTGGAAAAAGCCACACATTTGGCAGCTTCTGTCAAATTAATGGTTATAAGTCTTGGGCTATGTGCTCAGCAGGACATAATGCATTGGGCTCCCTGCACCCCCACCCCACCTCCTCCCCCCCTAAAATGAATTCTCACTGCCCTGGAAAGATGATTTGTCTTGTATGTAAAACTATTTCTTGTGGTGTACTGTACAGTCATAAAGTCATACATACCTGCCATGGGGATATCTGTGTGCTCATATCGCATAAGCAAGCACTCTGGTTGCAACAGAGAAGTTGATGCAGTGCATTAGCAATTATATAAACAGCAGCATAGGCATTAAAAGTCCTCCTGTAGGAGCTGCTACCCAACAGGTTGGTGGCATTGGCGAGTGTCAGATTCTGACATTCTAGGCATAACTGGATATCGCCTTCATTCGAGCGGTCCTGGATAGGTGCTGGGTCTGAAGTCTTGTCTTTCAGTATCCCCTCCACATATTCTCTAAATCCTGGAATGTGCCCACTCCTCACCGCAAAACCAATGAAGGTGCCCAAACTGACAAGATTAGGAATTGAGGCAATCATGTCAGAGGTGGACCAGCCATCATCAGCAACCCAAACTTTACCTGTAATGTTCCTCTGGATCAGTGCCCGCATCAGCTTTTCCACAGAGGCGTCACTAGCAAACAAGACTGTGACATTGGCATGGGAATTCTTCAGATTGTCCATAATCTTGGATATCTCTTTCTCAGAGGCTCTTGTGGGGATTAGGCCCCTGTAAGCAATGCAAGTCTCTGAAGCTGTAGCCAGTTCAGTAAAATGCTCCATTCGTGAGCGACCATATGGGTCATTGGATGCAAGAACAGATATCCAGTTCCAGTGGAAGTGGGTGACCAGCTTGACTAGTGCCTCTGCCTGGGACTTTGAAGACGGAGCTGTCCGAAAAAAGGAGAGGGAGCCAAGTGTCATGGATTCACTCGGTGGTGAATAGCTAACCTAGGAATTGAAGAGAGAAAAGGCCCAGAAGTCACTACTTGTGTGGGACCTTCTATATCTGAAACCAAATACACAAAAAGATACTTACTGGCCTTACAGCCAAAGATTATAAGCCACACAGGCCCTAAATAACATTGATGGAAGCTATGACTCACCTGAAATGCATGTAATGGTAAATATCTGTAAGAGATAGATGATAGTGTTCTTTGAGGAATCCCAAGATTAATCATACAGTTATGAAACCTCTATGGGCTTGGAAGGCTCTTACCTGGGGAATGGGGACAAAGTTCAACAGCCGAGCTCCTCCCAAGATGGCATCAGAGCTTCCAGGATGGATAACAGCCACCACTCGGCTTGTGTAGCCTGTGGGGTTTTGTAAGACCAAGCCAAGAGCTGCCCTCACAGACACCAGGCTGTCAGAACAGGTGTCGTACAAGTCATAACCGAGGGTGACATTTGGCAGAAGGGATGTGGAATTGTTGATTTCATGAACGGCATATTTCATGGCTAGTAAATGCTGGTAGCCTGGGGCATAAAAACTGTACAAGAAAGAGCTGGTTAGTCATGATTCATTTAAAAATGTATTCCAAAGAGTATGACAGTTATATTGCTAACATTGCTCGTTCCCCACACTCCCTATGTGGACAAGGTGACCTCTCACTTCCCTGAAGGAGGGTAAAATTGCTGTATCTTATAAGCAATGTCCTTCAGGAGACCCTGATAACGTTACTCAAGTTCCTGTATTTGCCTGGACCTCATTTATCAAAGCGATGGGATTGGATTCCCTAGACTAACGTTTTCCAGACACAGTTCACCAACAATAGAATGCATAGACCTGTTGTATTACTTCCACTGTGCTGTATGTATCTGAGTATGAATAATAATGTTTCATCATCAATTCTGTAGATTTATGAAAGGTAGAATTAATTCATTTTCTGGTATAATATTTGATAATATCCCTGAAAATTGTTGAATAATTTTGATCACTGTACACATCATTAAACACATATAGAGGCCTACTGTGGGTTTCAAAGTCTCTGAAAAGGTGTTCAAAATTTTTCATTAACATTGATGTAGGGGCTCTTTAATAAAGTGCGATAGCACTGCTTTCACCACTTTCACACTTTATTGAATACGCTCCATAGATTCCAACAAATGGATTACACTTTGTTTGAAGCACTGCCAAGCTGTTACAGGAACAACACAGACACTCTCCATAGTGAATGTCTCACACAAAGAAGAGGTCAGAAGGTAGTGTTCTACCGTATAAACAAATCAGTGCTGCAAAGAGTACAACCAATTCCATATGGAACAGCAGTATGACAATTCCTACCCTATTAATCTCTCTAATGGAAAAAGGACAGGTGGAATATGTTATGAGCCAGAAGTTCTTACTTTGTACAGATGGGTACATCCACTTGGAACTCATTCTTCAGGTAGAGTATATCGGAATGAATAGGGAACAGTCCACCAATCACATAGTCACCTGGTGTGGAGAACATGTTGGCCTGTTGATTAGGGGCTACTCCAGCAAGCCTGATGGCCAAAAACAGAAATTGAACTCTTAGAATCACCATTCCAAACATAGTAGAAGAAGACATTCCACCTGAAAGACAAAACAAAGACAGAGGACACACAAGAGGTTTCTTTAAAGGACATAGGAATATTGTGTATAGAGTTCTTCAGTCCCTTGTAGATCTAAATCTATTTGCCCTAGAGACACTCACCACACACGACATGTATCTACCTTGGGGACAGAGAGTAAGCACAAGTTACTGAGGTATCCTCTTCCCCTATGTCATCGTGGTTGAGAATAGATATTTGGCAGTCAAATGAGGGAAGGTGCTGTATTCAAATATCCATGCAAATAAAGTCAGCCTCAGGATTCCCTCCATCAAATACAAGCTGAATTTTTGTCATCAGCCCATCAGAAGAGATATAATGACCGGGAGAGAGGGCTGTGTAAGTAGTTGTACTTAAACCATCCAAGTCATTAAATCAGCCGAGGACTGTACAATAAATATTTAATCTTTTCACTGTACATTGGAAAAAATATATATTTTTTTTTCACTTGGGAACAATAAACAATTTCTATTTAACAGTTGTTTAGTCATATTTTCTGATAATTGTCTCATATAAATTTGATTAAAGTGATTAAATTGTGAAGGTGTTAGGGCCTTACAGATTATCACTACTTTTGTTTTTGCAAACCAACATTGATTTCTTTATTTTAAAAAAAGATGGTTTCTTCCTTTTTGTTATGGAAACATGAACATACCACACATTGTTTATTAGATTAAGGCTTAAAAGACCATAATATTGAACTTTATTAATTGAAATTGGGTGCAGTATCTATACTTTTTCAATAGCTTGTTGACCAAAGAAGGTAAGTAGTGTGTGTGTGTGTGTGTGTGTGTGTGTATGTGTGTATATATATATATATATATATATATATATATATATATATATATATATATATATATATATATGTAGCCATGCTGTAAAATGGACTGCAGTCATCTCTCCTGCTGGCAGTAAGGCCTGGTAAGTTATGGGAATGCCAGCAGTAATTATGGAGGTTTGCCCTCACACCCTGGTGAGGTGCCCTATGTATGGATGGGAGTGGCCACATACTCTGAATCCATAATTAGTGATGTCAGAGTTGTGCCTGCCCCCAGAGGATACATAAGGCACAGCACTGCTCAAAAGTTAGTTGGTTGTAGTTGTTGGAGTAAGGAGCAAGTCTGAGTACAGACTTGGGAGGAGGCGGCTCATTAGGCTGTAACTAATGGCCCGGGAAATGATAAAGAGACATTAGACTACCGGAGCCGAGACTGTGACCAGGGACCTGGCACAGGGAATATCTCCCTGAGGGGAGATAGGGAATCCACCAGATTGGGAAGACATACCTTTCAAAGGGCAGTGCAGTTGAGTTCCTGTCAGTGGAGTTCCTGTTGTTGTGCTGCCTTTGTTCAGTAAGAGGCACGTGAAGGTCTGCAACAGTGTTGCAGTAGTCTCATGCTAGCTGTGAGTCTGTGCAGCTAGAAGCAGACAGGCTGGTGAATCTCCCTTAGGGGAGAGGTGGAAACAAATCTATTAGAGAAGGGACCTTCCTAATGGAGTGCAGCAGTGAGATGAGCGGCTGAGTACGACCGCTGTGAGGGGCAGCTGGCCCACATCTCTTACAATAAAGATGACCTTATTCGATCATACCCTCGTGTGTAAGTGTGGAGTGATTACACAGAGGAAGGCACCACAGAGGAGTTCCTCACCAGGACCATCCCCGAGCGGACGCTGGGATCCTGATGAGGTGGAGGCGCTGCACTGGATATAGGTAGGACTCATACACACTACCTCAGGTGCCTGTCTGGGTTGGCAATCCCCACACAACATCATGCGGGAGACTCAGGAGTCCTGTTGCCAACAGGTGCACCACCAGACACTACACTGTAATGGGGACTGGTTAGACCACAGGGGCCAATGTGAGATTGGGTGGGTCAGGCTAGGCCAGAAAACCCGTTACATATATATAATATATATCTTTTTATTGGACCTAGTAAAAACATCCTACTTTCACTTAGGTGTGAAATTAGCTAAATAGATTTTTGTATGAAATTAAATTCAATTCCCTTACATCTCGGCCCTCATCCACAAATACCTACCTACATGCCCCCTACATACTGCCCATGACATCCGCCTTTCCTCCCACATTATAACATCCTCACAACTATCTGCAAGATTCTCCCATGCTGCCCTCTCTCTCACGAATTCCATATCCGTACCATCAGACTCTCCCCCAGCTTTCAGATGTTGAAAAACTCCCCAAAAACTCACATTTTCAAGAAAGCCTACACGCCATACTTCTAATATACAACGCCCTTCCCATTCCAACCTAGGGTTGCCGGTTGGATTCTCCAAAAATACTGGACACAATGGTGAAAGGTGCGACACGCTGAAGACACACACACCTCTCTCTCCACTCCACACTGTTTCTTCCTATCCTTGGTCCCACCCTCAGGCTCCTGATACCTGCTCCTGACTGGCTGTACTACCCAGCAGCAGCCAATCAGGATGGAGGAAACTGCCCAGGCTCCTAGCAACTGACTTGCTCTCCCTGCTTGGGGCACTCCCACGCCCCCCCCCCCAAGCCAGGTGACTATGTTCAGAGAGGTAATACCGGACACATACATGTCCAGTATTACCTCAAATGTTCTACTGGACACAGTGACCAAATACAGGAGAGTCTGGTTCAATACCAGACACCAGGAACCCTTCTCCAACCAGCTGTGCAGCTGGACCAATCTCCACCCTATGTAACATCCACCCCCCCCCACCCGCTCCCCCAAAACCTTAATGGCTTCAGCTGTCAGACCGGGCCACATTCTAACCTGAGCCACACCTTATCCTACAATGAGCAGCCACCTTACCTTCTTGTTTCAACATTATCCCTCATTCCCTCCAGCCTGTAAGCTCTCACAAGCAAGGCCCCCATTATCTCTTTGTAGCTTGTTTGTGCATGTTTGTCCTCACTTGTATGGAACTGTTTATGTTTTTGTAATATAGATAACTCTGTGCCCCATTTTACCGCGCTGCGGAATATGTTGGTGCTTCACAAATAAACGATAATAATAACACATTGTGTTTGATGTCAAGCTGTGAACTTCTTGTGAAGTCTGTGATAAAGTTGGACTAAAAATGTCTGCCAAATGTTTTAATACATCTGTTTTAGTTCAAACTCATATCTTTCTTAGTACAAATACTACAAATAAAACTACTGGTACTGTGATTCCTCCAGAGAGCACAATGCCCTTTAGACTTAATTCTTAAAGCGCCTATGCTAAACCTAACTAAACTCATTTAAAATGAGCGCACCTCATTGCTAGACAGAGAGGTTTACACCAATTCAGACGTGGTGGATTTTTTTGATGCAAATACTGTACAGGCGGGGAAAGTGATGCACTGAGAAGTGATACCTGATACATTTCATTAGAATCTGTACATCATGTAATTCATCCCTTGCTGTCTCCTCTGGAAGTGAAATAGTTAACAGACTCCCCCCCCCCCCAAAAAAAAATACCACCTGCTTGTTTACCAATTAGAAATCACACTAATAACCGTTCAACAACCTTCAACCTTCAACAAGACTCTTTCTGTGTCTTCGGGATCTGCTGTGACACTAGTGTCCTTTTTAACTCTCTGGCAGAGCAAGTCAAGGGAACATTAGACCCTCCTCATTTAGCTCCCAAATATCCATGATACGAACAATCCTGGTTTCCTTTTTTAACATACTTGAATCCGTAGTAGGTGCCGGTAGTAGCTCTGGCTGGGCTGTATGGGGCTATGAAAATGGTGGTTTAAATGTCCCGCGGGACAATAGGAAGCGGTGACTTCATCCCGAGACCTTTAAACCAGTGTAGTTGCGACCGTCACCCCTACGGAGGTAAGTATATCAGGAAGCAGGGGGTCCGCAGAGTGGAAATGAGCATGATTCAGCACCAGAAACCCCCTGCTTCCCACATAAGGGGGAAATAAACCACGTCTTTGCATATGCGCCTTTACATGCTGGCCAGAATGCACATTAAAATAAAAAATTGCAATGTCAAAAGATATATTGAAAAATGTGCAACATTCCGACAGCTGTAGTGGCACCTCATTTATTCTGAGTAGTGATGAAAAAAGCTCAGCGTTATCTGTAGATACGTAGATAAATAAATCACACAGTTCAGCTGAGGGCTGCAGAGACTTACTGTAATTTAAGATCCTGCTTAGGTAAAACAAGACGAAAGATACATTTCTGCATGATCAGCAGCAGGTAATCTCTTACCACAGGGCGACCTGCATGCCGATGTTGTGTATGATCGGTAGAACTTAGTTCATATATTTAAAGCAGCAATCCTTCCCCAATTATTTTCACACAATGGGAACCAGCGGGTACTTTGGAGCTGAAGTAACAGAGTTTAAATCTCCCCTCCAGGGGCAATGAAATGGCTGCCAAATCTCTGGGCCAATAGGAAGCCGCAGCATCACCGGTCACTGCTTCCTATTGGACGGTTATTTCAACCGCCTTTCAAAAACAGGAAGTCATACAAATAACGTCACCATTAAGTATCTTGGGAACCAGAGAGTCTCTGGAGCCGAAAATGGTGCAATTCAGGTTTGGAGGGCCCTTTGGTTCCAATCCTGTAAAATAGGGAGTGTCCATGCTGGAACACATGAAATCTCAATTGCCACTCAAGACGCTGTGGGAAAAGATCTGAGCAATGTTAGAATCTAACATACGTTATCGTCTTTGTTTACCCTTATTATTCAGATGAAATTATCTGCATTTATTATAACTGCATGTTGTTGTATTAATCTTTCTGAAACCGAAGCACTGTATTTTTGTATGTTAAAGCTAACCTTTAATAAGTAATAATTTGGGCTCTGAATAAACTGATGCCCGCTTTGTAGAGTAATTTACATTTTCAGACACATTTTGCTACAACAGATTTATGATTACGTGCATAGTTTTTTTTTTAAATACAGGGACCGCAGACTCTGCAAATAATGACATGTTTCATATTTCTTTGGTGGTGGCTGCGGGTTAAAGAGATATATTGTAACAAAGTAAAGGTAAATACTAAGTAATTTGAAGTACCTTGCGCAGAAGAAAGGTGAGCAGTTAGTTATGTGTGTATTAACTCTGGTTGCATATATGTCACATGTTCACATGTGAGTCTTTAGTGACAGATGGTATATTGGGACGGATTATGGGGAGATATTAATCCTCTCAGGATCCATGCATGGAGAAAAGGGAATACGCTGGATAGCTGTGTGTATTAACCTTGGTCCCATATACAGGTCACAGGTATGCTGTACATGGCACATCATACCACTGACGGGTAAACAGGTTGATTCAGACTCATGGAGGTTTATCAGTGTCTCCTGGCTGCATACCTGAGGCAAAACTAGTGCAAACAATACTGCAGCCGATTTCTAATTGGAAAAAAATCTATTTATTTCAATGGGATAGTTTTTATTAATCAATCTGGTGATATTTCTGTGCACCAGTCAGAACACTTTGATAAATCACCCTCATGGAGTGTGAAATAACAAGCTAGAAACCAGCAGAAATGGGACAAAATGTAAGTTAAATCCACCTCTATGTTACAGTATTTAAAAACAATTATTTTCAAAGGTATCAATAATCACTTGGATTTCATGTATTAACACATCACAGTCATTAATGCACTCTGGTCTTTAATTAACTGTAACAGAAGAATTGCGTAGAACTCAATTACAATCAATGCATTTCGATCCCAAATGTAATTGATTATGATTGTATTATAATAATTCAATGTATGATCTATTTTCTCATCTAGTGTCGCTGGGACATAGAATTATACAGGCTCCATATTACACAGTCTAATGTTGGTACTTGGTGCATAGATAGTCAAATGTCACAAGCTCTTGATTCAAATTGGTTTCCTGCTTTAAATACTTCACCGGTAACGCCTTCTCATTCAATAGATTTTTACTCCATAGTAAGTTGAATGCCTTGACTCTCTTCCAAAAGTGCAGCCATTCAGAACACGTGAGGCTCACTCATATAGCAATTAATAACATGAATTTATACTCAAAAACTCAAAAACATCTCAGATTATGTCACGTATGGCACACCTGTGAGCATGTGACCTGTATATGGGTCAAGGGTTAATACACAGCTCTTTGCTGGCCCAATTTTTACCTTCCGCATAAGTCCTTCAAATGAACAATATCTCCCGTCAATCCATCCCAATTTAACATCAGTCACAGACAGCACACGATTTACATATGCAACCAGGGTTAACACACACGGCTACTCTAGCCAACTCACCTTTCTCCTGCACAAAGTACTTTCAATGAGTTAATATTTACCCTTTACAAGATTGCAAGCATATCCATCAACTCCACCACCCAAGAAATATGCAAATAAAATTTATATCTATCTGCCAGGGTCTAAGGTCCCTATTTATTAAAGAAAAACTATGCACTTAACACACAAACATCTGTTGTAGCAAAATGTGTCCGAAAATGTAGACTCTCTACAAAGCATGTAAACAGTTAATTCAGAGCCCAAAGCATCACTTGTTAAAGTTTTGTTTTATATATAAAAAAATAGAGTGCTTAAGTTACAGAAAAAGATTATTACAAGAACATATACTTGCAATAAATGCAGAACCGTTTCTTGAAATAAAAGGATAACACAGAAATCCCTATACAGTACGTTACCATATGTCATAGGTTTTTCCCAGAGACGTAACTGGCGTAGGAAAGATGAGAACTCACGTGTCTGACCCCAAAACACACTTCTTGTTGAATTCTGATTTTCATATTACATTGGTGTATGTACTGTTTCTTCCCCATTTGAAACCACAAAAGCCAACTCCTGTCGTAAATCAGCCCTGGCTAATACTGTAGTTTTATGACTTAGAAAAAAACAACTCTTCTTTGTGACGTTTAAAAGTTGGCTCAATATATGAAAGGCCTCATAACTTTATGGCCATAATACTTAGACACGGGAGTCATATCAATAGGTTCAGGTGAGTTTGCTGAATGTAATAATACTAATTATGACCGACATGCTCCTAAATTTGAGTGACAAATTGATATCTGTCCCTTGCCACCACCTAAATGTCAAGTGTTTGGCCTTATTGCATCTGTCTCCTTGCAACAGGTACAAATATCTAAACATACTTCAGAATAGATATCATCACATGATATCCTAATTTTTAATAAAGTCCTCCAACTATTGTAAGTGGTAACCTGTTTGTCACCTCTCTCTGTGATGCACAGGGGATATTTCAAGAATGTTACGGTTTCCTTGTGGCTGACAGCCCAGGATATGGCGATCGTCCACAGCCTTCTAAACGGTACATACAGTATATTTCACCTCTAGTGGGACATCGGTGATACCCCCCCCACCCCCGCACCCCCAATTAAGCCCTCTTTGTAGATCAGCACAGACACAGGAAGGGTCTTGACCTGTCATAAAAACGATTTCTTTGTATTTTAAAGTCAAACTGTAGCCACATTAACCCCTGAAGTACCAGATTGATTAGAAAACTTAATATCTCCTGCCATGTTTATTACAGATGACATCTGTGTTTTCAATTTTGATTGCTTTGCATCATCTTTTTGGAATTATATTTCTGGTGAAAAGCCTAGTTCCACTAATTTATAAATAAAGAAAAGAAGAAATCCACTTACAATCATCTTACAAGAAAGAAGTGGCTGCAGTTGGACAGTGAAGAGTTTCCCCACCTACTACTAACCTCTCAACAGGTCTGGCAAGCAGAAAGCATTTTATAAAGCTCGAAGGAACATTGGAATTGTATTATGGCAAAAACATTTGCCCACCTTTGTAACATTTGTGTCCCATTATTTTATTGTACTATTGTACTTAGAAGATAACAGTCTATGCTCATGTGTAACCTAGCAAAGAACGTTGCTAGGGTTCCAGTGTTGCAGCGATCAAGAACCATAACTTTGCTTTTTCAAATTTTTGTGATGTTTCAGGGACACGTACAATGTAAATAGACCCTGGTAAGTAGGACTGTAAGTACGTGGCCCATATCTAACAGTGGCACAAACTGCCATCACCAGTGCTTACATACCTAAATACACTTACACAAATCTGCGCATACATACAGACACCCCAGATTGTTACACTGTTGGACACAGAGAATACTGACTCTCCTCACAGCCGCACTCACACACACACTGCCATGTCACATCGGGTGTTAGATCATGGGGCAGATCCGACTGATCGGCCCGTAGGGCAGGCACACCACACACTAGACTCGACCCGCAGTTGTGGTTGCATATCCTGTCCGGAATGTCATCTCTGAGAATAGAACAGTTGTTGGCTTTCTCGCTCAGAAGTGTCATTTCTAAGAGCCGGACAGTTGCTAGCTTTTCCTGCTCAGAACAGTTTGCTGTTTCACTTCTGTGCAGGCGACAAACTAAAACAGCATATATTAGAAGAATAAAACTAGCATATTATTTTAACCCTCTCAGTCCCTGAAGCGAATAAAGCTGGCATGTATTATTTTAATCCTTACATTCCCTGAAGAGAATAAAGCTGGCATATATTATTTTAATCCTTACATCGGACCAGTATCCTGAGTCTATCCATGATTTCAGGAGTCTCCCAGTCATCCCAGGGGAATGTCTAAACATTGAGGCCCTGATGCTGGGGCTCACTGGGGATATCTCCAGTCACCCGTAGTAGGCCTGTTTAAAGCAGGTACAGGCATACCCTGCTTTAAGGACACTCACTTTAAGTACACTCGCGAGTAAGTACATATCGCCCAATAGTCAAGCGGCAGCTCACGCATGCGCCCGTCAGCACGTCCTGAATAGCAATACTGGCTCCCTACCTGTACGGAAGCTGTGCGCAAGCGGGGAGACTATAGAGCATGTTACAAATGCATTATTTACATCAGTTATGCATGTATATGACGATTGCAGTACAGCACATGCATCGATAAGTGGGAAAAAAGGGAGTGCTTCACTTTAAGTACATTTTCGCTTTACATACATGCTCCGGTCCCATTGCGTACGTTAATGCGGGGTATGCCTGTACTGTACTTTACTGTGCGCCATCAATGCTAAACATTTTCCTGTTTGCAGCTATCCTTCGCTTGTTTTGTTTTTGTTCCACTAGTTTATCCTGGTAATTCCTACCCATCCTAAATGGTACTATAGAATGTGGTAAATGTATGTAAATTTTGTTTTTCCTGAACTATGGTCACGTATAAGTATTATTATTTTTTTTATGATTAGGCTTCATCTAATTGTGATAATAGTAATATGAAGCTTGTGAAGGCTTTAACTTGTTTTTTTATCAAAATATTACACATATACCACGGTCTGTGATTGATCAACTGATTTAGCTCTATTACATTTTATGAAATTGGTCAAATGAAATAAGATATCTATCAGGAGTAGCCAACCTGACTGGGAATTGGAGCCAGAATTTCCTGTCTCATTGTCAAACTGTCACACAGGGCTGCAGACAGATTTTCCCCCCCTCCCCCCGTGTCGCCGGTCGTGCGAGCCGCCCCATTTCACACCTCACAAGCCCCCTCTATTTCTCCCCTCTTCCCATCTATTTCTCTCCCCTCTGTCTCTCTCACCCCCTCTCACTCTCCCCCCATCCATCAATTACCCCACTCACTCAATCCCCCCCCCACAAAATACATACCAAAAGAAACCCCAACCCCCTAAATACATACAGTATAACCCCCCACCCCAAGTACATAGCAACAAAAACAAAAAACAAATACAGCACATATAATCCCCTCCGAAATACATATAGAAATACACCCCCCTCCGTAATACATTTAAAAATACACCCACCCCCCAATACATATTAAAAATACACCCACCCCCTTTAATACATATTAAAAATACACCCACCCCCAATACATAATAAAAAATTCACCTACCCACCCCCAATACATAATAAAAAATTCACCTACCCACCCCCAATACATAATAAAAAATACACCCGCCCCCACTACATATAAAAATTCCCCCAGCCCCTTCAATACATATACAAATACCCCCATCACTTGTCCCAGCTGTACCCCCCTGCTGCCACAATAAGAGAAACATTCAAATGAATACCTGTATACACTGACACAGAGCATACCCTGACCGTGCCATTGTGTATGTGTTTATATTAATTATACTTATTCTCTATTCCATTGCATAAATACCTCACGGCTCCACACATGGAAACAACAATAACCACAATCGTCTTTTCGGAAAGTTTTATATAGTAATCTAGCAAGTCTTTGTTATTGGAGAACATAAGTATTGTTTAGTTTACTTTTTATGTGTATTTTATTTTATTATTATGTGTATAACATTGTTTGTATGATTGACATTTAATACACCATTTAGGTTGTAATTGGTGACACAACAAAGAGTGTTTACCTCATTAGAATTAGCTAATTGTTTTTTTTTTAATTTTCATATATAACAATCTAGCAAACATAAGTATTTTTATGTGTATTTTTAGATATATTTTATTATTATGTGTATAATACTGTCTGTATGATCGGCATTAAATGCACCATTTAGGTTGTAATTAGTGACATAACAAATAGTGAGAGACCTCATTAGAATTAGCCAATTAGATTGCGTTTTGGCTAAGCACATAGGTATATAACCCAGTAGTGACGCACAAGATGGCCACTCCTGATGAAGCTGCCAATCAAGCGCAGCGAAACGCGTTGAGTTTTGGACCATTTTAGGATCCGTAGAGGAGGAGAGAGGAGAGGGAACCCGGAAGCAGCGTGCGTGTCAGCGTGGATGTCCAACCCGGGAAAGGGGAAGTGACGTCAATCGAAGCCGCGGACGCAGGGAACAGCTGCAGTGAGGTTGCGACGAACTGCAAGCTGTGTTGCCCTGTCTATCCAAATGCCCGATATATGCTGATACCATGTAAGCCTCCATTTGTATTTGTGTGCTGATAAATTCGTCTATTGTCTGCATGTAACGATGCGCGGAACACGCCCCCTGCGGCGTGTCCCTTCCTTACCTGTTTACTTCTGATCGCCGCCCTCTAGCTGCAAGTCAAGTTCCTGTGTCTTTAAGGATTCTGAAGCAAGCAACGCCATCTTGCTTTCTGGCAAACCCTGCCCTCTTCCTCCTGACAGGAAGTAAGCCTCTCTTTGACTTTCTCTCTGCTATTAGTCATTTGCTGCCTGCCCTGGTGTCTGCTAGTACTCATTGCATACTGTTCCTGCCTGGACCTCCTTGGGACCTTTACTTATCTCCTGTGGATTCCGGAAGACTGGGACAGTCACTCATACTACTGAGGTTAGTTTACCGTCGGGTAGTGTAGGTACCTGCTTAGTAGGGTTCACCTTGATGTGGTAGCAGGCTTATAATTCCTTGGCCAATGGATTAGACTCAGAACCCTTATGTTTATTTAGTTTCGCTGCACCTTGCTGTTTTTGTTACTATGCCTTTAAGAAGTCTGGACGTTCTCCAAGAAGCAATTCCCTTCTCTGGATGTTACCTTGTGCTCTGGACTCCATGCCCATGTTCCTGGTTTCCGTTTCCAGACTCCCGTGCTGAAGCGTTGGCTTCCCACAACCCCCACGTTGGTGCCTGAGAACGCTCTGTTGTGAGAGCATGCGCGCACATGCAGCTGGATCACTCGTGTCTCTGAGTAGGCACCGCACATCCGGACGCGTCGCGCATTCTCATGCACGTGGCGCGGTCACGTGACTACGTGCGCCGATCCCCAGCTGCGCGGCAACTTACTCCCTTCGTATCCCCTGCGGCCTCCCCACCTCGCTAACGGGTCCTTCCCTTTCCCTGCGCTTGTGAGGAGAGCACAAGTGTGACACTGCACTATTGGTTCTCTTCTTCTGTTAGAGATCCTGAAGGTTCCTGTGCATTACCCCTGGAAGAATATGCCACTATGTTGAATTTTGCCTACTATTCTGCTCCACTTGTGAGTAGATTACTTATAGATCACCTAATTTTGTTATCACATTTATTACTATATTGCACCATGTGATTTTTCTTTATTTCATGGCACCCATCTGGCTCCCCTACTGTTTGAGAACATTGTGTAGTGCCGTCAGGTTATGCTCTGTGTCACTGTGTAGTGCCGTCTTTGTTAGTGTGTAGTGCCGTCAGGTTAAACTCTGTTTAACTGTATTGTGCGGAGTATAACTTGACAGCACTATACAGTGCCAGATTATGTAGTCAGCAGCAGTACACACTGACACAGGACATAACCTGACGGCACTCTACACTGATACAGGGTATAACCTGACACAGAGTACAAGTGGGAGGGGGGGCGAGGGAAGGAGGGGGTTATACATGGGAAGGGGGCAGTGCGCAAATTAAGGGGCAGGCTGTCCGGCACTTGCCCAGGGTGCCAACAGAAAAAGGGTGCAGCGCACTCCGATCCTGCCATCTTTAAATGTGCGAGTCCTGTGCAGCCTCGTCAATGTGGAAGGACATATAAAGATAGCGCTTCGGAGTGGCGGGCGCGGGTGGGACATGGACCTGCGGCGGCTGCGATGTGGGACAGGGCGTGCAGTACCTGTTCCACACTGCTGCACTGTCACTGTCTTGCACTGCTGCACTGTCACTGTCCCGCATGGTCGAGTGCACTTGTCAATGTCCCTTTCTGCTGCTGCTGCTGCTCAGAGTCCAACGCCCACCGCTCCGACGCTCCATCTTTAAATGTCCCTCAACATAGATGAAGCTATGCAGGACTAAGGCCTCGCTCAGACAGGCCGTGTTGCGACGTGCGCACGTCCGTCTCAAATTCAGGTTGTTCGATGGGAGTTTTCAAACTGAAAACTCCACCGGCGGCAAAGTGCAGCAGACATTTTGCCGCCACAACCCGAATTGAAATTTGCGGCTACAGTCGCGTGATGCGAGCTGGTTCAACCAATAAAGGCGAACCAGCTCCGTGACGTGTTCGTCATGTCCCCAAACGACGGGACTAAACTCCTGCAGTTTGAGCAAAGATCGCTGGGCTACAGGAGTGCACGGCGGAGGGGCGAACGCAAGAACGCTGACGTAGCAGCCTGTCTGAGCGAGGCCTTAGGTCTCGTTCAGGGTGCTGGCTTCGGAGAGAGGGCGTGCTGACGTGCGTGCGGCCGTCCGACACAATGTATTCAAATTGAATTGTGGTTGTCAGGGTAGCAGCTGCCCTGTCTCCGAAGTACGGAGTTGACGCTGGCTACAGTTTCAATAACAACCCAAGTCATTTTTTGAAGCTGCAGCAGCGTCACTGGGACCTCGGCAGCCAATGAAATCATTTTTGAGAATGATTTAAAGACAGCAGCTTCGATCCCTAAGCTGCTGTCTGTAGCCCCGCCCCCTCCCCGCCTCCTCAACTCTTGAAAAAGTCTGTTGGGGAGGATGTGCACACATCGCCCAGCAGACTGCCGCGCGCACCCTGAACGAGGCCTTAGACATTTAAAGATGGAGAGGGGGTCAGAGCACTCGCGTGGAAAAGTCACCTTTTTGCCGCCTCCTCTTTCAGCATCGTGGCGTCCTGTGGTGATGTGGCACGCTGCTGTTTAGCCTGCGTGGGGCGCAGTACTGTCTCGGTGGGGGGGGGGGGGGGGTGGAATAGGGGGTGACATGGGGCAGTGGGGGCAAGGAGGGGATGGGGGAAGTTGGGAGGACATGTGACAAGGAGGTGACAGGAGGGCAGTGCGGCGATTGTCCCTACCTTGCTTTCCAGTCTCTTCAGCCAGCACCACGTGGAGCTCTCAGCAGGCAGGGTGTATATTCAGTGTTAGTCACATATTTTATGTGCTAAACTGTAGGCTCTTTTCTGTGAGCCATTCACACTAGTTTTATTGAGCGCCCAAAGCTGAGGCTTTTCTATATTTGTTATATGTTAGGGGTATCATTTTGTATGTCCCCTTGTTTTCCAATTGAAGCCTTGGAGTATATATCATTGATATTATTAGGTTTGTGTAGTCAACTTGTTTTAGTTGATTTTTTGGGAGCCCACCAGGGGTCACTGGTCCAAAGGAACTCAGGAGAAGAGCTGGTTAGGGAGATTTCTGGCTTTTCCTCTTCCATGTCTCTATGGTCTCTACAGTCAGTGGGGAAGAGTGGTGCATCTGTATACAGTCTAGGACGTTTGGCCGCAACCAAAACCCCGCCGGGACAATTCACCCTGATGTCCACCCCGCGCACACACGTGCCTGACCGCCCACTCCGACAAGCCATGTCTGATAAGTGCATGTTTAAATGTCCCACACAGGATCGCTACACTGCCTAGACCTGCCGCTCCGACACGCCATCTTTAAATGTCCGGCGCAAGACATTTAAACATGCACTTATCAGACCTGGCTTGTCGGAGCAGTCGGGCATGGCAGATCTGGCTTGTCCAGCGGCGAGCTGCCCTCGCTGCCAGGCGACGTGTCCTGGCCGTGGAGAGCCGGCGACATTTTGGTTGCGGCAAAACATTATCTGTATATGGGGGGAGGGGAGGCGGGGAATATACCGGCCCAGACCTAATGGAAAATCTGCCACTGCCAAAGGGGTTAATAAATTGAGACTATACACATGAAAACCTTAAATAACATAATCCACTCTAAAAAAAAAAACTACCTTGTCTAACACAGCAGATACAAACTGACAGGATGAACAGTTAAGTAGTATAAACAGCTTACTTTCAGAATAAAATGCTGACAAACTTTTTAGTATAACATTTATTTATTCTAAAATAATTATTGATTCTGAATATTAATTTATAATTTACATAGTTGTATGACCTGAACAGTAAGTCCACCCAGCCCTAGATTTCGCACATTAATTTCTTTGCTGCCAACAGAAGTTAAACACAGCTCCTCACCCTAGCGAAACCTATGTCAGGGTTAAGTAACTTTTTTTTGCCTTGGATAAATATTATTTTATTTGAACCTCTTCTTTTGAGGCCCTGGTTCAAGGTGGTATTCCGAGTGTGGCTGATTATTCAAGCTGTTAAACATATTAATGTCTTGAATGAGGTAATTATATGGTTTCAAACCAGTCTCCTGACTCCTTAACACTACTAACAAATCACCTCATTTGTGGTCAAGCCGCTTCATACATACGCTTCATACATACGCTTCATTTGCAGCTTTACTACACCTGCATTAAAAGACTTGGAAGACAAACTGCCTCATGTGTAACTAATATGAGGTGCTTTGTCATTAGTTACATTTTGTAACTTTGCCATCCTCTTTCACCATTGAAATAGAAATTAAATGAGCTAGAGAAATGGACTTCTTAATGTCTTGTTTGTTCTGACCAAAATGTAAGTTTAAATCAGATCTTCAACAAGACCGCCAACAAGTCATAGTGAGACAGAGCATTAGCGCACCACGTCTTGCTCATTTCAATTTTGTTTTTATTTCACTTTTGTTTTGGATGTTCCACAAATTCTACCTCCAGTCACCTGCAAATAAAATAATACCTATGCAAAATAACAGGCGGCTTCAGCTCCAGTGACAGTGAGTGATCATAACTTTGCATTTCCAAGTTTTTTTTAATGGTTCAAGGAAATGTACTAGTTTGTAATGAGGCGACTTTAAAATGTGTCTTTCGAAACAGAAATAACACTGAAATGCTCTATGACATTGGGCATGTTGAGGTTTATGTTTGAACCTAATAGTGAGTGTCTGTGTTTTTTACTGCACAAAAAACCTGTGAAGATCCATGGGAGCACTGAGCTGTGTGACTGATTTACAGTGTGGTCCCGGTGTAGTTTGGATCAAGTGTGGAGTTATAACCAGGAGAGTGGTGGGCAGCGTGTATTACTAGCATTGGTATGTGAGCGTGGAGTGTGTACAGTGGGATCATTTATTTTGATTGTGTGGGAATTGGGAGTTTGTATGGAAAGGTTTTTTTACTGCCTGGTTTGAAAGATTGCAATTGATGTGTGTTAATTGCCAGCGGCGGATTTCAAGATCTGCTGCCCCTAGGCACTTGCCTGTGGGGACTGCCTCCTTGCTTCCACCCACCTTCTCCTTCCGAATTGCAGCATCATGTTGCCATGGCAACGAGACGCCGTGTTACGTCACGTCAGTGACTTTCCGTGTCATTTGATGCTGCGATTCGGAAGCAGGAGGGTGGCAGCAAGGAGGCACTCCCCACAGGCACGTCTCCATCAGGCCCAAGAGCGCAGCATCTGTATATGTGGGCAGCCATTTTTGCCACCCCAAAGTGTTGCCACCCTAGGCCCGGGCCTTTTGAGCCTAATAGGAAATCCCCCACTGTTAATTGCTTACATAACACACGATTGGCGAGTGTGTTTGTGCTTTAAACAGGTTTATACAACAAATCCTTGAGCCTGCAAGCACTGAGCTCTGTGACTGAATTGCAGTGTGGTATAAGTGCAGTTTGGTTTATGTGTGGCGTTATACCCAAGAGTAGAAATAAAGAAGGTGTGAAACAATGTATATAAAGCACAGTAAATTGTTAGCACTCGATACTCCATAATTGCAGCAATGAGTGGGATTGAGAATGCCACTCAATGCACAATACAGTATGTGCACTTGGAGCAGCTGTTCCAGGGAGCATACCGCTGTGGGAAGTGTGAGCAAGTGGTCTCTTTGGAGTCTCAGATTGCTGATCTGAAGAGGCAACTTGCAACATCGAGGGACAATGACAATCTTGAAAGGAGTTTATTGCTCAATGAGCAAGCCCTGGCTGTGACTAGTAGTGTAGCTGTGACTGAGGACCAGGAAGAGATAGGTAGCCGAGTAACAGTTAGAAGGATAAGCAGGGGGAAGAGGCAGGCCAGTTCTCAGCTGACCTGATCCATCTTAATACATTTGCCAGATGGAGTGCACATATAGGGGGTGTCAGGGCAAGGCTGGGAGATACTGATTCCTCTAGCAGCCAGGGGAATAGTCCCTCTAGCACAGAGGGGACTCAGACTACTCAGAGACCAAGGCAGGTTGTGGTAGCAGACTCCATTATTAGGTAGAGAGGCCAATCTATTTTCATGACCACATGAACCAAACAGTTTCTTGTCTCGCGGGTGCTCAGGTTCGGCACATTGCAGATCGGGTAGACAGGTTGTTGGGAGGGACTGGGAATGACCCAGCGATCTTGGTACATGTTGGCACCAATGACAAAGTTCAAAAAAAGATGCAGAGTCCTAAAATATGATTTCAAGGATCTAGGCTGCAAGCTTAGAACAAGGACCTCCAAGATTGTAGTTTCAGAAATACTACTGGTGCCATGTGCTATTTCAGGGAGGCAGTTGGAGCTTAGTGAGGTTAATGCATGGTTAAGAAAGTTGCGTTGGAAGGAGGGGTTCGGGTTTCTTTGGTATCCTTCTCTGAGAGGTGCTATCTTTACAGTATGGATGGATTGCACCTCAATGAAGAGGGACCTTCTGTGCTTGGGGCAAGGAGATTTTAAACTAGGAAGGAGGGCGGAGAGACAAGCAAGAGGTAATGGACTAGACAGAATTGATAGGAAATGACTATGGGTTACGGAGGTGGAGTGGTGGGAAGGGGTAGTTTGGCAAGCAGGGAGGCACCCATATTAAATAGACGCTACTATTAAACTTCTAAAGACTAAATTCAATGGAAGTAGAAAGGCAGGAGCGGATAACAATAACACAGAATGGTAAAAACTTTAAGTGCATGCTTGCTAATACAGGAAGCCAGACAGAAAATTTGGGAGCTTGAACTAATAGTATAATCAAGGCCTTAAGCATTACTGTAACATGGTGGGATGAAACATGACTGGGCAGTTCATTTAGAAGGTTATTGCCTTTTTCAGAGGGATCGAGTTTGGTGAAGTATACTTATTTGTTAAACCGGATTTAAAACCTACAGTATAACAAGGGAAGATGTTTATGAAGGGATTGATGAAAATCTACAGACCTTGTGGATAGAAATTAGCAGTGGAGGTAAACATAAAAATATGTTTTGTTTTGTAGGGATATTCTGTAAACCACCAAGTATCGGAGAAGGCAGCAAAAGTAGGTCATGTTTTCCTAATGGCTGATAATAATTACCCAGACCCTATTATACGGGTTCAAAGACTTTACATTTTAGAAAGGCAGATTTTAATTGACAGTCCCTTTACGCTCACAGTAGGATGCAGTTCAAGAATTGGTTAAAAATCAAAGTTGGTAATTGTTAATACAATACCGTCCAGTAACAGTATTTTAGTATTCCTTGATATTAGTACAAATCATCTGCAAAAAGGTTCTTAAATACTACTTAGGGTGTCGATAGGTGTTATGCCGCGTGCTTCCTTCTCAAGTAGTTTTCCCAAAAATAGAAGCGCACACCAGAAAAAACTTCATAGTGCAGTATGTTTCATACAGTACATCAATTGAAAAAGTGACAAAACACACACAATACAGTATATCCAAAATGAAAGGCACGGGGTTGCAGAGGCTTCCAGTTCTTATTTCTTGCAGTGACGTCTTCTGCCGTCTCTCCCAAGCGCTCTGGTTGCAGCAGCAGCCGCCGACGCGTGGTAGGGCAATCCGGCGGATGACATCACACGGGGAAGCCGGAACTCGGCCTCCTGCAGTGTAGCAATTCCTTGCTAGCTCAGTGGCAGCGGAATAGAGCTCATGGCGACTGTTTATGTACTGTATACAGCCCAATATTAACCCTTCAATAGTCATATTGTTTAAATAAAATAATAGGAGGGACAAGAGGGAAGGGAGATATTCTAGTACAACAAAATCAGAGAAAAAAAATACAGTAACCTATATTAAGAACTATAAATTGTGTCCCATATTTCTTATACATTTCTAATCTCAGGTGTGCCTTGATTTTTTTGATAAATTGTAAGTGTGTTTTGTCACTTTTTCAATTGATGTATTCAAGATACTGCACTATGACGGTTTTGCTGTTGTGCTCTTCTATTTTTTTTTTTTTAAATGTAAAAAACAAACTAAGGAATAAATTGGGATGACATAATTACAGGAAAAAAAAAAAAAAAAAAGTGGCAGACAAATGGGCTTTAAAACATTGATTAAGAGTTAAGGCACACTTGTCAGTGTAATAAATATTACCTTGGGTAATACATTTAAAAGAAACAAGTCTAAACCAATGTAGCTAAATAATCTGATCGGGGGGGAGAAGATGGAAAGGAAGACGCATACATTTTAGGGTAAGGAGTTGGGTTAGGGATTTTAGCATAAGGGCTCCGATTATGGGTTTTTAGGCGGCGAGTTGGCTGCAGCAAGTCATACTAGACCGTTGAACGCACCTGTGGCAATGAAGGGTTAAACATTTCATAAACACAAAATTGTAAAGAGAAGATTTCCTGTCACACACTCAAGCTCTCAGCATTCCCTCTGAACAGCTAATTATTCCCAGTTCTCCATGTATGCTGAAATAAAGTAAAACATGGAACAGCACGTTATTTATTTTTTCAGTAAAGCAATTCCTTGGGGTTTGTTTATGAAATAGCACCGCTTGGTGAATATGGGCCTAAATCCCATTTTGGTATATGTAAATTAGGGGTTGTGTTGGAGGTGAACATATAAAATTAAAGCAATAAGTGTATATGATATAGATTATAGTTCACTAAAAAAAAATAAATAAATAAAGTTTTTCCAATACAAAGTTGATATGAAAGAGTATTTATCTCAAACATAATGGGTAAATGTAAGCCAAGCATTGTAATTTCGTCCATATAGTTTTTTTGTACTGCTGTAAAGTATATTGAGGGAAAAGACTTTTCCTCAACAGCTTACAGATCCCTAAACAAAGAATTAATATTTCCCAAAAATATGCAGAATATTTCAATCACATATCTTTATAATCAAGAAACTATTTATACACCACAAGATGTCATGTAAACTGACAAAGGCTAGAGAACAAAATATCTGCTTAAGTTAGGACAACAGCAATACTTCTATAAACAATAGGGACTTACAACATCTGTTTCCTTCTGGCTTCCTTCAAAAAGGACACACACACACACACACACACACACTTTGTTAAGCTACTTATATTCATTTACATGAAAATATTTTTGGTGAGAAAAACCTCCTTCAGTGTTGCATTAAATGTAATTATTCTGCACGAGAACAAGCAAGGAAGACCATGTGATCATGTAAAATGGTGAAATATCGTATGTAGGCCAGGTAATACATATTTGTATGTGGAAAGTTGATGTAAAAGTGAGCAAATGAGACAGTATAAGGTTATGACGACCAAAAAGTTTATATAAACCAACCCCCATACCAAACCACACACCTAAGAGCTCCCCACAGCCGTTTCTCTTCCTGAACATCAGTGTTTATATCATGTTATTACAGTAGACGTGCTAATTAACATTGTTGTTTTATTGATCTCTCAAAACGTTATCCTGTTGCATTTGTCCCAATCTTTCCCACCGTAAGAGAAGTACAGTAAGCAGGTACTTTTCTTACCGTGGGAAGGATTGTCTCGAAGCCAGATGCAACAGTTTGGTAGATGGGCGGTAAGCATGGTCAGACAAGTTACAGTGGCGACAACAATTATTTTGAAACACAAATCGGTATAGTTTACGGTAACATTCTATATGGGCAGATTATGGCAGGAAGTCATATTTTTATTTTTAAAAAAATTCTGCAACGCCACAAATAATTCATGAAACTTGTGATATGAGTGTGTAGAGTTCATATTTCAGTCACCCGCTCATGTCTTTGGTCTCCCAATGGAGACCTTCCTTTCATAAGCCTCTATTATTCTGGAGCATATTGGTTAAACATCATCCCCCATTTAAGGTAGATCCAACAGATTATGCTGAGTGTATAGTTCCTGAGTGAAGTCATAGACCTGAGTGACATATGGCATGGATTCTCCAAGCATGGCCACTACTTCCTCTGTTGTTCCTACGTTCATCACCTGAAAGAATGTGTTGCGCGCTGGGAGGGCAAGGAAGGCAACAGTTGCCGTTTTGCGGATGATCCAGGGATGGTAGTTGGCCAGAGAGTCATTGTATGCCTCTGCACATAATGTGGATGTCTTACTATCCTCACTACTTGTTCTTAGCTTCTCCAGGAAGAGCTGCAGCCAGCGCAGGGCACGGTGTAAGCGCAAGATTGTGCGGCAGCCAGAATCTGAGTTACTAGAACGCTTGTTCAGATCCACCAAGTCAGCACTCAGCTCATACTCAACCATGGACTGCAGAGTCCGATATCGCTCGCCATTGGTCCCACCCAAGTAGCTCTCCATTATCTGGATTTTGCTTACAGCATCTTTGGAGACAAAGGAAAATATGTTTCCGAGGCTGTTCATAAACCTAAGCGAGAGAGGAAATTGTGAATTAATGAGATTATTCTAGAGGAAGTGCTAATTGTTTCATACAAACGGTAATGTGTAAACAAACTGAATGCACCATAACCATTTCCACTAAACAGGACTCCATCACCAAACTCATACCCTGACCTTATACCTGAAGAAAAATGGTCTGTCCTGCAGGATTACAAAAACAAAACAAAAAGCCTAATGTTAAGGAAACTTTAAGGGGATCACGGAGATATGACATACTTGGAAATGGATAAATATTAGTCTATGACCAATGATCTTGTCCCAATGGTATTTATTTAATATTAAATCCCAAGCACTGTTCCATAATAAACCAATGGACAATGCCTGTATCTGTAAAACTTTGAAGGATATGAATCTAATACACCTTATAAAGTTATGGGCAAGTTTGTGTGATAGTTTGTGATTTACTGACACACAAGGAGAATTCTGCATGTCAAAATGCAGATCAAAATGTGCCCTTAACTTACTTTACCTTTTTAAAAAAATCCCGTTATTTAATCCAATACACATGTATGTGCGCGCACACACACACACACACACACACACACACACACACACACACACACACGGAATTTCTTTCAACTGTTCCTTATCATAGATACATTGTCAGCATTTCCCCATACAATACGAGGTATGAATTTTAACAAATGTCACACCAAATCTAAAAGTTTTCAGACCAATCTCAGAGTCAAAAGTTGAAGCTCACTTTGCTATTACAGCTGTTGATATCAAACATGGTCAGCAATAAGGCAAGATCAAGGTTGGGCTGCCAAACACTTGGAAATATGTATGGAAGCTTCCATGCTGCTTGGATTACTTGAGTGTAATATAATTCCCAATATTTACTTAGGCCAACAAATAGAGATGATATGGCCACTTCCCCCAATATAACAGATGGCCAGACTGTCTGGATCTTAAACAGGAATGGATCTTACTCACCTCACCAATCCTTTCCACCCATTGAGGTAATGTTCTACCAGAACATCTTGGTCGTCATCAACTAAGCAGCACTTGAAGCTGTCCAGCACCTCCTTGAGGGAGAATTTGTCTTCTGTGCTGGACATGGTAAGCAGCTATGTTGTTCAATCCACCTGCTGAAAGCAAATACGATTATAATCCTTTTCTTAATTCTGCACAGTGCTGTGACTGATGCTCATTAGAAGCTTACAGTACCGCTAAGAGAGGCACTAACAAACTAGTCATGTCAATATCTTCTCGTCTCACGAGACCAGGCTAACCTTGCTTAGCTTCTAATGGAAACAATCTGTTTCGGTTGACTAAATGTTTCGTTATCATCATTCAACACCAAGTTATATGTTTGCACATGTGATATTAGAGCATAAACCCAGGACATAACACACTGAAACATCCTGATGCAGCCAGGAAGTGATATTTCCTATAGCTGCAGCTTTATCATGGAAGACCTGTTGAGCATCACATTTTTCAGATATACATTTACAATGTATCTTAATTTTGCAACAAAAGAAATTGACCAATTGGCTGATAACAACATTGATCTAGACTTCGCTTTGTACTTCTTCTTCTGGTCTACAGAAAGCTTGGTTCTACATTAGTTTGACCTATTTCCTTTTTCTAGGTAGAGCAATTCAAAGAAATAAATAACATGCAAGCAGATAAATAAAGTTCTATAACCTCATTACCCAACACCTAATATATTTACTGTGAAAATATATTCATTTGGTTTAATATTTGAGTTCCACAAATAAAAGCATAAAATAATCAACTGACCTATTCGGTACATTTTCAGAGTTATATAAACAGACTGGATCCAAAATCTCATGACAAAGTTAGCAATAGAGTGACTGCTAGTACCGGCAACACATTCGAGGATGGAATGTATAGATCTAATGAGCAGTTCTGATGAGCCTTTATGTTTAATTAATTTGAAGGCAGAAACTAGTAGGTGACGTTAAAACCGAACAGCAGAGGTTAAAGCAACACGTTTTGTTCACCAGCTGTAAATGGAAAAAAAAAAAAATCAATTGCTGTAGGAGGTGAAAGGTTTCCACGTGTGCAGGAAAAAAAAAAAAAAAGATCTGGGTGTTTCCCAACATGTGAGTCACTGGAGGAGAACCTGCTCTACACACTCCCTGTGCACAATGTAAACCTGCTGGTCTGGGCTCCACAGATATGTCAACTCTCATCAGTTTGGAGTCAGTCTCGCTGATTTTTAGCATAAACAGTCTTAAACAATTCAATAAAGCCTCCCTCGTTAAAAATAACCCCCTTCCCCAGTACTAAAAGTAATGGTCACTGTTTATAGTCCTTTGGAGTTTATATGTTTGAGTTTCTCTTTTTTTTAAGTCAATGTCAATAATTCAATGAGAAAAACATTACTTTGATTCCTAATCCTCTAAGAACACCGAATACAACTGGATTGTCAGGTCTACCGTTGCCTTTTCTGAAATTACTCATATCTGCTAATAGATGCACAACACCTTTTGATTGAGGGATTGTCCTTGTACTTTTCAAAACAGATGCAGTTTACAACAAGGCTATTGTTGACAAACAGGTATTCCTACACTGGGGGAAATCAGAGCAATCATTAAATGGACGTGACCTTCAAAAGCTTTGCACCAGTTTACAGCTCCTGCCACTCACCATTTTTACCTTCTATCCCAAATTCAACACTGCCAATACACTGCCTATTGCACTCTTGTAGGCACTATGACTCAATCCATGCCCCCACGCGAGATATTTGGGAGTTTAACCAGCGGGCAAGAATACTTGCTTGCTGGAGACAAAATGGGGTCAGCCCTACTCCGGCAGCCAATAGAAAGCCACAACATTAGATGATGTCACAGCTTTCTATTGGCTACCCTGTGGCCATAATTTTTTAATGTCTCAAGCTGGCACGAAAAAATACAAATATCTCTGTAAAGAAGGGGTCCTTTGTGGTCAGGGGACATCTGATCAGCTCCAGGGAACACCTGGTTTCAAGTCATTCTAAAAAATAAAGATATGTGGAATGGGATTGGTTCAAGGCAATTAATCATTCACAATGTAATATTAAATATAGTATGTTAAATCAAGGATTCATATTTATTTACATTGAATTGCTTGGTCCATCACCAAAGTAGTTAACCCCTTGACTGAGGGATCAGAAATACTTTGCAATGTGTTAGCCTCTCGGACAAATAAATAAATAAAATGCATTATAGGGAGACAGTGACGATTTGAGCCCCTCATTTTTGTATGAATATTAGAAATACATCTATAGTAATGATATTGATATTGATATTGAACAAGATAATGCAGCCAAAAAATATTATAGCCGTATATTGTAAATCCTACATTTTGGTTCTAATGAACCATAGTCATGGATACCTGATGAAGGTTCATTAGAACCAAAACGTTGGCTTCAATTTTGATTATATATATATATATATATATTTTTTTTTACTGCATTATCTTGGGTGCTCTGTTGTTTTCTTCCAGTATCAGGATATACATGTATATGTATGGCTGTTTGCCCCCCCATGGAGGTACCGACTGGTAAACACTGATTTTTTTGGTATTTTCTATTGACTTTATTTTGTGATCAAAATTGTTTCTGGGTCTGCATGGTTATTTTTTTTTTTTTTTTTACAATAAAGTAATGATATTAACATTAAATCGGCTCATTGGTGCCATTACAAATTTAGCGTTGGTGGCTAGATTTATTTTGTTAAAGAAGAACTCCAGTATTTTGGACTCCGATTGCAAAAGGTTAAGATTGTATTTATATAAACCCCACAGGATAGCCGGCCACTGCCAGCTACTAGGACTTATGTGACAGGAGGCAGGAAGTATAACCTGGACCAGCCATGGCTACAGGGACAACAAAAATAGGTATATTAGCAAGATGTGGCTATATTAAAAAGAGTAAACCTATTGATGTTTGTGGGTAAGCGATGGGTATAGGTGGGTAAGCGATGGGTATAGGTGGGTAATCTTAACCCTGTCCCTGCCAGAGAGACCAGCAACACAGGCCTCTGGCAATAAAGGGGTTAACATTTAAGAGGGTGATGCCATTCCAGTCTATAGGGTGAAGGGGGTAACAGGTCAAATGTGGTGACACCCAAACCTCACTATCTTTAGGGCCTTACTGGACCAGTTACTCTTTTGATCTCCATCACCAACTTCAGTTGGATCTCACTCATTGGAACCAGAGCTGCTCCATTCAGATCACACGCTTCTGACCACAGATCCCTAGTTCCCTCCATACACCTGTACAGGACTCACCTGCCACTTCCTGCAGCCACTAACACAGCTCTGAGATCACCCAGCTCCATGACAGCGCCCCGCCCACCTGGTACAGTCAATTACCGCGCCACGCCCATCCGACTCAGCCAATCGCCACGCCCACCGGCATCATACTTACCCCACCGGCCTCACATGCACAGCTCTCATCACGCCACGCCCTCCAAAACAGATTCAGCCAATTACCAACGCAGTCCTAACAACGCTACTACGGTTGGGAGGTGGGTATCTTTTGCCTCGTTTTTTGATTGGCCGAACGGGTGCAAGCGGTGAGCGGGTATTGGTTGGATTCGAAGAACCCGCCTCCTGACCCAGGGATGTCCCACCCAGTCAGTGTAATGGCGCACTCCAGGCCGGTGAGGTGAGTATGTGCGCAGGTCAGTGAGCAGCGTGTGACGGTCAGTGCGCCGCGGGGTGTCACTGCTGCGCTTCACAGGTCTGAACTTGCACATAGACACCTCTCTATTGTAATAACACATATAGCAGGCACCTTTCTGGGAATGCAGACTACAGAAGCTGTGCCCGTGTATACAGTGTGAGACATAGCCACCATATATGTATCATTTTGTTTATGTGGCGCCAACAGTGTACTCAGCGCATTACAACATTGCAATACAGGACTACAAAAGTAAAGTAGGTACACTGGGTATCCAATAACAAGGCAAAGTGAGACCCTGCCCTGAAGAGCTTACAATCTAGATGGCACACAGCAATGTATATCTTTATTTGTATATCGCCATCCATGTACATAGCGCTTTACAGCAGTAACACATGTGACATAATAGGAATAAGCGCTTAATACATAAAAGTAACATTAGGAAAAGGAGTCCCTGCCCGTATCTTACAATCTAAGGCATGTAATATACAAAGTGCGGGGCGCGTGCACGTGGCGCGCGTTTAGTGCCTATAGGCCAAAAGGTGACGCGCGCTGGTAGGAGGCATAGTCATGATTTCACAGCGGTAGGTCGCACTGTGATTGGCTCGCAGCAGCCGTGCGCAAACTGGGGGCGCCCGGGACTTTTCTGGGGGGCGGGGGGGGAGGGGCGCGGCATTTACAAAGGCCCCATGCTGAGCTCGAGGACTCTGTAAACTTAATTACCAGGCTCTGGCCACGAGTCTCTATGACAACGTGGCGTCAAATGATGTCCGTTGCCACGGAGACGTGACGTCGCGGGTCACGTGACCCCCAGCGTCATTTGACGCATCATTAGACGCGAGGGGATGTGCGACCAAGGAGGGAGCAGGTATGGGGGGCCGCAGGGAGTTTGCACACCGCTGGCTCACAGTGTCACGTAGCATGGCAGCCGCTCGAAAATACAAATTTCTTTGTATTTCCACACAGCTGCCATGCCTACGCTGTCTGCCGTGCGCGCGTTAGCACTTGATGAACTGTCATAGGGAGACAGGTATTTATCATTGCCTCGCACGCAGCCGCTAGCGCTTACTATATTACAGGCCTAAGTTGTAAGCAGGAAGAATGTACAGAGACAGTAGGAGGGTTTTCTGGTAAGTGCGTCTGCAAGGGGTCGAGGTCAGTGCATGATCTGTATAGTATCAGCCAACAGAGCTAGCCAAATGCTTAATTAAAGAGGTGTGTTTTAAGATGGGCCTTAAAGGTGGTGAAAGAGGGTGCTAGTCAGATATTGAGGGGAAGGACATTCCAGAGGTGTGGGGCAGTGAGTGAGAGAGGTTTTACAGATGCAGAAACCATTATCCGAACATTTCACGGAGCCGTTGTCACGATGATACCAACTTTTATCAACACATTTATATTTCTGGGTACTTGATTGAACAGAACAAGTTGCAAAATAAATTGTGATTTATTTCCTTAATAGACAAACACACGACATCTGCAGAATACACTTAAAACAACACTCACTGGGATAAGGAAATGGAAGAAATTGTCCTTGGAACGAAAGAAATTGTCCTTTGCTTGCCAGCGCAAGAAATGCAGCCTTGGTTTTAAAAGTCCTGTGGTTATGTGGTTGTTAACCCCTTCACTCCTGGACTGGTTGCTGCTGTACTTTAACAAAGTCTTGCATCTTTACATCATGGATTAAAATTCAGGAATCACACTGGGAAATACCTGGGAGGCCACAGTTATAGGGCTGTCCGGTGGGCAGGGCGCATGGGTCAGGTTGACGCCCATGCCACTTAGCATACCTGGGCTACACCCAGTTCTTGGGGCCACTGTGTCTGGGCTCTGTCTTAAAGGTGTCACTAGCCTGACATCTGCTGTGCATCAGTGTGCCAGTATTGTATGCATTATGGGCCTCTGGGTCTTGTCATAATTGACACTCTTTTAGACAGGGGGACTCTAAATCTGTGGGAGCCTTTTGAGGCTCCATCAAAAAAATAATTACAACCCTTTAAGGCTTGGTCAGAAAAATACCGAAGCTCATTCACCCATATCACAGCTGGAGGTCCAAGTAATTCCTGCTTAGACTTATAAAAAAATACATCCTGCCTTACATTTAAGATCTGCTATCATGTGTTGGTTAGAGCAGGGGAGCGCAAACTTGTGCTGCGCCCCCCTGTCTCTCTTCCCCGGCTCTCGCGTTCCCCTGCCTTCCTTCAGCCGCGTCAGATGACGCTGCGTGGGCGTGTGACGTCAGGTCACATGGTGCCGCGGCGTCTATTGACGCCGCGTTGCCATGGTGACGCAACACAGACGGCTGAATCCCGGTAAGTAAACAGTTGCAGGGGCCTCACGCGATCCCCCGGCATTTAATTTAAATGCCTGGAGGAAGAGCGCGGGGCCTCTGCAACTGCCCGCGCCCCCCCAGCACAATCTCCCGCCCCCCCTGGGGGTCGCGCCCCCCACTTTGCGCACCGCTGGGTTAGAGGGTATGGCAAGCAAGGCATCTTGTCTTTTACCCTCGCAGACAGGGAATGGCCTGCACATGGGGAATAAAAATGGCGGGGACAGGGCAACAACAGTAAAGCATGGCAAATCAGGTGCAACCCTTTCCTCCCCGTCATAGCCGTGTTTGTGAACTCTGCTGTATTCCACGCGGTATTCACTCATTCTTCTGTGAACGCTGCTGCGAATGCGCGCCGGCACCAGTAAAAACACTAGTAAACGCGCGTCTTAACGCGCGAAAGTTTGAAGAAATCATGCGGCACGACCTGGGTATGACCAGGAATACAAATCGTGAAATGTTCGGATAACAGCCGCTACATCTATAGGTGGGACAATGCTTTAGATTGGAAACAGCCCCTAAACAATGAGGAAGCGCAATGACATACGGTGTACATCATAAGGGCCCCTGAGTGCCACTTTTTTGTCCGTCTGTCATTAAAGCATTGTAGGGGTTAAAGACTGTAAAACCCAACCAAAGGCATTTGTTTATCATGGAAATGTTCAAAGTTTAAACAATGATTTTAAAATAGTAGAAAATAAATATTATAAGTGACAATTCACCTATTAAACAGGCCGCTGTCCTTTGTTCACTTTGGTTTTAGGTAGGTCTGCACCTTTAACTTTTTTTAGTTCTGTGTTGCTGGACATCCAACATGGCATCTGTTCAGAAGTGATCACATGGCTGTCCCTTGGCTAATGGAAATGGAAGCGGGAACTCCACTTCCATTTAAATCAGCCCCTGGAAAACAAACATTTTCTAATGATGTTCCTTGTACTGTACGTGAATAGGGCCTCTGGCGTGACAGGGCCCGTGACCTACCAGGTACATCATTAGGGCACTGAAAAGGATACATGAAGGACAATTTTGCGTTTTTCTTTCCCTTTTTGCAGTTTTCTAATAATGTGGTTATGGTCCTGACTTGTTACTGTTACTACAAACCTGCGTTGAAGCTATAAGATCACAAGATGCCGGAAATCAAAGTTACCCCTTTAGGTAAGAATACAAGCCAGGTGATTTGACATCTGTCATTTAGTTTATGCAGCAAGGAATTCTAGCACAAAGTAGTGGAGCAAACGGAGACTTGCGACTGTGGACTTATTAGAAAACATAAAGATGCTTCCAGAATCCCTGCACTTTGTATTCAGTGAGACACTCAAACCTTTGGTTACCCTCTTGTGAAAGCACCCTGTGTTGTCTAATGGGTCACAAGTCAATCATCCATCTATACCGGGGGTATATCTGTTGGTAGCTTTTGGGGACGAGTTAGCTACACCTGATCTATACAAATCCATGTATGGTTCTGTTGTTTACAAATTAAATTCTAGTTTGTAGTTTATTTTCCTATTGAAAGAAGTGTGTATCACTTGCTAAATGCACTGGGTGGCTTTTCAAAGCTTTGCAGTTCTTTATAAGGTGTCACATCCGTTAAACCAACAATGCAGATATCTTGTATAGTTTTATGTATTATTGCCATATTTTCTTTCCTTTTTTTTTAAAAGACCTTTTTGTAAAATGAAACTCAAAAAAATCAATGTAAAATTGTCTTGAAATATAATTATGGTCCATTTAGGGAGAAATGTTGTTTCTAATGGTTTTTCGCCTCCTTTAAGGTTCTAGATTTGTTGTATGGTCGTACGTTGACTGTAGGAGTGCCTTATTGCTTTCCAATATGCATAATACTAGCATCAAAACCAACAATCACAACTGCATAAGTCATTTAACTCTGTAAAGGAATAACTCCAAGGTTGTGTCAGACTGTGTTCTTTAATAGCGTGGATGTATTAAGCGATCATTAAAATATTGAGAAACTGTTATTGCTGCAGTCGTTCAGATTCCCAAACAAAAATGGAACCATGAAGTTAGAATACCAGCTTCCAATATACACAAGGGGGATTTTGAGATGTCTCTGCCTTCTTTTTTTGTTGTTTGTACCGATGTTCCTTGTACCCCTTACACATGAAACAAAGTTAGGACTCTTCTTGGGGAAGGGAATAACCCTTTCATTGCACTCTCCCCCAGGTGCTGGTCAAGATGTCGGCCGCAGCTGTATTCTGGTGTCTATTGGAGGGAAGAATGTAATGCTGGACTGTGGCATGCACATGGGATTTAACGATGACGTGAGTGCCAGACACATTAGCAACAGAATGGTGAACGTCCAAAATGTTTCAGCGAACTGAAGTTCTGATCAGGCTTTCTAAAAATAATTAGTGTTAATTTTAGAGCTTAATTTTAGAGTATACACAAATCTACGTGCTGGCTGTCTACTAAATGTGTGGATAATAGTTACACCTGATAAATCATTCTCCTTTGAAATCTGAATGATTTCTCAGTGTGGTACGGAGGATTAGCCATGGTCTTGCAGTAACCACCTTACTTTCTTTCTCTTAGCGACGCTTCCCGGATTTCTCTTATATCACACAAAATGGCCGTCTCACCGAATTTCTGGACTGTGTTATTATCAGGTAAAGGAGGTGATTGTGTAAGTTAAGTGCGCAGTGTGTGGTACATATATATGCTTGTCCACCCATCTTTCATGTTACTATTGTTAGAAGCCCAGGCACCTTTCCTGAAACAAAGGTATGGTGTGAAAATGAATTTACCTTTTATAGTAGGTGCCCTTCCAACACTGACACAGAAGTGTGTATGCACTGTATGTGTGCCATACTTTTGTTGTAGCAATTTAATTTTTCTGGGAAGTGTACAAGGGAGATTAGTGGAAATTGGTACTTTGGCTGCTCTTGTTTGTTGTAACTGAATATATGGAACAACTTCCAATGCAGTAAAGGAGGCATCTTTCTCTTCACAGCCACTTCCACTTAGATCATTGTGGAGCGCTGCCTTACATGAGCGAAATGGTTGGGTTTGATGGACCCATCTATATGTCTCAACCTACTAAGGCCATCTGCCCTATCTTGCTAGAAGATTACAGGAAGATCACTGTGGACAAGAAAGGGGAGACCAACTTCTTCACCTCTCAGATGATCAAGGACTGCATGAAGAAGGTGGTGGTTGTAAACCTGCACCAGACAGTACAGGTGAGGCGGACAGTATCTGTTTGAAGAAGAGACCTGCACAGCATCACTCGTTTCAGCCTAGCAGCATCCCTGGATATGGATTTAGCACGTTGCTTGTTTCTTTCTAAGCATGTTGTGGTGTAGAGAGACTTTAAGACAGATCTGCAGAGCGCCATTTTATCCCCATCCATTGCATGGTGAGCACTTTAGTGTTGAAGATCTTTTACATTCTGTTCCTTAGGGATGTTCCGTGTTTTCACATCTTTTGCCACAAGACTTTCTGAACATCATTCGTATATAACTAACACTGCAGGACACCATTTTCTATCATTATAATTTGTGGAAATTATCTTTAGTGACCCTCTTTCCTATCTTTTCAGGTTGATGATGAGTTGGAAATTAAGGCATACTATGCTGGCCATGTTCTGGGCGCAGCTATGTTTCAGATTAAAGTGGGATCTGAGTCTGTAGTATACACCGTGAGTATAAATACAGGAATGATAATATATGAAGTAATGGTGCATGTTTACTTTTATTCAGTGCTCATGGACACAGTGCCGTGCAAGATAGTCACAAACGCTCTCTGCTTACACAGATAAACACAAGCAGATTGTCAAAGGTCATAAAAAAACCCAATCTTCTTGTTCTTAGGCACTTTCCCTGGGTCCCATGATCTTTTAAAGATCTCAGAGATGGTCAACTCTCTGATCATTTTTAGTTCTATTATGTAGTTAAGTGCAGCAACATTTTCATGTCCAATTCCCGACTACTTTTTGTCTCTGAGCCTGTTTTGTTATTTTAACACACACACAGGCTTTGGTTTGGGTGCATGTTTCTGTTAAAATGAAGGTAGTCCATCAAAAAAGAAATGGGTATAACCTACATCTGCAGCTCCATATGTGTTGTAATGTACCCTGTGGAATGTTACTCTACATCTGGGTTTCTCAACCAAGGGTGCCGGGGATCCCTGATGTCCCACGGCCTCCTGCCAAGGGTGCTGGGTCCCCAGTGGGAACCTCCCTCGCTGCCTGGAGACAGAAGCTGCTATTCGCTCTCCTTTTTCAGCCTGGCACAGAGGAGAGCGACGAGCCTCTATGTCTCTAGTGCAGGATGTGCTCCACTGAGAAGCGTACAAGTTTGAGGTGTGTGGGAGGAAAGAGGGAAGGAGTGCGGGCTGTGTGTGTGTGTGTGGGGGGAGTGAGTGTGTATGCCTGTAAGTGAGGAAGTGATGAGTGAGGTCGGAAGAGCTGGGGTGCTCTGAGATGTAAAAAATTCTTTAGGGGTGCCCCTGCTCAAAAAAAGATTGGGAATCCGTATTCTACATTGTGAAATATATCAGTGATGCTGCAACATTCCAGCCCTCTGCTCAGATTGAAATGTAATACTGTTTGTGAAAGCCAAAATGCTGCAGTGATATGGCAGTGCTCCTCTAATGACTGGATGTTTCTTGCACCACAGCGTTACATTCTTAGAATGACTTTGCTGTCAGTAATTTTAAGCTTCTGGTTACGGTTTTGCTTGTGTTGGTATCCCAGTGATTATTTTTTATTTCCTTTTGTGTGCAGGGTGATTACAACATGACTCCAGATCGTCATTTGGGGTAGGTTCCCCTCTATCAAACTATAGTCTGTCTTCAGTCTATAGGTGTACCCAACGTTTCATTAAAATCTACATTGTGGGACACTTACAACTTTTGACTTGCACATAAAATGACAGTTTAGGTGAAAATCGGTACAATACTTTTTGACGATGGTGAAAAGTGCGATCCTCAACACTTATTTTTGCTCTGATCTTTAGATATAGCAAAATGTGCAATTCTAGAGCATGTTTTCTTTGTGTCTTTTTCAGAAGGTGCATATCTATCTCATCACAGTTTTTAATATATTGAACTCTCAATCAGTATTTCTTATGAGTACTAGTGACTATGTAGGGTTTGGAAGTGTACTGGGAATTCACAAATACAAGATAGTTACTTGCAGTGTGAGTTCTTCTACTATAAAGTGAGTTTGTCCACCATAGAGGTTAATGAGTTTTTTTCAATCCCTCTCAGAGCCGCTTGGATTGATAAATGTCGTCCTGATTTGCTCATCAGCGAATCCACTTATGCCACAACTATCCGAGACTCGAAGCGTTGCCGGGAGAGAGACTTCCTGAAGAAGGTCCATGAGTCTGTGGAGAGGGGAGGGAAGGTACCTGTCATTCTGTTTCCTTCCTTTGTCTGGCATTGAAAATAGATTTATTGTTTTGCACTCTTATCCATTCATCTCTTTCCTGTTGATGGCATCTCAGTCACATATAACTGTAGTAAAGCTATGATGATGCAAGATGTGGAATACCATTCTTGCATGTGTCCTTGGTAGTGAGATCGAATTTCTTCCTGCCGAATGTATAAGGTGTTACCTTCTTTATTTGGACTAACAATAGATATTATAAGACAAGCTTCTGAGTTCTCCTCTCTTCCTCAGGTCAGCAATACTCATTACAGAGATTCCATGAGCTTAACACAGATGTAAAAAAACAAGATAATCTAAGACAGATGTGGAGAATTCATGGCCAAAGGGATGGTTACTAAACAGACAGGAAGAGAGAGAACTCTCAAAAGCTTGCCTTTTATAATATCAATTCTTAGGCCAAATAAAAAAGGTATCACCTAATACTGAAGTGCTCATTTACTCTGCATGATTGCAACTGGACAAACATGACTATTTCTACATAAATCACACTGAAAGCTTTGTAATGTAGGTTCTCTCTTATGGCAGGTTCTCATCCCTGTGTTTGCTCTTGGGCGTGCTCAGGAGTTATGCATCTTACTGGAAACATTTTGGTAAGAACCAATTTCTAGGTTTAGACTTGTACCAATTGTATTGCTACAGGAGAGCTGTAGTTACTGTGCAGGTTGTGACGCTTTTTTATGGAACAACATTTTAGTTCGTCATCGTTGGCCACAAGCTTTCAAGCCTTCACAAGTACCTTCAGTTATATGATCAGGACCACAAATTAAATGCCACCTCTTCCAACTTCCACAAAACAGAGCCTTTAGTAAAAACCTCCTTTCATGTATCTCCTACAGGTCTGTTTTTATTTATAACTATAATAATGCTTAAATGTATGTGCATGTGACCTATACACAATACAGAGAATCAGAGCCAGATGGTGTTACTTTATCACTGGAACACTGTTGGGTTATTCTCCCATTACTGTAGGTAGATCTCACCAAATCTGCATCTAGTCGTATATATCAGGGTAATATATGGTGCAGAGAGAAGGGAACTACAGTTAACTTGTTCTGTCGCTTACACTGTTGGATGTTGCAGAATATGATTAAAAGATATTTCTGCTCATTTGCCAATAGTTAAAGTTGTACAGTTGTGGTGTGGTGAAGTGGCGTAGTGAAACGCTTTTTCTTCTGCCTCAGGGAACGGATGAACCTCAAGGCACCGATTTACTTCTCCACGGGTCTGACAGAGAAGGCAAATCATTACTACAAGCTCTTCATTACCTGGACCAACCAGAAGATCCGCAAAACCTTTGTACAGAGGAACATGTTTGAGTTTAAGCATATCAAGGCATTCGACAGGACTTTTGCTGACAACCCCGGTCCCATGGTAAGAGACTGTTTCCAGGTTCAATGTGGCAATAATGATAGATTTATTGATACTTTGTGAGCACCTTTAAATAATATGGTCATTAATGTAGCAATCCCACTTAATATTTCACTCCAGAAACGATTCTTTTAAAAAAATCCCCTTTAATATGCCTTCATTATTCTGATCACATAGTAATTGTGAAATTGTTTTGTAATATATATGTGGAGGAACAATTTGTAAAATTTTATATCTGCATAAAAGATGGATGCCATTGTGAATGTCTTCAGAACTACTTAAACCTCTCACCCGTCATAAAGATATTAAGCATCGATTCCTTAATTTTCCCTAGCAAAAGTATTGCATACTCCATATGTCCTGGAATTTGTCATCATATTGCTGTGGGTGCAAATTTTAATAAGATAAGGTTATCACAACAAAATAAAGGTATCAGAATGTATGAAACCCAGGTTAAAAATTCCATCTGAATTATTTGTGTTGTCACGTTGTTGTTGTTGCAATGTCGATATATGTATTGCAAAGTAAAACGGCTGATTTTAATCTGTTCCTCGCCATAGGGGCACATGAGGATTTTAATCTTTTTGTATCCGCTAATAATCATCATGAGGAAGTTACGTTTTGTGCTTCTGATTTCGCCTGGTAGGTTGTGTTTGCGACTCCAGGGATGCTGCATGCTGGCCAGTCCCTCCAGATCTTCCGCAAATGGGCAGGGAATGAGAAGAACATGGTGAGAAGTGTGGGATGTAGTAGTGTATTGTGTCTGCATCGTTTAAAAAGACTGAGTGCCACAGGATACTGTTTTCTATTAAAGTCCATAGAGCGATTTCGACTAAGATTCTCGCTTTCCTGTTAGAGCACGAAACACCATTCTGAAAGGCATGACGTGCGCCTGCCATATTTGGATCCTTTGAAGTGTGGGATGCTCATCAGGAGTTAAGGCTTTAAAATGTGCACTTTGTTAGTAGGCGAGGCCCTAGGGAACCCTACTAAACCTCTCATTTATTGTTCACCCCTTTGCTGGCAGGGGGTGTTGCATAGCCGTGTTAAAAGCTCCACAGGCAGCAACGGTATTAATAAGGCTTCTAGGGCATATATACACCTAATGAGCTACCAAAGTGCATTGTTGAGTATTATCCTAGCAATTTTCCAAAATGTTCTATCATCTGTTTTCAACTTATGAAGTACCGAATCTGCCTCAAAGACATGCGTTTCATTTTGCTTTAGGGTAACTGTTTTCTCAGATGATAACACTGGCCCCAGTTTGCACGTTCACCTGCTGTGCATTTCTTCCCGTACAGGTGATCATGCCTGGTTATTGTGTGCAGGGCACAGTGGGACACAAAATCCTAAGTGGGCAGCGCAAGTTGGAGATGGAAGGGAGGCAGCCGGTGAGTTCCCTGAATTACAAAGCAGTGTCTGCCAAATAGGAGACACTTGTGTAGGGAAAAATAGATTGTATTGATGTCTTTGGAATTTGTTGTAGACCGCACAGCAAGCTCCAGCAATCATAAACTATATTCAAGTTAGAGAATCTTGCAGTTGACATGTCATCTCCTACCACCAGCTGGAGGTGAAGATGCAAGTGGAATACATGTCATTCAGTGCCCATGCTGATGCAAAAGGAATCATGCAGCTGATTCGTCAGGCAGAGCCACGTAATGTATTACTGGTGCATGGAGAGGCCAAAAAGATGGAGTTCCTCAAGCAGAAAATTGAACAAGAGTTTCGTAAGTGTTTTTTTTTTCTTTTCCCCTTCTATTTTGACTTCCCTTTTTTTTCCCATTCACCCCCAGCTCCAGGGGAAAGTTCTGTAATGTTCAACAAGTCCAATTGGTACACACAATCTGGGGCTATTCTCTACCAGTTACACAGGCTTTCACTGATCATAGTTTCATAGAGAACCAGACAAAAAAAAGTATAGAGATAGATGTGCTCAGAGCTGCTCCACATGGGAGCTGGTGTTTGTTATATTAATGGTATTTCTGTTCCTTACAAAGGCATTGACTGCTCTATGCCTGCTAATGGGGAGACTGCCACCATCATTACCAACCCAAACATCCCAGTTGATATCTCACTTGGGCTGTTGAAGAAAGAGACTGCCCTTGGTAAGTTGCTATGAGAATAGTATAATGTATCGTATGGGTAAAGCCTTTTATAGCATCATCTTCTATTCAGGATACTAGTGTTGTACCAAGTTCTACATTTTGCTGGGTACCCGACAAAAATGGGCAATTCCATCTGGAATTCCACCGGCCGTGTACCCTGCCCGGGTAGCATATGCTTAACTGCAGCCGGCGGAGGGTGAGGAAGACCGCTGCGGAGGGTGAGGAGGACCGCTGCGACATCGTGGGAGCAGCAGCAGATGTCCTGGTGGCGGTGGTAGCAGCAGACGTCCTTGTTCAACTGGGGGGAGCAGCGGAACACAGCACACAGCTGATGCCGGGGGAACCATGTGACCGGAACTGGAGCGTTCCTATTGTATAGCTGGGGAGGAGCTGTCTGTCCAATAGTAACTCTCCTGCTCTGGTCACATGGTTCCCCGGCTGTGCGCTGTGATCCGCTGCTCCCACCAGCTGAACAAGGACTTCTGCTGCTGCCACCGCCACCAGGACATCTGCTGCTGCTCCCACGATGTCGCCGCGGTCTTCCTCACCCAACGTCGCCGGCTGCAGATAAGTGTTGAAGTCTTTTTAGCTGCTCTGAAATTACCCGGTGCCGGTCCCAGCCCTCTGCTGCCAGGTCCGGGTAATTTCTGGGAAGCTAAAAAAGCACCGGGTAATTACCTGGTACTCGGTACATCAGTACAGGACACCAATCCCTCTTGGACTGTACTTCCATTCTTTAAAGTTTCTTCCCTTTTGCAACATCACTGCTAATCGGGCGTGAACTGCATTGTTTTGCCGTGTGTTGTTGGTCTCCCAACGCTGAAGGGATTAAGGCAGGCTACACTTATAAACAGTCTTCCTCTGCTACTTATCCTAGCTTAAACTCTCTTCCCTAAGAGTCACTTGTTCTAGTTGGAGAAACGTGTTGACTCAATCAAAGTGTCTTCTTTTGTATTATCTCTAGGGCTCGTACCAGACTGTAAGAAGCCCAGACTGATGCATGGAACACTTATAATGAAGGATAATGTGAGTAAAATCCTCTCTTCATATTTTTTAACCTTATTACGTCTGACCTGTCCATCAGCATTGAAAGAAATCAAGCACTATTGTTATCAAGTCTGTTAAATGCATTGTCCACACATCATCATATACTTACACATGGCAAAGCACCATCTAAGCATGCTTTAGGACCTCTTGATGAGCTGACATTAAACAAACATTTCCAATTTGTTTTTTAACTTTGGTAAAATATAAAAATGAAAATAAACAAGGAATAGTCTATGTAAAAATAATAACATTATTTGCAATTAAAGGTAGTTGCTAAATAATTGTAAACATTTTAGAAGTTGACGTTGCTTAACATGTATGTATGATATTTATTGGCTGCCTCATGTCCCGCTGCAGAGCCTCCGTCTAGTCTCTCCTGAGCAGGCGTTGAAGGAGATTGGCCTTGGGGAGCACCAACTGCGTTTCACCTGCAGGTTGCATGTTCAGGATGCCCACAAAGAGCAAGAGACTGTGCTGCGAATCTACAACCATCTGAAAAGGTGAGCAACGGCTCACAGGACAGCCAGATGGGCAATGATGAGAACACAAAGTAAAGGAAAGGATCTTTGTTTCCGCTTCTAACCAATACAAATTGTTATAATGCGGGGGTATCTAACCACTGAAAAATAGAAAAGTCACGTCATTAATTCTAGTTCTCGCTGACTTTGGTGTTGCACAAAAACTCCTGTGGTATCAATAATATAAATAAAGTTCATAGATGTAAGAACGGAAAAGAAAAACGAGAGGAGACAGACAATGAACAAGAACAGAAGAAACCTTAACAAACTGGAAAAGCGTATGGATTGGCACTCTGAAATACCTGCTCCAAAAAATAACCATCAAATCTAAATTTAAAAATTAATAAGCAGTCCTTTTATTTCATACATAAAGGCATAAGTTAAATAAATCACCTAAAATTAGTACCAATAATTTAATAACATACTAAAAACATCATATTATATAAGATATTGTGTATATGTATAAACGCATATATGTATATGTGTAATAGTTGTTATATTGACACAAGTCAAAAGTCAGGCAAGTGGTAAATTGGAGGGAGGTATCTGATGCATTGCAAAAGTAGTGCTAACAGTACCCAATGCGGTCTAGGTTCCACATTTACATAAAGTTAGTCCCCAAAATGGAAACGGATTGGGACACAAAGTAAATTGCTCTATACTCCACAAAAGGGACTGAAGGGCCTTATCAGAGCGGTGTAAATTGGAAATAGATCAGTGTTCTGCAGGTGAAGACAATGAGATGCTGTGCAACAAAATGTCATTAATATCACAATGTACGTGCAGGATCAGTCCTACAGCAGCAGAGGGTGCTACAGTGCAGTATAGGAGAATACATTTCATTCTGCTGTTGCTCGGGTGCAACAAAATGTAATTACGACCTTGGAAGTGGACTGTGGAGAAATCCCTTTATAGCAAACCAAACAAGTTAGGAGGGCCTATGCATTCCCCCTCACTACTTCTCGTTTGGCGTTGGTTGATGGATAGTCACCATCATGATAGTAGCTCAGTTATCTGGACTTTAAGCTAATGTTTTGTTTTTGTGCAGTGTCCTTAAGGATCGCTCTGTGCAGCATCTCCCCGATGGCTCCATCATGGTGGAATCTATTCTCCTCCAGGTTTCAACCCATTCAGAGGATCCAGGAACAAAGGTCCTGCTGGTGTCCTGGACATATCAGGTTAGCTTTGGTTTGATAGTTTTAAGTAAACATGTTCCTGTAGAATAACTGGTAAACTCATGAATAACGAGGATTCATTCTTGCACTTCAATAGAAAAAAGAAAAAAAATCATGGTTTTGTTGATTATGTGCATAGTTTGGCTTAAAGTACTTTAACTGCGAAAATGTGGCCGAGAAATACATGGTCATAGCCAATTATCATATGTGTGTGTGTATACTTCATTAGAGTAAATACTGTTTGGCATCATATGCACATTAAAGTATCCTGTGCGCTCATGGAAATATATCCTTTTATTTATTGCTCCCTCAATACTGTATGTATCTATATATTGCACTAAATGTATTCACAAAATGGTAAAGTAGTGTCTACCCAAATGCCTGTCCTGGTTATTTGGACTAATCATATAGGATCCATTATGGGACTCAATAAAAGAAAAAGTTGAGAAGCATACTTAAATTAAAATGATAGGAGTAGTCACTTCGGATAAAAAACAGCAGATGTATTACTTGAAACACGTTAGCAACTTGGTAAATCAGATGGACGCAGGCATCAATAAAACCATTTTGTTTGATATTTTTGATCTATCTATCCTGGGTGGGGATTAGCAGCTGTGGTTATTGTAGATCCCCAATAATGTATATAGGTATATCTTCTCTGGAAACCTTATTGTGCATATTCAAGAGCACTATTGCCGCCTTCTGCAGCATGGTCGGTTTGAGTGGAGTTTCCATAGTACATGGAATGCTGCATCAAGTTTAAACCATTGAGTACTAGAGGGGCCAGCAATGCCATTGCTTTGCACTTTGTTACTGGCCCACCTGGCACTCGAGGGGTTAAAAGGTAGTATTAAACCCTGGAAAAATCAATCTAGCAAAACCGATTCCTAAGTACTGTATTACACTCTCCAAATGAGCTGTTCCCTTAGGCCCAGAACCACAAAACGTTAAGTAACGTAACATTAGCCTAACCTAACATCACCTTAAGCCTAACCGTGTAATCTTCAAAGGCCAATAATGTAATGTTTTTTCCCGTAAAGAGCAGAGCATTAACTATAATGGCCGCTAGGGTAAAGCCACATTTGTGTCATTATCACTAACAGCTCATATCCACTAAAGGCAGTTATGGTTAACACATGGACTTAATGTTATGTTATATCATACCTAAACTTGGTGCTGCATAAAGACCTCGAAATAGGGCTTTTACAGTGGGATGGGTGTAACACCATTAAGCGTAATTTAACTAAAAGCGTTATTTCCCTCTCCTCTCTCTTTTCAATTTGAGCTGAAAACCTGTTTCAGGGTCTGGATCAGAGTAACACCAAGACAAACCGTACTTAACATTATATGACTGGCTAGATAACACAAGGTTATGGCTTTGCTAATGATACGTTAGAAAAACACTGTTTTTGCAAATAATTAGCTTTTGAGGATACATGTTAACTGCCTGGAACATAACATCCTATCTGGTTTTAGGTAACATAACATTATGAACCCTTAACTGAGCTTTGTGGGTCATCTAGTTTAACCACACACACGCACACACCTCACCACGTTATTTCTCTGTATGTCGCTCATGGGTATCTATAGCTTTATTGAATTTTTTTTGTCTTTATTCTTTTTCCTTTCTGCCCAGGATGAGGAGCTGGGAAGTTTCCTGACATCACTACTGAAGAAAGGATTACCTTAGGGAGCAAGTTAGGTCACTTTAGCCGGCGCTGTATCGGTATGAATGTGACCTTGAGAACAATAACTTTATACTGGTCTGACTTATAGCAGATATGTTCTAGCTTTCAGGAATCCAGGCCTACAACATTAGTGTTTCCATCCTTGAACATAGCAGGAGATCTTATTGGAAGGTGAATTATAGGAGGCTACATGTGATATAAAAGCTGGGAAGTCCCTCACACAAATGGCATTCAGAGAGAAGCCACAGACGTATCTGTTCTGTTTTTCGGGTTTTTTTTTTTTTTAATGCTCAAGCTCGTTGAAAAGTCCCTTGAATTACTGAGCTGAACTTTGGTGACCCTTCTGATAGTTAAGATTACAGCGGGAGCATTGTGTAGACAAAATGGGAATTCTGGTAACAACTCTATTTCATGTTTGTGGTCTTTTTTTTATTGATCACAAACTGCATGATCTTCATTTGCTCCATGGAACAAGATGATGTATGTTTTATTATTATTTTTGTAATAAAGTAAATTTTTAGCCTTTTATCCCTATATCTTATTTTTTATCAGTGTTAATCAGCAGCAACAGTATGACACTGGGATTCATTAACCTTTCTTTGCATGTATTATAACACTGCGATCCCGCTGACTGGAATGGCAGTTAATGCTGGATCACTGTACGATAACCTAAATCTTGGCGAATCTCCTACTTTGGTCCAGATCCACAAAGCTCTGTTAAATCAGTGCTCATAACATCATGTTATCAAAATCAGTAACGGACGTTATGTTCCATGAGGTTCCCCCAATCCACAAAGCTAATTTATATGCAAAAACAATGGCCGTTGGTAACCTGACCAAGACATATATTTTATTAGTCCCAAGTGCTATAGACATATCACCTTCAAGAAATACTGTCACGTATGGTGCACCTGTGAGCATGTGACCTGCATACGGGAAAAGGGTCAATACACAGCTACCAAGCTGACCCACTTTTCTTCTTCCACAAACGTCTATCAAATGAGTTATATCTCCCCTCACTCCGTCCCAATATACCATCTGCCTCGCACAGCACACTTGTGAGCACGTGGCTTATCTATGCAACCAGGTTTAATACACACGGTTAACCTAGCCAACTCCCCTTTCTCCTGCACAAGGTACTTCACATGAGTTAATATTTACCCCCTTACTCGATTGCAATCATATCTATACACTGCAATCACCCAAGAAATATGCAGATAAAAATATGTATCTGCTAGGGTCCAAGGTCCCTGTTTTAATAAAGAAAAATTATGCACTTAACACACACCTGTTATAGCAAAAGGTGTCTGAAAATGTAAGTTACACACGCTAAAGCGTGGAAAAAAAGGGGGGATGGGGGAGCACCGGTGGAAGGCTGGTATAAAACCTAAATTGGTTGTGTAATGCTCTATGACAATATGAAGGGTTTTGTGGGTGTAAAATAATTTTTAACACTCACACGGCCTTGTGCGAATGCTGTCGCATCAAGGTATCTTTAAGACTCCCTTTTCTTTCTTCTTTTTTCTTCCTTCTTTCGTCTCCTTTCTGTCTTCTGGATTCTTTCGCCACCTTGCGTCTGTATTCTTCTTCTCCTACTTCTTTGATGTTTATCTCACCCTCGGAATAAATATATACACAAAATATGTGAGCAAACTGTGATTGTATCAGGGAAGGTATCAGGATATATAGTAAGAATATATATAAAACACTCACACGGGCATGTGTGCGTGCGCTCTAAGGGATGGTATCTTGGTCTTTCAGGGGCAGTCCCACTTCTTAAAGTAAAGTTAAAGCTCTAAAAACAGAAAGTCAAAAGCCACACCTTAGTTAAAAGGCAGAAACAAAATAAAATGTTACTACTCACACGGCCAAGTGTGAGTGCACACTTGGATATGGTATCTTTGGGTTCTCCTTCTAAGGTCCCAGCTGGGAAAGGTCCACTGGTGCTGAACGTGGGTCCTCACCCCCCCCCCCAATGGGTCAAAAAGTTCTGAGCCCGAGAAATTCAAGGCCAAGGTCTTTATTAAATGAAATGAACAATAAAACAACAAAGCACAGCTAACTCAGCCCGTGAGTTACTCTGTGGACAGGTAAAAAAGCCAGTCTTTAGGGAATCGAGCAGGACTTGTGGTACTGCAGCTGAACTGCCTCCGCGTCCGGATGTAGCGCTGCACGTCCGCGTGTCCCGCTCCCGACGGTGGCTTGATAGGGTCAAAAATACTGGGGGATTTTGAGCTAAAGCGTGCAACAGTTCATTCAGAGCCCAAAGCAGTACTTATTAAAGATTGTTTTAATATAGATAATAGTGCTTTAGATTACCGAAAAAGATTATTACAAGAAAATACAGTTACAATAAATGCAAAAAAGTTAAAATAAAAGGATAAAACATAAGTAGAAATTACTATACTTTACCATGTCATAGGTTTTTCCCAGAGAGGCCTCTGGTGTAGCAAAGTTGAGAACTCACATGTCTGATCCCAAAACACACCACTTGTTGAATGCTGCTTTTCATACCTTGCTAAGACTTATGTACCATTCTTCCTCCATTGAAACAACATAAGCTCATCCCTGTTGTAAATCAGCTCTCCTTTACAGTCTTGACTGGGGGGTGGGGGAGAGAACTCCTCTAAAAATACGTTTAAAATCTGACTGGATATATAACACACTCATAACTTAATTTCCCTAATACTTAGACGTCAGTCATATGAATAGGTTCAGGTCATTTTGGTGAATATAACAATACTCATTTTAACCGGCATTATTATTTTTAAGACAAACTGACCACATTAACCCCTGAAGCACAAGATTGATTAAAACACTTTATACTCAGTTTTATTACAAACACATGGAGACACCTGTGCACAAAAAGGAACATACCTGCGAGATATCCTATTCATATGCAAAGTATATTTAAATGACTCCTAGTAGCATATATCCCAGGTATCTTGGGTGTACTTTTTTTTTTTTTAGTGCACTGAGGAAGAAGGGAGACGCTACAATCTGGGGCAGCAACATCCCTGCTCACTCTACACTGGGGAGAGAGGTGAAGCCTCCCCAGGTGGGTTGCCTGCCAATGCTTTACTCCATCATCCTACCCTGTAAGGGATCTAAGATCCATCTGTCTTCATTGCTGGGTTTTTAATTCCTGCTGCATCAGGGAACCTGCTGAGCTTCCAGTGTAAACTTGTCAGAACATCCACCAGCTCCTGCTTCCCACGTGTTTCATATGAACTCACATAATGCAATGTGTGAAAATAATGCTTACATACATTTCATAAAGGATAGTGTCTCTCTCTCGATAGAGATATAGAGATATATATATATGAGAGAGAAAGAGAGAGAGAATATATATATATATATGTATACATCTGCAACAATCTATGTTCCCAAGCAGTCATCTATCCAAGTACTAATCGCGCCCGATGCTGCTTAACTTCTGTGATCGGACGAGAACCCGGTGTGTTTAATATGGTATGACTGTTGCCTACAAAACTATTAATATTTTGTAATATAAAGCAAAGCGTTAGGTAACGATTATGAAAATGCAATGCGGTTGTATAAAAAATGGATAAATTGGGTAGATACTTCTGGGGGTCCTATGGAAAGGATTGTCGCAGTAGCCACCTCCCCCAGCGCTGCACTTTTTCCAGAGTTCCAGTTGCAGCACCGAAAATAGTAAGGACTGCTATTTCTGTATGGAAAATACAGCTAAACCCCATTATAACACGATCCGTTACAACACGAATCCGCTTATAACGCGATGCAAGTGCGGCTCCCAATTTTCGGATTTATGAATACTTTACAACACAATTACTGGTATCTTACATACTTTATTTTACAATACATACAATTGTACATTATTTTTAATGCGATCTGCTTATAGCGCAATGTGATTCTTTGGACCCCAAGCACAGCGTTATAAGGGGGTTGAGCTGTAATTGCTTATTTGAAACTGCTCTTATTTTCAGACCTAAAGGTTACATTAAATGAAAGTTTCCTATCCTTTTATTCATAAACTAGAACCCACCGAAAGACTATTGGTTTTGTGCTGCGGTGTTGGCTGAGAAAACAGATGGAAACAAAATATAACAGGAAATTCAAAGGTACAGCCCACTTAGCAGATATTACAGTGCATTGCAGTGAAAGGGTTAAGTCAGGTGTGGGCAATCAGTGGCCTGTAGGATATGATGGACATTGGAATGGCCTGCGTGATGATACCCGGGGCCACCCCTAAGCCCCACCTCTCCTGCCTTCTTGTGTGGTCCTGCGCCCAGCCGACACTCTCCTTAGTTGCGTGGCCCTCTCACGCCAATCCTCCCCGCCGTTGCACCCAGTCAGCGCTACAAGTTGGGCCCAACTTCCACATCCACCCGGGGGTCCGCAGCTGCCTTAAAAAATAGGTTGGAATGTGTAGGTGAATAGGTGCACTCACTCGACCACAAGCAACGGGTGCCCGAAAATCCACCCGCTGGGGCAGATGGATATAATAAACATAAATTTTCAAGGTGAAGATGCTTGACAAAGGTCAGTGTTAGTGATCGACATGTCGATTGGTTTGGATTAAATACCACTTTTTTTTTTTCAAAGACCCTCGGAGTGCTGCTTCTTTCATCCCCTTGGATTCGTTTATTTAAAAATAAATAAAAACGGTTGGCCAACCCAACGTTATGTAGCTTTTCAAATGTAGCTGTCAAGGCCTAACTGGGAAAAGTACAGTGTAACAATATTAAACCCTTTGAGTCCCCAAAAAGGCACAGCACCAGAGTGACCCTGACCCCCCGTAAAGTCAGGATAATGTGATTGCGATGCCCCCCACAGTGATGCAAATGGAACAGGAGCGTCCATCTCTAAGGTTCAGATCTCGTTCACCGCTCACACGTAATCGCCCCTAGAAAACAAGCAACAATGGGCATGTCAGCCCTTATGACATGGAAGCTACGTCCTGTGGTGCCCTGATGCAGGGGTGCGCAAACTGGGGGGCGCGGGCAGTTGCAGAGGTCCCGCGCTCTTCCCGCCGGCATTTACATTAAATGCCGGGGGATCAAAAATGGATCAATAACAATTATATAATCTAACAGGATTTGAACATATATATTCATAAGCAGAGGCTGTAATTTTAATCACTTTAGTGTAAGAGCATTCTAAACTAGTGGTATTCAACCTTTCTTTGGTTAAGGAACCCTACAATTATATTGTGAAATTCTGCACAACCCCAAACCTCTCTAATAGCGCTTCTGAGATCAGATGCACTGTAAGGAACCCCAACCCTCTCTAATAGCACTTTGGAGATCAGATGCATTGTAAGGAACCCCAACCCTCTCTAATAGCGCGTCTGAGATCAGATGCATTGTAAGGAACCCCAACCCTCTCTAATAGCGCTTCTGAGATCAGATGCATTGTAAGGAACCCGAGCCCTCTCTAATAGCGCTTCTGAGATCAGATGCATTGTAAGGAACCCAACCCTCCCTAATAGCGCGTCTCCCTTTCAATGAATACCCACCCAGTGATTGTGTGTCTGTGAGAGTGTATATCTGTGAGAGAGTGTGTATCTGTGAGAGTGTGTGTCTGTGAGAGTGTGTGTCTGTGGGAGTGTGTGTCTGTGAGAGTGTGTCTGTGAGAGAGTGTGTGTCTGTGAGAGAGTGTGTTTCTGTGAGAGAGTGTGTGTCTGTGAGTGTGTGTGTCTGTGAGAGAGTGTGTGTCTGTGAGTGTGTGTGTGAGTGAGTCAGTGTGTGTGTGAGTGAGTCAGTGTGTCTGAGTGTTTGTGAGTGTCTGTGTGACTGTGCGTGTCACCCTCTCTCCGTGTCACCCTCACCCTCTCCGTGTCGCCCGCTCACCCTGTCGCCCTCTCCTCTCCCTCTCTGTCGCACTCTCCCTTTCTCTCTGTCGCACTCTCCCTCTCTCTCTGTCGCACTCTCCTCTCTCTCTCTCTCTCTCTGTCGCACTCTCCCTCTCTCTGTCGCACTCTCCCTCTCTCTGTCGCACTCTCCCTCTCTTTCTGTCGCACTCTCCCTCTCTCTGTCTCTCTCTCACCCACTCTCTCTGTCTCTCACCCACTCCCTCTCCCACTCACTCTCTCTCTCCCACCCACTCTCTGGATCTCTTAACTTAACCCTATATATCTTAACTGCCCTATACCTACACCGAAATAACCTATACTGCTTTCTTCCAGATCTAACTCTCGAGCTTCACATGGGAGACATCGGAATCCCCCCTAACCCAGAAGACAGGTAAGGAACACCTCCCCTCCAATGTATAACATTTCAGGAATGAGGGTAACTGGACATTGAGGGACTGCGGATCAGGTAAGATCCCAGGCGGGATTGCTGCTTTAGATATTGTGACGCGGGGGCGTCCAGGAACTAGTTATGGGGTTCAGGAAACTAGTCATTCACATATGGCTTTTTTTTCTAAATCTGACATTTACACACAAATACACACACACACACACACACACGTAACAAGGACTAATTGTAGTATAATGTAATACAATAAATAAACTTATGTCAAAAACGAATGTTGTTCTTACTAGAAATTTATTGATTTTTTTTTTTAAAGCGGGGCTGGGGGCGGGGCTAGGTGGCAAGTAGATTTTTTTGTTCGGCTAGTAGATTTTTGGGTGATTTGTCGACCACTGTACATTATATATATATGTATATATATACATTGAGCTGCAGAAGTCTCTAGTCTGTGATCATTGCCCAATGAAAATCCAGTATAATTTTGTCACCTGCAGCCCATGATTATGCCATACTCGCGTCTCGATCATTTTCATAATGTTGAGCTTGAGTTTGCAGGCAGGTCTTAGATAGACTGACCAGTAGAAGGCTGCAAGGAGCTGCTTTCAAAGCCTGATCTCCATATTTATAGCTCTGTACCAAAGTGCTCCACAATATTTATATTGCATAATAAGGGGTGTGCATACATTTCCTATAAATGTTTATTGGACTTGCTATACTACAAATATGTCAGAGCAATCATTACAGTGAGGACATCATCAACATACAAGACTGAGCAAAGTTGTACAAAAATAAACATTTGTTGTTTATAAGTTCAAAACGAAGCTGCATATATTACATCCATAAAGCAGCTCAGGAGCTCTTTAACCAACTGACCCAGAAAGATGTGACATGCTCTAAGCTGTACCCCCAATCATAGCAAAGCCACTCTCCCCAATTAATCGCTAGGAACTTTTCACAAGCAACTCCAGACAATCAAGAATCAACCAGCTGCATCAACCCATCACACTCAACTGATGAGCCCTACAGCACAGTGAAGCTGGGAAAGACAATAAAAAAACACCTGGACAGAATAGATTACTTTTTCACTACTCCCTTGTGTCATCATTTCATGATAACAAACAACTTACATCCAACTGTTACATATCCCTACTAGACATTCATGTACACAGAGGGTTTCTTATTTCCTTGCACACAAGGAGTAATGATAAACTAAATCATTTGACATTTCCTAAACAATATTTTTTTAATAAAAATGTTTTACCAGGAAGTAATACTTGAAAATGAGAGGTAACTCTCAATGTATGTCCTGGGCAGAGTTATAACAATATGTGCTTACATTAAAAGAACAGAGGTTATAGTCAATTCACAGACATATCATGGACAGATAGAGTTGGAAAATTGGATACAGGGGATAAAAGGGCTGGTGAGTTTCAGTTTGAAATAGAGAAGCTTTAACATTACCAAACATCAGCAAACGGCTCACACCCTTTGGCTGTGCCAAAGGCTGTCCACCTTTGGGGCGACGCAGATGTTCACTGAAGGGGTTCAATTTGAATGCAGCTGTGATTGCTACAAAGTTTCCAAGGCAATAGACAAGCATTTGGTTGCATTTTGATAATATCACGCATACACTCAAAATTAACTCTTTAGCAACTTCGTAATCTGCCATTATGATGGAAGTGTCCATAATCACAGTCACAATATGTAGACATTTAGATGTGACCGTTTTGGATTAAGCCACACCCACACAATTGCCCCATGCCCCCATTCCAAATCACAAGCACTTTACTCATCGGAATAACTGGCAACACTATGTACATATCACTCTATCCTCCCAAAACTAACTTTCCAAAGTAAAGCAAAGAAGTGCTCAATATGTTTTTACGGTCAGGGATTATGGGACGAAGTTGCCAAATGTTCATTTTTTAATGTAGGGGCTTATCAAGACTGCAGGCTTTTTAGGCTACTCTCCTCAATTCGCCATTCAGCCTGTGCCCTCAGAGTCACCATGCCCATTTCCTGTTGGCACTGCAAGCTAGAGAGTGGACTAGTGACTGAGAGGCCCTTTTCCCTACAAAGTTTGGCATCACAGAGTGTGTATACCTGCTTGGTGTGGGATGGCAGGGAGAAATTGAAACCACGGCTTATAGATGGTATGAAGTACAGGACCGGGTTGAGGCAGCTGTTAAAGCTGACCAGGGCTAAGGTAATTCGACGTAGTTTGTAGATGTGACTGAAAGCTGTGCAGTGCTGGATGATGCCCATTCTCATGAGGAAGTAAAAGAAGTGTGTGATGTGATAAGGCAAGAAGCAGAGGAGAGAGATAGCAAGGATAAGACTGATAATCCTCAGGGCCACTTTGCGGTGTGTGCTTGTTCTGATTTGGCACACCCGCCGTGCCATCACTGGGAATACCACTCCAATGATAGTGAAAGGGACCACAAAGCCGAAGATAAGGGCACACACATTATAAGGCAGAAGTCGATGCTGCCAACTCGTGGAAGAGAAATCCTCAAAACAAGACGTGCTGCTGCTGTTTTCTGGCACATTGACAAGTGGCCCACCCAGGATCAAGGGCAGCACAATGGCAATGCCTGTCATCCAGATACCAATGGTCAACACCAAAGGGTAGCGACTGGATTTCAGCCGGAGGTAGGTTAGTGGGTGCACAACGGCCAGGTACCTCTCCAAGCAGATGCAGGTGAAGAAACCAATGCTGAGGTAGATGTTGGCATAATAGAGAGTTCCAGTGATGCGACAAGCCACGTCACCAAACACCCAGTCATTGCCAATGTTATGGTAATAGATGCGGAAGGGCAGGAGGCATATGAAAGCAGTGTCCACCACTGCCAGGTTCATGAAATAGATATGTGCGCTCTTGGTACGCTGTGACCGGTGGCTCAAGAAGTATAGAGCTAAGGCATTCCCTGGCAGGCCGAGTATAAACATCAGGCTGTATGTAACAGTGAAAAACCCATACTGAAAGTCTGCTTGCAAACTGCATTCTGTACTGAAGTTGGTGGAAGGCGTTGTTGTTACCGGGGAGAATACCCACACAGCCATGAATACAAGGAAGAATTGAAGATCCTCTGATGGGAATTGTAGCAGCACAGACCAAATCTCATCTGCAAAGTTTTTTCAGGGCTGTCTGTTAAGCACCATCACATCTAGTGAGATCCAGTAAGGATGCAGACCTGAAGAGGGAAGTGGGAGTAATGGGCTGGAATTGCTGCAGGTCGATTCAATAAACATTTAAAGGATAGAAGAATCAGTGCTACAGTACTCTTTAAAGTAGTCTGCAGCGTAAGAAACCACAGGAAACAGCCTTTACTCCTCCTACACAAGTCTCTCACGTCACTGAAAGGTCCCACCAACAAGTCAAAAGGGCTAACCACAGTGATCTAAAATTAGCACCAGCTGCAGTAATGACTTCCTTGCATGTTACTTGTAACCCCTATAATTTAGCTCAGACTAACACCTAATGCTTTGGTGGGGGCCTGAGTCCTTCTTCTAGATACGATACCCCACACGTGGCTGTACGTCAGACAAGGGGAGGCTGACTACAGTAATGTTTATAGCACAAAGGTACTGTATTTATATGGTAATTGTCTTCATATACCCAGGTAAACCATATGATCTTGAACTGGAGGAACATTCAGTGCACACGCAATACATAGGAACATAATCCCCTCAAGACGCTGCGCAAGTGCGTCTGTGTCTCTCTCTCTGGTACCATCTGACCCTATGTATAAGGGCCTGTGTGAAAGTGCTGGCACACTGCTTTAGCTCTTAATTTGGGTATTTACGTAGCAGGCCTTTACTTCACAAATGCTTCCGTACCCTTTACTATGCTTCTGCTGAGGATCTCCTGACGGTGCGCGTGCCTCCTACTGATGTCCAATGGATGCCCCACTGGGCTCCACTCGTGGAGTCAACCTGCATTCCTTCCAGTCCGCATCTTCTGAGCTCGTGCGGATCGCTGCCTGGCTCTTAACCACCACTGGTCAGTCCTGAGATCCCTCTAGATGCGGCAGCTCCACAGGGCTTTTTTAAAGACTCCTTTCACCTTAGTCCCTCCTCTTTCAAGTCCATTGCCATTGGCTGATGTCATGGCTATCACGAGTCACATGCTGAACACACATTTGAGAGGAGCCTGGCAGTGAGCAGTGTGTGAGTGCTGCATGCATTTTACAAGGGGTTATTTACTCTTGAGCTGTAAAATCAGCAATGCACTGAAATAATTGGTTTACCTTCACAACATTAGCAATAATTTGAGGATAATTAAAATGATTGCAATTCTTTTAACCCTATTACAAAATAATGCACTGCTGTGAAGGCAGTAATTCTTTTACATCAGTCATATCTGATTTGTGAAAGTACCACAGAGGATGATTCACAATGAGATGTGTTGCTAATACCTGTGGCTTTTTTATTTGGAACAGCACAAACCTGTCCATTTCATTACCTTATGTTTTTCATGGCACCAGTGGGCAGTGCCGCAGACAGCTTTCCTGAGGCACAGGACTAGCGTTTCCACTGGGCCCCTGCCCCACCCGACCCGTCTATCTTTCACACCCCCATTTATCCCCTCCCGACCACCTCTCACACCCCCACCTCTCCTACACCCCCAACTCTCTATCCCTCACCTTTCTCTTCCACACCCCATCTGTCTCTACCATGCCCCCACCTCTCTCTCATGCCTCCACCACTTTCTCCCACCTCTTTCCCTCACACCCACACCTCTCTCACCCTCTCTCCCATAGACCCCCACCGCTCTCTCCCATAAACCCCCCCCAACTCTCTCCCTCTCTCCCCTCTTTCCCACACCTCCTCCCTCTCCCATACACATAATAACCCCTGATGCTCCCATACACATAACCCCCTCCACATAATACACACATAAAAAAAAAAACCTCCACGTAATACACAACAACACCCTCCCCCTTTACCTGGAGGCTTCTGGTGCCTCACCAATCAGCCCACCCAACTTCTGGCTCTGGGGCGGGGCCTACACAGGAGGCTGGCCACGAGCAGGGGAGAGAAGCCGTTGCAGGGTGGAAGGAAAGCTGGGGCCCGGCAGAGCTGGATGTGTATGTTGGGCCCAACTTCTGGCCAATATATGTACAAGAGATATAGAATAACAGGTGCAATATAAGAACAGTTAATTAACAGGTCATTAATTATGTGTATATATATATATATATATATATATAGATGTAGAGGTATCTGTACCGTGTTAGCCTTGCTTTAATAATCAAAAACAAATAGACGATACCGTTCTGTGGCTAACGAAATGCTTTTATTTGTGCGAGCTTTCGAGATACACTGATCTCTTCTTCCGACGGTGTTACATTGAAAAAGCAAGAAAGGTTTTTACTTAAAAACAGCGCATGCAAGAATGTTATCTATGACTGAAACCTAACACCCCCCCTGTGTAGTATGCGATTTATGACTTGAGGTGTTAAATAGTCCTTGAATGTTAGTGATGTAAGAGTGTGTGTGTGTATATAAATATAAATTGGTAAAGAGCCCACAGTTTATACAGCGCTTTACAAAAGGTGTGTGTGGAGTGGGAGTGTATATCAATGGTGTGGGTAGGTGTAGAAATGTAAGAGGCTGTAGCATTACTAAAAGTGTGTAGATACTATGTGGTCCCTATTGGTATATAGGGATGGAATTGCATAGAGTATTTGTATGTGTAAGAGACAGCTGTGTGTGCATTCATATAGTGCAGTATGTATAGACATGGCCTTTAGCACTCATGGGAAGAGAGTTCTTGCATATCAGTAGTGACTCATAAAACTTCTGTCTCGGTTTAGGCCATCGTCCCGAACAGTTGTATAAATTTGTATTCATGCAACCGTCTCTCTTTCAGTGTTCTAAGATTACCTTTGAGTATGGCCACCTTCAGATCGTTCATCTTGTGGCCAGAGTCAGAGAAATGTTCGCCGACAGGACTGTCTCTTGGTCCACGTGTGATGCTGTGGCGATGCAGATTAATTCCCTTGTGTAGCCCCTGTCCCGTCTCACCTATGTAGTAGCACCCCCCTGGGCATTCCATGCACATGATGAGGTACACGACATTGCTGGAGGAACAGGTGAACCTTCCTCTGATTTTGTACTCCAAATTTCTGTGTGGTATTTGTATTGTGCCCGCTGTGTGGAGCATTGCGGAGGTTTTGCATCTTGCGTCCTGGCATGGTCTTCTCCCGCATTCAGTTGTACTGTTGAATACTTTACTCCTCACCATCATTTTCTTGAGATTATGAGGTTGTCTGTATGATAATAAGGGCGTTTCAGGTAAGACCTATTGCAGTCTTGTATCTTCCTGGAGAATGGGTTGTAGTTCCCTGGCGATCTTGCGTAGGGCTTCTAGGTGTGGGTTATATGTGACCTGTCGCTTGTCTCTTTCTGTATGTATTCAAGGAGATCACTTATTGGTATTCTGGTGGGTTTGTGGATTTGCTGGTCTACAATTCTGTGGTTATATCCATGGTTTATGAAATCTGATCTCAAGGCTGTAATCCGCTGGCCCTTTCTGGGATCCTAGACGGTTCTGAGTAGGTACCTTTTATACTCCATTTTGGACTGGGAACTGCCAATTCCCTTTTGATTGAAAAGAATACTCAGATAGATCCACCTGTAGAGCTAATCCGCTGACACCCGGGGACCCTCTGCATATGGCCTGCTGTGGCTTGTCTGTTTCTCCCCCATGTGGTACCTGCGTGTTTCCATTGGCCATATAATTGGGATGTCACTATAAGGGCACTGTCCCTATCTGTAACATAATAAACAAGGCCTCTTCTATTACTTCATGAACATTATCCCTATCTACACTCTCCGAGGCTCCTCTTCTCTTGCCCTCCAGGAACCTATCTATCCTATGTAACGGGTGGACCCCCTTGTCTGACCCACCCAATCTCACATTGGCTCGTGTGGTCTAACCGGTCCCCATTACATGATCGTGTATGGTGGTGCACCTGCAAGTAACAGGACTCCTGAGTCTCCCGCTTGATGGTATTAGGGGATGTCATCAGGACAGGTAGCTGAGGTAGTGGGTGCGAGTCCAACTTACATCATGTTCAATGCCTCCACCTCATCAGGATCTATGCTTCCGCAGGGAGATGGTCCTGGTGAGGAACTCCTTCTCGGTGGTGACTGCCACTGTAGAGTAATCTCACACTCACACAGTGGGGTTTTCATTAACAAGGCCATCTTTATTGTAGATTGGGATGTAGCAGACTGTCCCATGCAGCTGCCGGTTCTAGCCGCACATCTCTTCGTGCTGTCCCTTTGCCAGGTACGCCCTCCCGTATTGAAGTGGGATTCCCTCTTCTCCTAGGGAGATCACCCCTGTGCCAGGTCCCTGGACACAGAGTGGCTTAGACAGACTTGATTGGTCAACCTGGACCGCTAGTTAATGCACTAGGGTCACAAAAGTGTTCCTACAATCCCTTATGCAGGAGCATACACTCTACCAACTACTTCACACACAACACTAACTGACAGTGTTGTGCCTTATATACTTCAGGAGGCAGGCGCATCTCTGATGTCACTATCCAGGGACTCAGAGCATACAGCCACTCCCCTCCATACATAGGGCACCTCACCAGGGTGTGAGGGAAAACCTTCATAACTACTGCTGGCATACCTGTACTTATCAGGACTTACTGCCAACAGAGAGGAAAGTAGTATACCATTATTAAGCATGGATATATACTCCCCCTGTTGAATCCCCACCGTCCCGGCTGGGACCTAAATTTGGTGTACCTTGCGCCAGGAAACACTGCAAAAGAACACACAAATAACACGTCAAACATTATAACATGTTCATAATAATGTAAGAACATTTCACTCACTGACCAGCAGGGAGCGCTAAAGAAAAGGCAGACCACTCTATTTCGGGACCTAATAATAGTGTCGAGGGTCTGGTTTCTTCACCTCCCGTCCCGCTGCATCGGTGACTGTCCCACTATACTCTCGGGGCAGACCTTGTTCATTACAGTACACCACTTTGTGCATGTAAATACTGCGCCCGATCTTCCAAACCCTCATCAGTTGGGAAACCCTCTGCTCAGCCTGAATTCCCTTAATGGCCCCTCCCTTATTGACAATGTAGTACTCTATGTCAGTACGGAGCCACCTCTCTCGATTATCCTCTATCTCTCTCATCAGAGGTTCGGGGACATAAGGGTACTCAAGCCCATGAGACCTCTTATACTTCGCTGCAATAGCTCGCTCAGCTCGACAGGTCCGGGTCAATTTAGCTTGCCCAGCCCTCCCCGGCAACACCCATGACAGGGGCTCATCTGATTCCACGGGATCCTCTAATCCTTCAGAACCTTTGGGCCTAATAAACCCCCCTTTAATTCGGTTCCACCTTACTTTCAACTCTTGGAGGTACGCCTCATCACTGAACTCCCCGGGAGCCCACCAATGGTCAACTATCCCATGCCTTTCTAAAATGAAACGGGTTCGATCTATCCATGCGACATACCCCTCATATGCCCACCATCTAGTTTCCCTTATCTCCTCTGAGTTGGATTCTAGTGGCTCTTCCGCTTCAGGCCCACCCGAAGATACCCCCGAAGTACCCTCAGAAGGCGTAACCTTTCCCCGGTGCTGTGATTTGTTCCCACCCGTAATACTTAACACACTAGGACAATCACTAGGTACCGACCCCTGTCGGGAAATCCTCCCTCCTCCCTCCGATCCCTCATCCGAAGTTCCCCAGTCCAGGCTTTCAGTCCGATCCTCGGCAGGACCCCGGGAATCCCCTGACATCCCTAGGCTAGAAGTGGACCCGAATGAAAAAGTGACGGGGACAGGAGCTTTAACTAGGGCCTTGAGGCTAACTTTGGGAGTGGACGGGGTTGGGGGACGGGGACGGACTGTAGGTATTGGCAGGGTTAAGACCTGCTCCCCGGCAATACCTGACTCGATTCCGCCACAAAGTCCTTTCTTTTCTCCTGCAGCTGGGCTTCTTGCTCTCTGACTCGAACGCCCGCTCCTTCTGCCAGTAGGAGATCGACTTCCGCTGCTCGACCGCAGAGGCGCGATCATCTCCCACTCGATGCCGCTCTGGTCGTCTGGAATCTCCTTCGTGCACGCACGTGCTTCGACGCCATCTTGGGTTGGGTCCCCAATCGGGACCTCTTCCTCCACGAGGACATCCGGCAACGCCCGTCTGCTACGCGATCCAGTCTGGCCCTGGACCCGCTCTTCTTTCACCTCCACCCCCTGGGTCTGCGACGAGCACTGTGCTAGCCTACTACTTCGCAGTGTCGGGTGGATCGACCTCCTTCCGACCCGCTAGTCACCACGGCAGTGGGACTCCGGCGATCGGGTTGTCGCGGTACTGGAGACACTCGACTCTGTGTCTCCACACCACGAGGGATAGCATCTCGCCAAGGTGTACCACTTGTATGGTGCCCTGACAATAAGTCCTGCGCATCAGACAATCTTGCACACTCCTCGTCCGAGGACTCCAACTTACAGTTCGGGCGGGGCATCCCAGTAGGAGACCGCCGATGGGCTCCTCTTCGGTCACCCCTCCGATGGCTGGTTTTCTCCGTCTTGAGAACCAGACCCGATTCCTGCTCCGCGGGACCTGCACTCTCACTCCATAGTGCACCCGGAAGCTCCGCTGCCGACATCGGGACATTTCCTTTCACTCCCACGGCTTGTACTGGCACAAAAGTTGTCATGGGCCACATATACTGCAGTCCACAGTGAGGGCATCGTGCCTTGCTGCCCACGGCTCCGCCCGGCAGTCTGCACTGCAGGCAGAGACACGCCACAGTCTCCACACCCTCTACACGGATGATCAGGAAGCCTCCTGGAGCCGAGTAGGGATGTGTAGAGATCAAGGGACTCTGTTCCATTTTCTCAGAAATTTCAGCCATATTCACCAGCGGAGGCACTCGTTTCAGAGGTCTGTACTGGTCAATGGCTCTTTGCAACTGAAGGGCAGGGGCTGGTTTGGCAACCCTTCCTCCTACTTTCTCCATCAGCATCCGGTGGAACTGCAAACCACTCCCCCTGGTTGAAACTAGGGGGATGTCTCGTAGACTTGTAGGCTGACCCAGCACAGGTGCAGAGTGAGTCATAGTCCATGAGGTCGCGGCTCCAGCTTTCGCGCCAATCTCCCCAACAGGGTGGGGTTTCCTCGTTGGTGCCAATCCTGGCCAACAATTAGCAAGCTGCAAAGTTGCAAGACTTTCTGCAGCTGGCCCACGCGGTGTCCCGGGAACGCGGGAACCGCCATCTTGGTTTTGGTTCGTATTGTCTTTCTTCATATTTGAGGTAGCGTCTGGCTGTTTGTATATTGGTGTATAACAAAGTCCATTTCGTTCCTCCCATCTAGCAACACTGTCGTCCTCACTAGTCTCGAGGGTACTTTCCCGAGAACATAGACAGGACAAACACGGCGCAGCCACGGCTTTCACGCCATTCCACAACAAGCTCACAAAAGTCTCTTCTGTAGCTTGTTCTTCTTCCACGCACAGGTCATATGCGTGTTCTTCCTCTATCCGCCATCCTCGACCTTCTGCGCTCTGCAGATCCTCCATTCTGACGGTTCTCTCTGCCCGGCATCCTGGACCTTCTGCTCTTTGCAGATCCTCCATTCTGACGGTTCTCTCTCGATCACTGTATACTGGATTATTGTACATGGAGCTCCTCTCTGCGGGGCAGCTACCACATCAGTACAATAAACATGCCTTGTGCACCACCTTGTGTACCTAACGTAGATCTGACTCGTGTTTGCACTACCTCAGGCTAGGCTCACTCTTTCTGTGTCTACTGTATCGCTTTCCTCCAGTCTGTGCTCCTTGGTAAGTGATCTGGAATAGAGACTAGAGTACTCTGGCTCTTCCATGCAGTACTTTGGGCGTCTACCTACTGTTGGCTAGCCTAGTGCGGACCCTTCCAGAATTCCTGCCCTAAGTTACCAGTTTACCCCTTCAGGCGTCCCCCACTAGCGCTACCTCAAGGTGACTAGAACAGCAATAGCCCCCTGCTCCAGACCCACTAACCCCTAACGGATCCCAAGGCGTCTGTGCGGCCTGCAGCTCCAGCAGCTCCCCGACTACCCCTGGTTCCATCCCACGCAGCACAAAGTGGCAGCAGACACTCTCCGTTTCCTATTGTGTGCCTAGCAAAAGCCTGTCCTGTTAACAGGTATCTCAGCAGCGCCTCCAATTGTAACGGGTGGACCCCCTTGTCTGACCCACCCAATCTCACATTGGCCCGTGTGGTCTAACCGGTCCCCATTACATGATCATGTATGGTGGTGCACCTGCAAGTAACAGGACTCCTGAGTCTCCCGCTTGATGGTATTAGGGGATGTCATCAGGACAGGTAGCTGAGGTAGTGGGTGCGAGTCCAACTTACATCATGTGCAGCGCCTCCACCTCATCAGGATCTATGCTTACGCAAGGAGATGGTCCTGGTGAGGAACTCCTTCTCGGTGGTGACTGCCACTGTAGAGTAATCTCACACTCACACAGTGGGGTTTTCATTAACAAGGCCATCTTTATTGTAGATTGGGATGTAGCAGACTGCCCCATGCAGCTGCCGGTTCTAGCCGCACATCTCTTCATGCTGTCCCTTTGCCAGGTACGCCCTCCCGTATTGAAGTGGGATTCCCTCTTCTCCTAGGGAGATCACCCCTGTGCCAGGTCCCTGGACACAGGGTGGCTTAGACAGACTTGATTGGTCAACCTGGACCGCTAGTGTTCCTACAATCCCGTATGCAGGAGCATACACTCTACCAACTACTTCACACACAACACTAACTGACAGTGTTATGCCTTATATACTTCAGGAGGCAGGCGCATCTCTGATGTCACTATCCAGGGACTCAGAGCATACAGCCACTCCCCTCCATACATAGGGCACCTCACCAGGATGTGAGGGAAAACCTCCATAACTACTGCTGGCATACCTGTACTTATCAGGACTTACTGCCAACAGAGAGGAAAGTAGTATACCATTATTATGCATGGCTATACCTATATACTCCCCCATGACGTCAGCATCCCCGCGGCAACAGAAGGTGAGACCCAGCATACGTTTCTCTGCTATTAACCCCCTATAACAACCCGGTAACCCCATTGAAGGGGGGATATATCTATAAAACAGAAAATGTTGTTTGTTTGCTGTGCCTCTGGGCAATCTGATTGGTCCGTCGGTCTGTCACTCTGCCTCTGGCCAATCTGATTGGTCCGTGGCCCGGCCCCGCCCCGCACGCCTCTCATTGGCCTGCGGGGTTCGCTGTCATTGGCCTGCGTGGTTCGCTGACCACACATACCCAACTGCTACCTCAGGTACCGTGCGCTGCCACGTGCCACACACCCTCACCCTTCACCTGACCCGCCGCTTCACACACACCCCGCGCGTTGTGGTGCCCTGGGGCGGCCTGTTTGTTACCCCTCGACGCCCACTTCCCTCTCGCTGTGTGCTGCGTGACATGCCAGCGGGTGGGGGGGGGGGGACAGGGCAGTGGCGGCCGCATCACGGCTGACTGTCCCCTGGGGTGGCCGGTCCGTTACCCCTCAGCGCGCACTTCCCCCTCGCCGCGTGATGCGGGACATGCCAGCGGGGGGGGGGGAGGGGGGGAAGGGGGTGGGGAGCAGGGCAGTGGCGGTCTCGACACGACTGACTGTCCCCTGGGGCGGCCGGTGGGGGGATACTGGCACCACCTTTCCTCTCCCCAACCCCCCTCCTCTCCCCACCGGCACTCACCTCCAAACTTGCGCCTCTTACTCCTGTGTCTCTGTGTGTGTGTGACACTGTGTGTGTGTGTGACACTGTGTGTGTCTCACTGTGTGTGACACTGTGTGTGTGTGTGTGTGGGGGGGGGACACTGTGTGTGTGTGAAATAAGTCAAAACCAATGTGGCTAAATAAACAGGTAGAAGAGGAAATGGACAAGAAGAGGAAGGCGTTTAGATTCTTTAAGTCAGAAGGGACGGAGACATCGTATCAGAATTATAAGGAATGTAACAAAAATTGCAAAGGGGAAATCAAATTAGCAAAAATGGATAATGAAAAAAGGATTGCAATAGAAAGTAAGGTCAACCCTAAAAAGTTCTTTAATTACCTTAATAACAGAAAAATGAGAAAATAAAATATAGGACCCTTTCAGTGTGAGATGGGTAGGCAGATTATTGGAGATAAGGAAAAAGCAGAGGTATTGAACAAATTCTTTGCCTCTGTGATTACGAGGGAAGAATCAAGTTCAATAGTAGTGCCGCAAGAGAATGCCACAACCTCCACATTAATGAACAATTGGTTAACTGAGGAAGAAGTTCATAAGCGACTTGAAAAAATTAAAGTAAATAAGGCACCTGGCCCCGATGGCATACATCCAAGAGTTCTCAAGGAATTAAGCTCAGAAATAGCCAAACCATTATATTTAATATTCAAGGACTCCATTTCCACAGGCTCAGTACCACAAGATTAGCGTAAAGCAGATGTGGTGCCTATATTTAAAAAGGGAGCTAGATCACAACCAGGAAATTACAGACCTGTAAGCCTGACTTCAATAGTGGGGAAACTACTTGAAGGTTCAATACGGGATAATATTCAGGAATACCTAATGGAAAACAAAATTATTACTAATAGTCAGCATGGATTTATTAAGGATAGATCATGCCAAACTAACCTTATTTGTTTCTTTGAGGAGGTAAGTAGGAATTTAGACAAGGGTAATGCAGTTGATGTGGTCTCCTTAGATTTTGCAAAGGCTTTTGATACTGTTTCACACAAGAGGTTGGTGTACAAAATAAAGAAAATTGGACTCAGTAATAATATATGCACCTGGATTGAAAACTGGTTAAAGGACAGACAACAGAGGGTTGTCATAAATGGAACTTTTTCAGGTTGGGCTAAAGTCGTGAGTGGAGTACCTCAGGGATCGGTACTGGGACCCCTGCTTTTTAACTTGTTTATTAATGACCTTGAGGTTGGCATCGAGAGCAAAGTCTCCATCTTTGTTGTTGATACTAAATTGTGTAAGGTAATAGAATCAGAGCAAGATGTAATTTCTCTTCAGAAGGACTTGGAGAGACTGGAAACGTGGGCAGGTAAATGGCAGATGAGGTTTAATACAGGTAAATGTAAGGTTATGCATTTGGGATGCAAGAATAAAAAGGTGACTTACAAATTAAATGGAGATATATTGGGGGAATCCTTGATGGAGAAGGATTTAGGAGTGCTTGTAGACTGCAGGCTTAGCAATAGTGCCCAATGTCATGCAGTAGCTGCAAAGGCAAACAAGATCTTATCTTGCATCAAACGGGCAATGGCTGGAAGGGAAGTAAACATAATTATGCCCCTTTACAAAGCACTAGTAAGACCACACCTTGAATATGGAGTACAATTTTGGGCACCAATCCTAAGAAAAGACATTATGGAACTAGAGAGAGTGCAGAGAAGAGCCACCAAATTAATAAAGGGGATGGACAATCTAACTTATGAGGAGAGGCTAGCTAAATTAGATTTACTTACATTAGAAAAGAGGCGTCTAAGAGGGGATATGATAACTATATACAAATATATTCATGGACAATAAGAGGAGCTTTCAAAAGAACTATTCATCCCACGTGCAGTACAAAGGACTCGGGGCCATCCCTTAAGGTTGGAGGAAAGGAGATTTCACCAGCAACAAAGGAAAGGGTTCTTTACCGTAAGGACAGTTAAAATGTGGAATTCATTACCCATGGAGACTGTGATGGCAGATACAATAGATTTGTTCAAAAAAAGGTTGGACATCTTTTTAGATGGAGGCGGTCACAGCACTTGGAGTCCAGTCAAAGGATGAAGATAAAATCAGCTTTATTAGAACATGCTGTACATCGCAGATAACATACTCTGACGCGTTTCGTCTCTGTCCGAGACTTTTTCAAAAAAAAAAGTCTCGGACAGAGACGAAACGCGTCAGAGTATGTTATCTGCGATGTACAGCATGTTCTAATAAAGCTGATTTTATCTTCATCCTTTGACTGGACTCTAAGTGCTGTGACCGCCTCCACCCTACTATTTATCTACATTTCAATCGGCTGGTGCACGCAGACTCCTCACCACGATACATCCCGACAGCGCTGACGTCACATCCCCCAACCATCGGCACGCCGGAGCGCAGTGACTGCAAGGACACACCAGCGGCTCCTCCTCTCTGAGTGAAACAGCGTGCGCTGATTTGGAATCAGCTGGTATCCACAGGGAAGCTGGGTTGGCGCGGAAAAACACCTAGGACGCCACCGCAAGCTCCCTCGTCCAGGAAAGACGCCAGGAGAGACGTTCCAGCAGGATACACAGCTCAACGTACTCAGCAACCTCCAGAGGATACAACATACACCGGGCGGGTAAGGGCAGCAGCTAACGGCACAAGGGACACAGGAGTGCGGTGTTTCTGGATACTTCACATTCCTGGACCCAGCCCCACACTGCAAAACGGGCCCCCCGCCACGGGTGAGTTATATTATCCTCATATTATTCTTATATGACTTATCATTCATGTCAATGGTGAGGAGCCATCTTTGATACAGCGGACTATGGATTATTCCCATTAACCCCTTATATACTTGACTTTGGTAGCATCAGCTTTTGGGTTCATTCCCTTGTCTATATCTATCTTTTTAGATGGGAAAGGTATACAGGGATATACCAAATAAGTAAACATGGGAAGAATGTTGATCCAGGGAGTAATCCGATTTATGAGATATCATTGAGATATCATTGGATGATATGACTCTGGGGTTTTTTTGTTTGCCTTCCTCTCGATCAATAAGTATAGATATAGGATAAAGTATCTGTTAAATTTAACATAGGTTGAACTTGATGGACGTACGTCTTTTTTCAACCTCATCTACTATGTAACTATGTAACTATGTGTGTGTGTGTGTATGGCAGACAGTCTGTGTGGTGGGGGCCGGGAGAACATGCAGGGGGGGGGGCACTAATGTGATGTGCAAGGGAGGGTACAGTGATGTCACGTGCAAGGGGGGAATCATGTGAGGTGCAAGGGGGGGGGAATCATGTGAGGTGCAAGGGGGGGAGTCAGGTGACGTGCAAGGGGGGGAGAGTGATGTGACGTGCAAGGGGGGGAGAGTTAGGTGACGTGCAAGGCGGGGTACAGTGATGTGGGGGCCAGGGGGGGTAGAGTGATGTGAGGGGCAGGGAGGGGAGATCGCAGCTGTGAAGGAGGGGGGGGGGTGGAGCTGTGAAGAGGGGGGGGGGCGGAGCTGGGAAGGGGAACGGAATTGTGAACGTGGAGGCCAGCCAGCTGTGAAGGAAGGTACATCCCGGGCAACGCCGGGTCTCTCAGCTAGTATATATATATATTATATATATATATACACATACATACTGTTCTAATACTGTACTTATTATACTATATATAAATATAATATAGGAAGCAACCAATACACAGCTTGCACTCAATGTACTAGTAAATATAAACAGGTGCTAGTCTCTAATAATAATGAAAACAATATTACCATATTCGCGTCCGGTAAAGAAAGACTGCACTCAATTCAGTATTTCTCGAACATCTGTATTAGGCATCAGTACAAAAAAATAGGCCGCCCAATCTGACGTTTCGGTCCCGGAACGGGACCTTTCTCAAGGAAACTAGATCCGCAGCACTCACAAGTTTGAAAAAATAGATGTTTCATCAAAAAGTCAGAGCTCTGGAGTCTGTTTGACTGTCTGATGACTTTTTGATTAAAAATCTATTTTTTCAAACTTGTGAGTGCTGCGGATCTAGTTTCCTGTATGCCTTTGGGACTGGTTGGTGTTCCCCGCCCAGTCCACCTGGACTATTGATAAGTATACTTTGTTTTTTATTTACATGATTGTGTGCACCCAGAATCTATATACAGTATATGTAGCCCTCTTTCTCTCTCTCTCTGGGAAATGTGCTGCTACCAGTGTGTTCTGTGGCTGCAGTATCATACCTGGTTGGTAAACAGGAGGCAGGAGATCTCCGTGATGTTGTGGGGACGACATCAGGACAGGCTCACAGTTGTTTTTGGTGGCCAGCGCCTCCAGTCCAAGAGGATCCCGAGGGTTCAGGATGTAGCTCATGGACACTTCTTCTTTCACTAGCCATGCTTCAAGGACTACACCAGTTGTTGGTATGGCTGAGGTTTATTTAGTACTGAGGTACATGCAGTGGATCATATATCAATTGTACCCTTTCTCCTAGGGAGTAGACCTCAGTCACTTCTCTAGCAGAAGAACTATCTTCAGTTTCTGAACACTCTGGCCAGGGCCATCTTAACAACATTAGGTGCCCCCGGGCAAAGCAGTGCACGGGGCCCTGCCTACATTATCGCTCCCAGCCTTCCACGCGCTCACTAGCAGCAGCAGGCACCGGAAGTGCTGCACTGCTAGGCTGTGAGCGGTTGTGACGCGAGTTGGGGTGCCGGGTGGGGGGAGAGCGAGCGGAGCCGGGGAGCCAGGGTGCCGGGTGGGGGGAGAGCGAGCGGAGCCGTGGTGCCGGGCGGGGGGAGAGTGAGTAGGGTTGCCAGGTGGCTTGTCCAAAAATACTGGACACAATGGTGAAAGGTGCGATGCACTCGAGAATCGTTAGTGGGGAAGAATGTTATTTATAAAAGACCTGACTGTTATGTCATTTGTTCTAAATTTCACTCCAAGTATTCACCAATTTGCACCAATTTATATTCTATTTCGTAAAAAATCTGGGGAGGAGTCTTGGGAGAGAGTGCCCTTCCGAGGATTGTTTTAGGAAATAGAATATGAAATAGTGCAAATTGGTGCATGCTTGGAGTGAAATTTAGAACAAATGACGTAATGGTCAGATCATTTATAAATAACTGACCTGCAGTCATACTGTACATGGCGAGCAATACTGATCTTACTGCTTCTCCCACAAATTTCAAATTGTTGCACCCCCTCCTCATCCTCTCTCTCCCCCCTTGTCCTCTCACCCCCCTTTGTCCTCTCACACCCTCCCTTCATCCTCTCATCCCCCCCATCCCCTCCTTTCATCCTCTGTTACCCCCACCCTTCATCCTCACCCCCTCTCCCTGTCATTATCAGTACAGTAGCTTTCAAATTTAGACTTCGAAATCCAGCTTTAATTTGCATATTAAATCATGCCATTGGATAAGTAACCTGCTCTGCCTTCTTGGGGATGATCTGTAAGTAAGAAGGGTGCTGCAGAGATTGCAATGCTGCTGTGATGAGAGCTGAGTTATGGAGCCTTTCTGAGAATTTAAATGGCGGTTATTTTTAATAGATCTTGAAAATGGAAGACTGTTAGTATAGTAAAAGAAAAGAAAGGGTGAATGAGCAATTAAACAAAGTTGCCAGTACTGTATGTACTGTGTCAACACACACACACACACACACACACACACACACACACACACACACACACACACACACACACACACACACACACACACACACACACACACACACTTTACACTTTGACAATTCACACACTCACTCAAACACACACACTGAGGCTCACACATATACAGGCAGGACATAGGACACACACACACTGAGACACACACACACTCTCACACACACAGGACACAGATAGACAGATACACACTGAGACACACACGCAGGACACAGATAGACAGACACACACATATACAGACAGGACACAGATAGACAGACACACACTGAGACACACACAGGACACAGATAGACACACACATTGAGACACACAGACAAAGCCTCACCACTCTGCTGCATGCTTCTCCTCCGCTCTTTGGCCCCACCCCCCAGGCTCCTGCCACCTCCTGATTGGCTGAATTACACAGCAGCAACCAATCAGAAGCTGCCCAGCCTAGCAGCAGCCCTCCTCTATCCCATGTCCGGACAGGGGAACCAAATACCGGACACCTGGCAACCCTAAGAGGGAGCCGGGGTGCCGGGCGGGGGGAGAGCATTGGTGGGCACCCATGGGCCGGGCGCGTAGGGCCCCCCTATGCTGTGGGGCCCCCGGGCAACTGCCCAGCGTGCCCATACATTAAGACGGCCCTGACTCTGGCATCTCTTCCAGAAAAACCTCACTCTCTGATGGCTATCCCAGACTCAACTCCAGACTAACCCTTACTCTATAGGAAAGAACACCCCCTCCTTCCCTGGGGAGTGGCTTGTAAGCCGGCCTATTCTTGTCAGAGACCCCCCTCCTTACAGTGAGAGCTACTCATAAACTTTATTGCTCATACCTTCTGAACAATATAACATTACACGCTGAACGTTAGAATAGACCTCATAGGAATCATGCCCACACTGCCCACACTTTATGGGGACTTACAGTGGAACCAAGGCCAGGGAATGTTAGTCCACGGAGACTTGGCTACATATATATTGTTCACATATTGTCCTTTTTATACTTTAGCTACTGTACATACTATATACTTCTCTTATATTGTGATCATTATATATATACTGGTCTTATATTGTACTTGTTATACTATAGCTATTGTAGCTACAGTATATTGTTTTAAAATGCAGCACTGTATACAGGGCAATAAAAATACACTCGGACGCACCCCTTTACATCTCATTATAATATTTGCAAGTAACGCCTCCTATTGCTCCAGGTAACCAATTCATTTCCTGACTCACGTAGCACAAAGTGCCTTCATACATTGAGGTTAAGCCTCTACTAGTGTAAATTCTAAAAGCAAATATGCTATATCCTCCTCGGAAACGGGAATCCCTGCCATGAAAAGATTAAAATTTGAGAACTTAATTTAGGGGTAAGATGCCAAAACGGCTTTTTCCACTTGTGTTCGATCTGTAAGACTGCCTTCTCACAGCAAGTCTTTGCCGTAATGTCTCTGTATCCGACACATCAAAACTTAGCTCTTTTTTTATATTTCCTTGGGGAATTTCAGATTCCTCCTTTTAAAAATGAATAATACAATTCAAACCTTGTATCCCAATGGGGTTAGAAGAAGGTTTATGGCTTTTGATAGCTATCCAGAAGTCCCACAAGGAGACAGAAACCGCACAACATTAGGAAAGAGAAACAGTCAAAGCAAAACCCTTTTAGAACAATTCTTTAACTAACTCAAAGATTTGATCTTGCTGGCGATGGTTCATGTGCAGTCTCTCCCAGGTCCACTATGAGCCAATAAACAGTGAGTATGAGCCAAGCAGAGGATTCTGGGAGAGGAAGTTTAGAGATAACAATGCATCACTTTCTATTCATGTGAATGGAAGCGGATGCATTAACTGTGTTATGACCAACCATTTCAATCTAGTGTCTCTTGGGGTGAACTTTTGCTGCGAAAGTGTACCAGAGCCCATTGCTCCAATTAAATCAGTGTCTGCGTGTGATTTGGGAGCTGTAAATAGGAGAAGTTACGTGGGAAACTGCTACCAAATGTCCTTTGTGTTGATATATCTCCCTTTTTAAAGTATTTCACGTGATGCTATGTAGTGTGTATTGCCCATAGTTATTGTTATTTATTCTTACTGCTGTTTTACCCCTAATTAGCACAATACTGCAGAATCATTTGTTTGTTTGCTTTTGGAAAAACAAATATTTTGGTTCTGTCTCAATCACAAAACCTGCAAGAAACAAACCCGAGCTTTATATTTTTGGCACTGTGAGAGAGGGAAAAACCAGGTCACATACAGGAGCAAAATACAGGGGAAAGTACTGAGGTTGAAGCGGCAAGACATGCCTTTTTATGTATAATGCTCACGTGTGCAAATATAAAATAATATTATTATATATAATAATAATCCTATGCTACAGATGTTATACATGCTTATATGTAACACACTTTCTCTCACCCCCTGGGAGATGTGTAGCTACGGTGTGTGTGGTGCAATACCTGTGGCTCACAGGAGGCCTGAGCCACCGCTGCTGGGAGCCTGGGGTGTATTCTGGAACCATGCTCGGTAGCGCCTCCACCTGTATGGGATTCTATGGTGTAGAATAACCCTGTTCCAGGACCCACATACAATAAACAATACACAGGGTTATGAGTAGAACAGTTTACTATATGCATAATAATCAGTCATAAACAATAGTGCCACGCTGTAACACTATGCCTCGCAGGGCCGTAACCCCCCACCGTGTCCCCCAACACCGTGTTCTCAGAGTCCCACACCCACCCAAGTGTGTGTGACAGCGCTGCCCACTAAAATTGAGTTGTGGGTTGGTGCACATATTGTGGCAAGGTACCTGCCAGGTGATGCCACACCCGGGCATGCAGATGCTGTCGTTGGGATCCATGGATCCAGGACGGTGTTCCGCGACGCCTCCGCCTTGACGGTGTGTGGGTCCCGCAAGGATTGTGGCACTGTATACAATGTCTCTTCGTTGCAGATGTCCTGGCTGTGTCCCTCACTTTAATGCTACAGGGGCAGTGTCCCTATCTATGGGCCTGTCCCTGCAGCAACCACAAGCTGAGGGGAGTCGGGGCCTAGCTAGGGCCTAATGGGGGTCTCTGGCCTTGTGCAGGTGCCACAGACACCTGCACACATACACCCTACCCTGATGGCGCCCCAGCTCCAACTAACGTGGCTGCAGCGCACAAAATGTATCTATCTTCCCCTGCAGGGAAAGCTGCAGTCCTATTCGTTGATACGTACCATGTGACTTGTCCCCGAGGCTCATGGGATATGTAGTCCCAGCTCGGAGCCTTTTCCTATTGGCTGCCATTCGTGCTCTTGTCCTGCGCATGCGCAGCATCTCGCGCATGCGCGATCGCAACCAAGATGGCGGCGTCCTGCAAGGGGAGCCTCCGGCGATCCACTCGCCGCTCCACACCCACCGCAGTGCCTCCCGCTCCTCGTCTGGGTGCGCGCACGCAACCGGAGGTAAGGGGGTCCATGGGGAACCCTGCCATAAATAAAATGTGGAAGTATTGCAACTTTTAAGTCTTTTTAAATATATATGTAAAATTATGTTACCCTACACTTCTGGCCATTTTTTGTTTTGTAATCCAGTCCAGCTGGAAAATGAGTTGAAGAGCACTGTAGTATATTTATTACATTTGAAAATACATACTGTAATAAAAAAATCATTCTTAGCTTTGGATTTAGATGTGGTAATCATCACAGACACCTCTAGATGGCGCTATTGCCCCTGTGCAACGTTGAATGCACTTTGGAATTCTACAATGAATGATGTAAAAATCAGGTTACAATACCGGGGCGAGTACTGGAGTAGACTTGTTTCATGGATTGCAGAGGTTAAAGCTGCAAGACATGTCTTCCCAGCACATTGGGAACATTAGGACTTCTACCCAGCGCATTTCCACGAGTACACACATGTTCTGCAGCGGCTACAAACTTTGGTCTGTACAGTTACAGTACATTATTCTGGTTACTCTTAGGCCTGGGACATAGTAAGCGCTTAGGTGCTGCTGCTGCTCGCTCTTGCTTGCTGCCGCTCGCTCTACCAGGAGCTTTTTGCTGTCCTGGCAGCGGAGACAGCAAGCGCGCTTGGGAGGCGGGTATCACTGTGTGTGTGTCACTTGGTAGCTGTCAATGTGTGTGTTTGTGTCACTTTGAAGAGGTCTGTGTGTTTGTGTGTCACTGGGGAACCTGTGTGTGTGTGTGTGTATATGTGTGTGTGTGTGTGTATATTATATAATATTTTAAAAATTAAAAAAAATGACATGTTGTGAGAATAAATTATTTATTAACATTGTGCAACTTTGATAAATATATTCACGCACGCGCACACACGCGCGCACAGACACGCGCGCACACGCACACGCACACACAGACACAGACACACACACAGACACACATACAGACAGACGCACACACATACACAAACACACACACACACACACATACACACACACATGCACACACACACACACACACACACACACACACACACACACACGCACACGCACACATGCACACACATGCACACACACACACACACACACACACACACACACACACACACACACACACACACACACACACACACACACACACACACACACACACACACACACACACACACATACACACACACATACATACACACACACATACATACACATACATACACACATACATACACATACACACACACCTCTGTGCTGCCTCTGTCTTGTCTGGTAGTTACAACGCCGGACCGGCTGCAGACCCATTGGATGGGAGCGGTCACGTGACCGCCCCTCCGCTTCCCCGAGCGGCAAATTTCAAACTTGCCTGTCTCGGGGAAGTTTCTCAGCCTCCGCACGCATCAGCAAGCATGCGGAGGGAGAAACTATAGCCGCGCTGATTACAGATGCAGGGGCTTTGTGCATCTGTTCAGCGTGGCTCAGCCCAGCTCAGCGACGCTGAGTTCACTATGTCCTGGGCCTTAAGTGTATAGTTATGCTGTTGTTCTCCTTAGCATAGCAGTGACTGTTATCACTTGAACACTATTCAGGTGTGTATTCTGGATACCTTGGAACTTGTCTACCTTGATTCTACAGGCCTACCTATGATCTCTTTTCTGGGTCATAGACTTTAAGTGTTCGCTGGAAGATTTTGGACTGCTTGCTGTGTCCCCTGTGAGGATACATTTATTCCTTTTGCCCTCTTCATTTGTGCTTTCGCTCCTCTATGGGTTTCATTCTGAATCCGACACACTTGTTAAGTGGGTGCGGCCTTTTGTGAATAGGGCATTCTTTGTTGAGGTCCCTTGGTTTCTTGTTCCTGTCGGCCGCCTGGCCGGGACTCGCGTGGGTCGTAGGGGGCACGTCCGTCCTGTGGACCGAGATGGGTGTTCTGGAGTCCTTGTATCTCGCTGCTGACCTTTCGTTCCTCGGGTGGCTGGCGCTGGATGTGGTCTGCGCCCCTAAGATGAAGCTGGGATCGTTCCTCGTCTTTGCTGCTTCGCGAATGAAGCTCAAGAAAACTGAGAATGGGGGGTAGACGACTTGCTTCTCCCTTTTGTATTTAGAACCTTGTGAAATCCACCTTTCTTGGAGGTTGAAGGGTAGCTTCTCCAGGATGGGTCTCACTCCACGAGCTGAGTCTAGGACGTTGAGACCTATTAAGGAATGGTCTTTCCTTGCGAACTCCAGTTCTTGCAGCAGGTCCCCGAGCTCTCGTAACTTCGAGTAGTCTTTAGTTGTGATCTTAGGGAAGCTGTTGACTCTTTTGAAGAGCGAATCCTCGACTGCTTCGGGGCTGCCGTAGGACTCTTCTAGCCTTTCCCACACTAGGTCAAGACCTACTTGGGGTTGGTGCGCGTTTGCCGCCCGCAGTCTATTCGCGTGCTCTCTGGATTCGTTCCCCAGGAACTTGAATAGCAAGTTGAGCTCTTCCATTGCTGAGAAGTCCAAGCAGTTGATTGCGTCTTTGAACGTGAACTTCCACGTCCGGTAGTTCTCAGGGCGGTCGTCGAAGCTGGTGAGTCCTGCTTGCACCAGGTCACGCCGGATCATGTACTTGACTATGTCTGTCAGGCCTGAGGCATCGGCGTGTTTGTCCCGTTCTGAGGTAGTTGCTGGGAGGGTCTGTGTGGTCGCCTCTTCCTTGGCATGGACGCATGATGGCTGCTTGCCAGTGTGAGGGGCTGTTTTCTCCTGCGTGGGTGTACCTGGATGGCGAGCCTGGTTTAGTGCATCCGTGTGCGCGCTGGCGTGTGGATCACTGTTGCGGCTGTGGCTATCCCAGGCAGCATGTACCATTGACGGAACAGCGTCTTCTCCTCGTGGACCCAGCAAGTCTTCGGTGTCTGTGGAGTCACTCCCTCCGTGTTGAGATGGTGCGCTGATCTCCAGGAGGAGCTCTTTTCTCACGCTTTGCGCGTCTGTGATAGCGGTCCGCACGCGGCTGTCACGTGTAAGGTCAATGTCATTTTGTAAGTCTCTTTCTTGCAGGCTTTCGCTGGTGTTGGCCCTGGTCAGGTAAGTAATGTATGCTTCTGACAGTTCTTGATAACGCGAGTAATCGGACCTTAATTGCGTTATTGCCTGCTCGAGCTGTTGCGCATAGTTGCCAATGCTAGTAATATTGCGTATTCCCAGTGTGGTTGTGCTCCAGGCCAACTCTAATTTAGCGCGGTGCACTTCAATGTCAGTCTCATATTTTTCGCGGGCCTTTTGTGTCAGTGTGACTGTCCGTTTGGGCCTTGCGCCTGCCTGCGCCTGTTGCAGTTGCGCAGCGGTCTCTGTGTCTGAGTGATCGCTTCCCTGCATGATGTCTGGTGAGGCTCTGAGTTCTGCCATGCTGTAGGTGTGTGTAGTCCTTTAGCCAGTGCGTGTGGTGTGCGGTCTTTTACCTTTGTCAGCGATGGGCGTCTGTCTCAGATGATGCCGAGCGGTGTCCTGCAGCGTGCAGCGTAGGGGTAGCTGTACTCACAGGTGTCCGGTGGCTCTGACCCGTGTCCTGGCGGGTGTCCGGTAGCGTGGCCCTTGATGGCGCTAGCCGTGGGAACGTGCGCAGGGGTAGGTGAGATGGTGGCGTCTCACTATGGGGCTGTGCAGAGGGTGAACTCAGACGGAGAAAGGCAATTAGGTTTTGTGTGTAAAGTGCACTGTCAGTCTGCAAGGCTGCTGCCTTAGGTGCAGGGTAGGTGCTGGCTGTGTCCAGTGTAAATCTGCTTGCTTATCTGTAAGGTTGCAGGCTGTGTGCAGTTTGCTGTATAAAGCTTGCTGCCCTGTCTGGCAGAGTAAAGCTGCTGCTTGTCCTGGGGTGCAGAGACTATTCTGTGTAGTATAAGTCTTTGAGTAGTAGCTCCTGTGTGATTCCCTAACACAGGTCTTTGTTTTACTATCCTGAAGCCAGGGTCACGAATGGTGTATGAATGACTCCAGGTAGCTTATCTCATGTCTCACCTCTTCCAAAGCACAAACAAGTCCTTTTCTGTTTCTTGATTTTATTGAGGGAAATCACAGGGAGATAGGTGCTTGGTGATGTAATGTAGATAGAGGGTGCTTCTCTGTCTGATGTGCAGTGTATCAATGATGAGACAGTGTAAAACAAAAAGGCCTTGCTGGGGTAAATAGCAGGCAGTACTCACTCAGAGTCCAGGGTGAAAAGAAAGTGAGGAGCAGTGTGGATAAAGGGAATAGCCTTGGGACAGACTATCTTAGAACAAACAGAAGGGGGGGCAGACTAGCCCATTCTGGGGAGAAAGGCTGGGGCTGCTATGGCAACTCACAGAAATGTCTGAGGGAACTACAACATGTAGCAATAATGTTGCATTTTACATGCAGCGTTGCTGCTGGGACAGGGGAAACTGACAAGCAATTAAACAAGGGAGAAATGGATCCCATAAACTAAAGGAAAGACAAGAGGAATATGGAATCTAGTTCCAGGACATTAACTGGTGTCAAACAATATAGTTACTCTGTGCTTCTTCCCTTGGTAGCTCTCTCTCCTACACTAGGGAGTTACTTACTGTAGGCTTCTTTAGAATTCATCCCCTCGGTAGCTCTCACTCATACGCTGGGGAGGTACTTATACTTGTGTCCTTAGTAATGTTAGGCCTCGTTCAGGGTGCCTGCTTCGCGACGTGCGCGATGTCCGAAACAAAGTGTTTAAACTCAATAACGGTTGTCAGGGTAGCAGCTACCCTGTCGCCGAAGTACAGAGTTGACGCTTGCTACAGTTTGCATAAACAACTCAAGTTGTTTTTTCAAGCTGCAGCAGCGTCACTGGTACTTCAGCAGCCAATCAAATCATTCTTAAAAATGATTTGCGGTGGCAACCCTTATCACACACATCCTCTGCCCCCATATGTAGGATAACCCTCTTACACACAGCAGCTGGAGGATTTCCCCACATCATTTAACAGGTCCAGAATTTCTGAAATCCAACACAGCAATACTAATTTACTTCTCGGACAAACCTATTCTGTATAGTTATTAATGCTTTGGTTTTTTTATTTTTTTTTCTCTATAGTTCTTAATTTCAAATAGTGTACAGAAATAAAAATCCCACTTGTGAGCACATTCACATGTCTCAGACAGGTCTGCAACCCTACTTTCCACCATTACAGCAAGGCCCCACTTATCGGCGATCCGCCAATACGGCGGTACCGAGAAGGGGGCTGCCATGTCTGCGCATGCGCAGAACGGGGAAGTCTGAGGTCGCGCATGTGCAGAATGGGTGGTTGCGGAGGGTACGCATGCGCAGAACGGGTGGTTGCCGAGGGTGCGCGTGCGCTGAAGGGGAATTGCCGGTTTGCGCATGTGCACACGCCGAAAATTGCTGGAGGGCGGTGGTGGAAAAAGAGAGGTGGTGGAAAGAGAGAGGTGGTGGAAAGAGAGAGGTGGGGGAAAGAGAGAGGTGGGGGAAAGAGAGATGTGGGGGGACAGAGAGAAAGGTGGTTGGAGAGAGAGGTAGGGGGAGAGAGAGAGAGAAAGAGGAGCGGAGAGGGAGAGATAGGTGGTTGAGAGAGAAAGGTTGGGGAGAGAAAGGTGGGAGAGTGAGAAGTGGGTGAGAGGGGTGAGGGAGAGAAAAAGAGGTGGGGGGGGGAGAGAGAGAGGGGATGGGGAAGAGAAAAAAGGTGCAGGAGAGACAGATGAGGGATAGAGAGGTGGGGGCTAGAGAGAGAGATGCGTTAGCAAGAGATGGCTAGAGACAAAGTGGTGGGGAGAGAGAATGGTGATGTGGATGGCGGTGGGGGAAATAGAGAGGTGGGGGAAGAGAGAGAGAGGTGTGGAGGAGAGAGGGAGGTGTGGGGGAGAGAGCTGTGGGGGAGAGAGATAAGTAGGGGTGTGGGGGATGTTGACAGGGACATGTTGATGTGTATACCAGTATTGCCTCTGTGGACCTGACTGGCTTGGGTGGTGGTGGCGGCAGAGGGTGATGGCGAGAAATTTGGGGGTTTAGTGCAGTGTTTCCTAACCGGGTGGCGGGATTCTCCCAAGCAGGGAGCTAGCAGAACAATTTCTAGGGGGATGGACAGCTTCCTCTATCATGATTGGCTGCTGCTGGGTAATGGAGCCAATCAGGAGGCGGTATTAGGAGCCTGGGGGTGGGGCCAACGAGAGGAGGAAACTGCATGGGCAGAGAGAGGTGAAGCTGTGTGTCTGTGGTGTGTATTTAGTCTGTCCAGTGGAGAGTGAGGGAGAGAAAATGAGAGGAGGGTAAGAGAATGACAGGGAGGGGGAGGGAGAGAGAATGAATGGGGGGGGGGGGTAGTGAGAATTAGAGGGACGATGAGAATGAGAGAAGGGGGAGAGAATGAGAGAGAGGGGTTAGAGATAGAATGAGAGGGAGGGGTAAGAGAATAAAAGGAGAATAAAAAATGAGATGGGAGGGAGAGAACGAGGAAGGAGGGGGGAGAATGAGAGATTCGGGGTAGTGTTGGACCGGGTCCTACATTTTTTTAAAACCGCGTAACGGGTACCCGGAGGATTTGCCGCCTTGTACCCGGCTGTCCAATAGGAAAGCTTCTTCTCCTGCTCCGGTCACATGGTCCCAGCTCACAGTGCAGTATGTAGTCCTGCAGCTCCCGCGCGGGCTTTACATGACTGTGATGCCGCACCGCCTCCGCACCTCTGCTTACCTGTTCAGATGTCCGCACGGGCTTCCAGCAGGTAAGTAACAGATACTTTTCAACTACCCTGACATTACCCGGATACCCGGCGCCGAGTCCACTTTCCAGCTGCCGGGTCCGGGTAATTTCCGGGTAGCTGAAAAGCCGCCGGGTAATGCCGGGTAGTACCCGGTACATCACTAATTCAGGGGACAGGTGAGAGAGGAGGAGGGTGAGAGGAACAGGGGAAGAGGGGTCCGCGGGGGCGAGAGAGGATGTGGGGAGGGGGTGAGAAAAGACGAGGGAAGGGGGGTGAGAGTGGATGAGGAGGGGTTCATCTTGGAGTTTGTGGAAGAGGAGCATTAAGATCAGCATTGCTCGCCATGGGCCTGCAGGTATTTTATTTATAAATGATCTGACCGTTCTGATGTAATTATTTCTACATTTCTCTCCAATTTGTACAATTTCATGAAAACATTTCTGGTGACGTGCTGCCTCTCCGGACCTCACCCCAGAATATTTTTACCACATAGAATATGAAGTGGTGCAAATTGGTGCACACTTGGGAGTGAAATTTGGAAAAAAATGGCATACCGGTCAGATAATTTATAAATAACACACCTCCCCACCGACTTTTCTCGAGCGCATCGCACTTTTCACCATTATGTTCAGTATTTTGGGAGAAGCCATCTGGCAAGGTGAGGGAGAGAGAAAGGTGGAGGTGTAAGCGGATGGGGGAGATGATGGGAGGGGGGAGAGGTGAGGGGGTGAGAGATTGAGGGGTGGGAAGGTCTTGCAAGGCCGCCGACACTGGGGAGGCCCCGGTGGAAACTCTAGTCCTGGGCCCCTAGGAAAACTGTCTGCGGTCCTGGCTGTACTCAATGTTTCAGCTTACCCTGCCTTATAGATTGTAAGTGCTTGAGGCAGGGCCTCTTCTAAAAGCACCATGCAGGCCTATTTTACCTCTCCTAACACAATTGCAATCTAGTCTATTGTTTGTAAATGTTACATACACCCATAATCCTATCTCTGTCTGTGAAATGTCTGTAAATTGATTGTATAATTTCCGTTCATTTAATGCAACTATTTATTATTGTAACTGGTGTTTCCTGTCTGTCTCCTGTGTAACAAAATAATTGTAATTAATTGCGTTTTTTCTCAAACTGACTGTAACGTTTAAATAAAGGCCTGTATTTACTTACAAAATAAAAGATAAAGATGTGGAGATTCATAGAAAATCAGTGAGAGCTGATATCTATATTATTTTCAGGGCTCTTCGACTTGCAAGCCGTGGTCCAACTCCGGCCCTAAGGCTAAGGCCCCGCTCCCTCAGTCAGCGCGCCCGCACTGCAGACAGGCGGGGCGCTGACATACACAGACCGCGATATGCGGTTTGTAGGGAGCTGGAGCCGGAGCGGGGGTGGGAGGGGGAGGCGTGGTTTGAGCGGAGGGACCCGCTACTCCCCCCCCCTCCCTCCACGGCTCGGGCTCGGTCTGCAGGACAGGAGGGAGCTGCTGCGGGCTGCTGGAAGGTAAGCAGCTCCCTCCCCCTTCCCACACAAATGCCCTCACACACGCTGACACTGAGACACACACACACACCCTACCTTGTGTAAGAAGCTGTGTGACAGCTTCCGCTTCCGCCCCCGCCACTGATTGGCTCATCAGCGCACCACGTGACGCGTCACCGCTCGGGATCACAATTTTCTTGCATCCCCTGGCGGCTGACGCGTCACAGTGCGTAGTGAGCCGTGCAGCGAGGGGGGACTGGGACCGGCTCGGGAGGATTCCCCTGCTGGTGGGGAACGCTCGTGCGGCCGCCCGCGCCGCCGGGCGCAGCGGGTCCCAGCCCTAAAGGAACAGACTGGTTCTTTGACTGTGTACTGTACTGTTGCTAATCTCACTGGAGTTGCTCAGAAAGCAAAGTATGTTTTCACACCAAACCTCACTGTACAACAAATATATTATTTATAATGTATTAATATATATTACAGGCATACCCCGCATTAACGTACGCAATGGGTCCGGATCATGTATGTAAAGGGAAAATGTACTTAAAGTGAAGCACTACCTTTTTTCCACTTATTGATGTATGTACTGTACTGCAATCGTCATATAGGTGCATAACTGATGTAAACAATGCATTTGTAACAGGCTGTATAGCAGGCCTGCACAACTCGTAAAGTGAGAAGGGCCGAACTGCTCCAAGGAAAAAAAATTTGGGCTGCACGGGTAAAATCGTCATCATCATCATCATCATCATCTCTCCTCCAGCACCTCTCATCATCATCAACATCATCATCATCTCTCCTCCAGCACCTCTCATCATCATCATCCTCAAATATCTTCCCCAGCACCCCTCATCTTCATCCTCATATCTCCACCAGCACCCTTCATTATCATCCTCATATCTCCCCCAGAACCCCTTACTATCAACCTTTACGATACTCCCCATCTATCTCTCATACCCCCATCTCTCCCCCTCACCCACACACATAATACTCCCCCTCCACACCAAACACACAATAACCCCCTGCACACCACACACATCCCAGCCCCCCTACACCTCACATCCCTCTCCCCCCTTCACCTCACATCATTCTCCACCCCTGCACCTTCCATCACTCTCCCCCCTGCACCTCCCATGACTCCCCCCCTGCACCTCACATCACATGAGCTGCTGTTTACCTATTGGTCGATATGTCCTTTCTCACGAGTGTACTTAAAGTGAGTGTCCTTAAACCAGGGTATGCCTGTATATATAATAATCCTACAGTATGGTACAGGTGGTATACATGCTTATAACATTTGGAAGTATTGCAGCTTTTAAGTGTGTGTGTGTGTGTGTGTGTGTGTGTGTGTGTGTGTGTGTGTGTACAGCAGAGTATTTGCTTATAAGGGTTCCCTGTAAAAATGGGTTTCAGGCAAAAGGTGACACATTGTGTGCTCATTTGCATGTAATTTCCCAGAATCCCTTGCTGCAGTGGAAGCACTGTATGCTAGGTGTTAATGTACACTTCTGGCCTTTTTTTGTTTTGTAATCCCGCTCGCTGGAAAATGAGTAGAAGAGCACGGTAATATATTTATTACATTTTGAAAATAAATAATAATAATAAAAATAATTAAAAAAAACAAATTCTTAGCATTGGATTCAGATGTGAAATAAGCACAGATCCCCTCTAGATGGCAGTATTGCTCCTGGGCAAAGTTGAATATGCTTTGGAATTCCACAATGAAGTTTAGAGGAGATCTTGCTTATCAATATTGTGGGTGCTGGAAAGAGGTCAGGCTTGTGTGTCCACGCCATTACAAGCTTACTGTGAACAAATAGATAGGCGGCGTGTGCAAGGGCAGCAGGGAAAGACTAACTGTAATAACGTGGCTGTGATGCCGACATTTAATGCACAGGCCTTTGAAGTGGGAGAAGCCAGCGTCATGGGTGAAACAATAACCTCTTTTAAAGGCAACAGCATAACCATGACCAGAGAAAGATAATGGTGTGCTTAATGGGTTAATCTAGGAGATTGATGATACGTAGCTCCTGAAGGCGCCAGGATATTTACTTGTACTGAAAAAGTGGCATTTTACTGTAAAAGTGCTGATTTTTTATTAGTACGATTTCACTGAAGCCAAAAATGAGTGAGACTGACTCCAAACCAGTGAGGCACAGAAAATACATGACTGATTCCCTGACAGGTGTTATTGTGCCCGTAATGCTACCTTTACAAAGCAACTTAACTTTAAATACATGTTTCATTAAGTACAGATAGCCGTGTTAGTCCAGTTGCGATACTGCAGCGTAAATGAGTACTTCAGTATTAGGTGATACTTTTATATTTGGACTAACAATAGATATTATAAGACAAGCTTGTGAGGGTTCTGCTCTCTTCCTCAGGTCGGCAATACTCATTACAGAGATTCCATGAGCTTAACGCAGATGTAAAAACAGAAATGTTACAATTCGCAGAGACTATGTTAATTGGCTAATTGCTTTCACTTAATAATATAAGTACATCTAAACTATACAAGCAGCTTAAAAGTAGTGACAAAGCTCTTTGCTCTGTATTTTAGAACGACGGAAGCAGTAAAATGGGAAGAGAGGTTTTCTAAATTAATATTTTCTTTAAAAAGAGAGTTGTCATTTGTAAATAACAAAAAAGTAGTGGTGCTCTGTCCCTGTTAACACATCCCGCTGTCTTCAACCGCAGTTTTTAGCATGAATAGTAACTGTATTCTTAGAAGTACATGGGATTTCTTGTAATATATTATCTGAGACTGACACCCTTAAGCCTACGTATCCTGTGTGAACTGCATAATAGAAGCACATCAAGGCACCATTTTCTTTTTTAACCCGGTCAGTGCCAGTGGGCCTGGCTATGCATTGCTCCGCAACGCGCTGATGGTCCCTCCAGAGCGGAAGGGGTTACTCTCTAAAGACCACGGCAGTCTCGTTACAAATGAGATTTGCAAATCCCTGATGCTCAGAGCTACGGGTTTCATCCACATTTATCCTGTAGCTTAAAGACGCTTCCAGGATGCAGGGTTTGGAGGATCCAGAATTGCCGGTTAGCGCAGAATTCCTTAAGTCCTCACTTTAATTACTTCATTTGCCACCAAGAAATGCTCCTTCCTTAACAAAAGGAGGGGCGGGGGGAGGAGGAGGAGGAGGGGGGTGCTGAATAATGATTAATGTCCGTCTTTTGGCTCTAAGGAATCCCATTCCACAGCACCAGAACGTACAAATTAAACGTGATTGGCAGTCCCTGTTGAATTCCCAGAATCCCTTGCTGTATACCGGAGGGCTGGGGTGGACAGCCTTTTAGCAACGTGAGATTTATAAGTAATCATCGTTGAAAGGCACAATAGTCAATCTTTTAACAAACTCGTTGTCTACAACGATCCATTTGTTTGTTTTTTTTATCCCAATCTGCTTTTTATCTTTATACATTTTTGAAAAGTTAATTAAACTCTCTTTTATGAGAAATAATATTTTTTCAAGCCTGGAATGAAAGATGTAATTTTTAAGAAGGAAATAAAATCAAAGTGAATATTTGGACGAGTTCTTTTTTTCCCCTTGTATTTTCCTCAAAATATTTCCTTGTACAGTATTTTACAATTTGCTGTTTACTAACCCAAAATAATTTAGATGTAATATATATGCCAGGGTTTAGACAAAACAGCTTTTTCGGGTAGGAAAATGTTAGCAAATTTGGATTCATCTGTACATTTTTAGGGAATTTTAGAAGAAGAAAAAGCTTTGCGACTTTTCAAATTCTCCATTTAAATCTGTGAGATTTCTAGTGATTTCCACAATATCGGGTTCCTTTTTTAGTGTTAGAACTGGGCTAGGTCTACAAATGTTTTAATGTGGGTGATTATTTCTGGCAAACTAACACAGATTGCCATAATGCCAAAATGTGTCCCCCAACTCCACCAGTCAATGTTTCTCGCACCTCTGCTTTAGAACCAGCATTGTGCTAGATCTGGAGCTATGAGCTATGGCATTTCATTTTACCATTAGTAACGCGGTTAATGTTAGGGGTAAAGTTAGGGGTTGAGATAATTAATCTCTTTCTCTATATCCCTGGGGAGAGGTGGCACGTTTAAAATAATTCCGTTTCTCAATTGCCTGACTATGCCCAAAACATGGAGTACATTGGGTAACCCGGTGGCCCCTAGCCAACCATAAACCCAGCACTAACCTCTTCCTATGCCAACGCAGCTTTAGTAGCACCCTCTCCCTGTTTGCTCCCGGATCCCTGGCTGGCACCACTTTCTGGCTCAGACACTGAGCCGCAGAACCTCGAGGCTGGCATACTTTGCTCATTTATTATAAATGAATACATTAGCAATGACTCCCTCTGTAACTGCGGGTGGGTATCACTGAATACAATGTAATTATGCTACAAGCGAAGCATTATTGCACTTGGTCTCTCCCAATAACATCACTTGGCCGTGGGGATCCCCCTCCCCTAACTTTCTTCACATTTCCACTGCTAGCAGAGTTTATGTCCTTAGCGCTGAGTTATAATGGGTTAACCCCTTCACTGACTGTGCAGCCTGCAGTGCATTATTCTCTTGACAATCATAATGATGATAATAATTACATTAATTATAATAATATTGGATAGGTCCCTGGATCTTAGTGTGTTATGCCACACAATTGTGCAGCTTTTTTGGTGTATGCTAATACTTTCCCTGTACCAGTTACATACTTTGAGACAGTATGCACAGTATGCACATACTGTATATACAGTATATATAATTGTCACTATGACTTTTCTCAGAACTGCTTTACTATGTTAATCTCTGTATCACCCTTTAATATGCTAGGCAGAAGTCCTTACCAAAATAAGCACATGTTGTATATGCTGTGTAACTCCCCTTCAATGGGGTTACCAGTTTGCTGCAAGGGGTTAATAGTAGATCAGTATTTGCTAGCCCCCGCTCCCGCTCTGTTGCCATATGGATGCTGACACAGGGAAGTATATAGGAGAGGGAGAAGGATCTGGATAGGAGGTTCCTGGAGGATAAAAGGAGAGGAGCCTCAGGAGGGAAAATAGGGTTTAGGTTCCCGAAGTAATAGGAGAGATCATGCCCCTCTGTTTATTATGTTACAGGTAGCAAGGATTCCAATGAGATGGCCAACGGAAAAAAGCAGGTCCCAGAGAGGGGAGACAGACACGCCACAGAGGGCCACATGCAGAGGGCTCCCGGGTGTTAGCAGATCAGCTCTACAGGCGGTCCATATATGTAGTCTCTTCAACCTGTAAGGAAGTGTCAGTTCCCAATCAGCAAGGATCCTGGTAAGGGCCCATAGTAGATGGGGAATAACGGACGTTAATTCGAAAGGGGGTCGGGTCCAATACAAGTAACACCGCCAAGTATATGCACCTCCCTGAGTATTAAAGTTTTCACCTAGGAAAGGACCGTCTCATGAATAACAAAGAATGATTTAAAGCAACATAGAAATAATGTCAACTATGTCGTATATGTGTGTGAAGTGTCCCTGTACCTGGGGACCAGAATAAGATTGGAGTTGTACTACAAAGTTCCTGGTGCCCATCATTTTCACCCTTGCTACAGTACTTCATTGCCCAGTGCATGAATCCAGCACCCTGACTTGAGATAAAATATGCTGAGTAGCCGATGTCATCTCCTTAAGAGCTGGGCAGGGAGGGTTACAGCTGTGATCAGCATTATCTAAGCTTCTACACACAACCGAAATTCTGAAAACTAGTGCTCAAGTTCTGTGGCTCAATAGCTAAGTGCTTTCACTGTATTGCAGCTCCTATTTGTGTTGCTAATCCGTACAACTGTAGAATCGCTGCAGTATTCATTGTACTGTAAGGCATGAGCTAGGCAGTAATGAAAACAGCATGTATTGTATAGTGGTGTTATACTGCCCCGACATTAACTATGGGGGCACTATTGCATGGAGATTCCAATTGACTTGCATTCATATGCCTTTCTTGTACATCCTCCGACTCCTCTTAATGATCCATATTACCAATCCACTAATTCACTCATTGGGGGTTATTCATTGACCTGCGATAGGGCCGATTGTGGCATTGAAACGTAATTGGAAATGTCACGTTAATGCCTTAAAACTTTTCAGTTGTGGTAACAATACAGCAACCAAGGGGTTAACTTTAATTTAAAAAAAAACCTGTGATGTTTCCGGGGTTAACATGCTGTTTGCATTGATGGACCAATAAAACAATGAAAAAGCGATATGTTCATACTTGTAGTGACTGGTGAAAGTGTACAGATGTACCAGAGATTTGACGTGATCTCTAGGATATCGTCAAGGATATCGGGTCAATTCCTGAGACTCTTCTGGTTACCAGACCAAAAGTTGAGAGAAAGGGCACTCTCCATTTCCTTACAGATTAAAAAATGTATGATAATAATCAATAATAATAACTTTATTTATAGAGCACTTTTCTCCCAAATGGACTCATAGCGCTTCACAGTTACAAAAAGGAAAAAAGAAGAAAACATTTAAGGTTATAAACAAGACCAAAGACAAGGAAAGATACAATATAGGATGGGAAGTTTCCTCAATTCTAAGACCCGCCATTGATTTAATAAAAAAAGAAATTGGGAAAAATTTTTTAGTATCCTCTTTGATTTTATTTTTAATTGTATAAAGTTACTAGAAACTACACTAATACTGCGGGACAGATACTGTATTTAAAGAAACCTCATCCTTCTTATACAATTTTTTGCTACAAATATAAAAATATACAGTAGTTGTGGGAAAATACCCGGAAAGACGTTGTAGAAAAGCAATGAATATGGAAAGGGATGTACTCTTTCTATAAGAAATAATGTAACTGCATACAGTACATACTAGATACATTAAAGTGTAGAGAGAATAGCACACCAGTCTGTTATACAATTAAAGCTTAAGTATTAAGGCCCTGTGCCTTTGTGACTGTTTGAGGCCACCGTACCAACCCTGCATCACTCCCGGTGAGACCCTGATTGGCTGAGACTGCTGAGGCGGCTGTTGCGCGTCTAACAGACGGAAGGATCCGGTCGCGGGTGAGAGACGCTGACGGAGGAGACCGGCACACGTGGTTTTGTGCACGCCGAGCAGCGGGTTCGGGAGGAGGGTTGAAGTGCGCCCAAAGTCACTTCTTGCGAGTATACCAGTGGGGAGAGTGTGGATTGTATTCCTTTCCCCTCTGTGTTGTTTGTCACCTTCAGTAAATGTTAATGCACTATACCCTCTGCATATGGAGTGACAGTATATGTGTTTTCAGTGTTTATTAATCACTGGGTTTATTTGCACATGTTATTGTTTATTTATGGTCACTTTGCGCCACGAGCACTTTTTGGTTTAGTTTTGATATAGTTGCAGTTTGGGGAAACCGCTGGTGTTCAGGCAGCAGCTTGACTTTATCGCTATATTTGTTGCGCTTTATCTCTGTTTCACTGAAATCAGTGCATCACTGGCCTCCCTCTCAAGCCTGTGTGTGCCGGAAGCTCAGCCCAGTTTACTTCCGGTGCGTGGTGACATCTGAGAGGCCCGGCGCCTGCCAGAAGCTTGGCATGGGACAGTTAGCGAGGAGGGAGGCCCCAGCTGGGGCCCAGCTGCAACAAGAGGACCGGCAGTTAGGCCTCCTTCAGCCACCGGGCCCGGCCAGGGGCCTGACACCTGAGACCATCCCCAATGTATGTCCTCCTCCTGCTCGCTGACTTGGGCTTGTCTTAATTGGTAGCCCCTGAGATACAGTAGGTCACTTTAATCAGTTATCATTTAGCTGACTTTAATTCTGAGTTAATCTACATCAAGGATCCTGTATACGACTCACTGAAGATGCCATGACGTAGCTTGTGGCTTATGATGACCAGAGGAAGATGTGCATCTGACAATGATATTGGCAACACCACCTCTTACACTGGGATTATATTATCCAAGGGCAGAGCCTCAAATAGATCTCTTAGGCAGGCACTGTGAGATCAGCAACCAGCCATCGCTCAGCATTCATCACACACATGATGATGGTCTTAAATCAACGGGGGGCACACTATCTTCACAAGTTTCCTCCAGAGACTGGATGCAGAGACGACAGTGTGAACATACAGCTTCTAGAGCATTTTGGTGGCTGAAGTTAGGATGGAACCAAGCTTGGATTTCTTCAATAAATGTTTCTCATCTCAAAAGAAACTGCCCCCAAATCACCAACATTTTGCTTCTGTGCTGCAGGTTTTGCAGCTCCAGGAAGAAATTGCACAAATCAAAGACAAAATCAGAGCATCGGTCTCGATAACAGACATCCTAAATGAGAACTTTGTAAAATTAAAGAAGGAAGAGGAAAAGTTCATGGCGGATTCCATTTCTATCCAAAAACAACATGAATTCAGCATAATACATCTGGAAGCTCTCTCAAAACAACTATATGAGAAGGTCCAGGAGGAACTGGAATGGAAGGAAACAATGGCCAGTATATGGGATGTTCAAGACCTTCTTCAATGGGTACTCCATCTGGAACAAGAGATGGAAGAGCTGCTGTTCCCAAGCAGAATGCTTTCTTGATCAATTGGATGCCATAGTGAGCGAGTCTGTAGTGAGTACAGACATTCAGTAGGCCCGTATAAAAACAAATGAATTGTTTGGCTTTGAGTGTAAGATTTGTTATTAGAACGTTATTTTTCTATATATTGTAAATGTTAATAAAAACAATAAAATACTATATATTCAAATATAGAATTTGATTTTTGAGTTTGTAATATTTGAAAATAGTAACACACTGTGGATTCCTTTTCTATATAAACGTGATGCATAGAGGGATATGTATCAGATAATGCAATTTGCTCATTGACACATTGTAAGGATCTTTTGTATTGTTCCCTCCATGGCTCTGCAAGGGGGGTCATAAAGTGATATTATTGTGTGCTGTGGAATGCCTGCCATTGAATTAATTTTTTTATGTTATCTAAACTAGAGGATCCCAGAGATTCGTAGCTCCCCGCTCCCCCCACCCCCAAGCCACAACATTGCTGATAATCTATCTGCTGGACAAACGCACGGACACACACACACACACACACACACACACACACACACACACACACACACACACACACACACACACACACACACACACACACACACACACACACACACACACACTAGATAAACATCAGATATGTACTCCTGAAAATATATGCATACATATCCATGGATACACCTACAGTACATAGACTGCACACAGATATATTACAATTTTAGACCCTCCAACATTTGGCACTTGAAAATAGGTACACATTATGGGCCTATTCTAGTAGCTTCGGTAAGTAACTCATCAAGCATTTTGAGCACTTCTCGAATGAGTTGGCATACAGATGTAGCCTGTTTGTGTCCTGAGTTTTCCTAACACGAGCCTGTCCCTTATGTGAGATTTCCTAGTTATCCGCGATTTAACCTGGGTGAAGTGAGACCTGAAGGCGGGCAGAAATTTGATATGTGGCGTTATATGCAATACCAGCAAGAATCTCAAGTCGGTGATCACAAGTTATTGTGTCCCCTCCTGTCTAGCTGTAGGAAAAACATGCTGTCAAGGGCTCGGGCTGAATGTGTACTGCATGTTACATGCTGACAAGGGCTAGGCTGAATGTGTACTGCATGTTACATGCTGACAAGGGCTAGGTTGAGTGACATTCGCTGTACTGCATGTTACATGAGGACAAGGGCTAGGTTGAGTGACACTCACTGTACTGCATGTTACATGAGGACAAAGGGCTATTCTGTATGTGTAATGAATGTTACATGCTGACAAGGGCTAGGCAAGGGCTAATGCATGTTACAGTACATACTGACAAGGGCTAGGTTGAGTGACACTCACTGCACTGCATGTTACATGCTGACAAGGGCTAGGTTGAGTGACACTCACTGCACTGCATGTTACATGCTGACAAAAACGGTGGAGGGTACAACACTCCTACTGTGATAAAGTGCCTCACAGCACGAAACTCGTAGGAGTGTTGTACCCTCCACCGTTTTTTTAATGCAGCTTCAATAAATATTTTTCATTTGCCACATGACCTGTTCTTTGTTGCTGTGCGCCACACACAACTACTTTGGATATCTCTGGACTCTGGGCGCGGCTGCACGCCTGACGACACGGGAACACAGTGAGTACTCTTATCCCTTTTCATTTGTTTGTGTATGTAACGGTTGCAGGCCCCCCACCCAATCTCATATTGGCCCCTGTGGGTGTAATCTGCTCCCAATTACATGTAAGTGTGTTGTGGTGCACCTGCAGGCAACAGGACTCCTGAGTCTCCCGCTGGTTGGTAAGGGGAATATCACCATGACAGGCATCTGAGGTAGTGTTCTGAGTCCTACTCACATTTGGTACAGCGCCTTCACCCCATCAGGATCCCCACGGCAGCAGGGAGGAGAATCTGACGGGGAACTCCTTCTTGGTGCATCCTCCTGGTAAATAACTCCACACTCACACAGGAGGGATCTTTTGAATCAGGGCATCTTTAATGTCATCTCCTCTGGCAGACTTCCCATCATAGCGGTCGTGCTTAGCCGCTCATGTCTTTGAGGTACTCCATACAGAAGGTTCCTCCTGTCTTAATTTAGTTGCTCTCCACATCTCCCCTAAGGGAGACCACCAGCTGTGCCAGGTCCCTGGACCCAGTGTGTAATCAGCTTGCACTTGACTCTCTGACAGACAGACTTGACACTTAGGATGAACATTAACCACTAACTTTAGGCAGTTCTGTGTCTTATATAGACACCAGAAAGACCCACCTCTATGTCACTAACAGTGGACACAAAGCATGTTGTCACTTCCTTTGCTACATATGACACTTCACCAGGGTTTGAGGGCAAACCTCCATGATAGTTACTGGCAACCCTGCCTTCTTACCAGGATTTACTGCCAGCATGAGAGAGATCTGTACACCATTTTTACACATGGCTACAATCTCCCCCTGGTGGAACCCAACGTTTCCGGCTGGGATCTAAATTTGTGGAACCTTCCTTCAGGTAGCACTGCAACACATAACAACATAACAATATATTAGCATAGAAATACATTATTACAACACACGCATGGTTTATCAGAAACATAATCACATAACAGCTACATCCTGACCTGTAAGACTGCACTGCTCCTAAGGAGAATCTAGTTTAATAGTAGTGCCTAGGGTCTGGTTTCTGCACCTCCCTCCCATTGACATCCTTCACTGTAACGCTGTAAAGTCTAGGCGGCCCATTCTCTGGCCTATATTCCATCTTATGCATGAAGATGTTGCGCCCAACACTCCATACCCTCATAAGATAAGATATCCTCTCCTCAGTCTTGAATGGTGCGTGCCCACCCGATTTGGACATAATATAATCCTCCACAGTCTCCCTCAACCATGTATCCCTGTTGTCCTCAATCTCTTGCATGAGAGGCTCAGGCACATATGGATATTCCAGACCATGAGTTCTTTTATACCTAGCAACTATTGCTCTCTCCGCCCTGCTGATACGGATGAGTTTCTTATTGCCTGCCCTGCCTGGCAGCACCCACTATAATGGCTCCTCAGACGCAACCACATCATAAAGTATGGACGACCCTCGGGGAGTAACTAAGCCCTTCTGTATGTCGTACCACCTTTTTCTTAGCTCTTTTAGGCACTCCTCATCTGAGTACTCGCCTTCATCCCACCAGTGGTCCACTATGTCACTCCTTATTAATATGAACCGCGTACGGTCCAACCAGCCCTCATACCCCTCAAACATAGGAGCCCACCATCTGGTCTCTTTCTTCACTGCCTGCTCTTTTACTGTAACTGACATCTCACTTTCCTCCAGCTCTCCCCCAGAAGACACTCCTGATGTCCCTGTGGACCTAGAATTGGACCCAAGGTGTTTAGGCCTACATTTTACATTAGCATTGCAATCAACCGAATGCGTTTTGGACGACACCCCAGAGGCAATCATTTCCCTCCCCGATCCCTCATCAGAAGTGAAACAATCCCCCCAGTCCAGATTTGACCCAGTGCGTTCCTCGGAAGTATCCCGTGACTCCCCAGACAACCCTTGGCTCGATAGGGACCCGGATGACGAGGTGACAGGGGCAGGGGTTGGGGCCATGGGTGAGGGCAGAATGAAAGGGGACTTGTGCTGGCGATGCGGCATTACAATCCGCAGCTTCGCAATACCTCGACCGGTGCCCGCGTTGAGCGGGTCAGGCTCACCCGTCTCCTGGTTCCCAGGCTTCCGCAGGGCCTGCCAGCTCTTGCTCTTCTCTCCTTCAGACGATCTGGTACAGCACTGCGGTCGCGGCCATCTTCCAACCGGTTCCGCTGTGTCCGCCGGAAGTGATATCATCTTTCTCGCGGGACGAGGCGTCGCCATCTTGGGTTGGGTTCCCCACCGGAACCTCTTCCTCCAGAATGACATCCGCCGCCGGAAGTGATGGTTCTTCTGGACGCTCCGCTTGGGCCTTGGCTAGGCCTTCCTTCGACGTCATCTCCATCGGGGCCTGTGGAGGGTAAGGGGCTGTCTCACCGCTCCTTCGGCTTGTGATGGTGTCTTCTCCGCCTTCCACTCTGGGAGTCGCCACGGCTGTGGGACTCAGCCGCTCCGGTCGCACCAGCACAGGTGATCGCGGACTCTCCAGACTCTGCTCCGCTACATCACCGGTAAGTGGCAACTCTTTTTCAGCACCGCTGTAGTGGTCTGCCGGTAGGCGCATCACCACCGATGTTGGGCTCTCCTGCTCGTCGTCCAACGAGGCAGACTCGGATGCTGGCAAGGGTACCTCCGCAGGGGACCGACAGCGAGGTTCCGGGTTCTCACTGCGGTGGCATGCCCCAGTTCCTTTTTGCTCTATAGCAATCATAAGCAACGATCCCCATTCTCCGGGATCAGTTCCCTCGGTCTTTACTTTGGTCGAGGGTCCAGCCGTCAGCTTGGCTGTCTCTCCTCCCGCCTCCACGGTCTGCCCAGGCACGAAGGGCTGCATGGCCCACAGATAATATATGCCACATTGGGGGCATCTCACCGTGGTACTGGCTTCTCCACCTGGCAATCGGCACTGCATGCACAGGCATCGCAATGTTTCTGTGTCACCTGCCTTTATTACCAGGAAGCCTCCTGGCAATGAATAGGGGTGTGCGGAAATGTCCATCTCGGTCTTTATTGTACTGGTTACAGGGGACACTTTACACAGTGGTCTCGCCTGTTCACCAGCTCCTCGCAACTGAAGAGCAGGAAATACACATCCAGCTCCTCCCTCAGCCCACTCGGTTCGTAATTGGCAGATACAGGGACCCCTCCCCCTGGTGGATATTAAGGGAGGGTCCCACAGGTTTACTTATTGACCCATGATTGGCGCTGAGCCTGTCACAGTCCAGGAGGGCGCGGCCACAGCTTTCGCGCCACTACCCCCAGCAGGGTGGGGTTCTTTATTTGGCGCCAATCCCGGCCAACTTCTTGCAATCTTAGCATTTGCAGAATTTTCTTCAATAGGCCCACGCGGTCTCCCAGGGAAGCGGGAACCGCCATCTTCGTTTGCATGGCCATTCACTATAGCAACTGAGGTAGATACTTGTCGGTTGATCACCGTCTGGCAATCAGGTTCTCCATCTACTCCGCACATAACAACAATGTCCTCAACACTGTCCTCCAGGGTAGCACCCCGGGATCCTAGGCAGGACAAAAACGGCGCAGCCACTGCTTTAGCGCCACTCCATAGCAAACTAGCCAAAGTCACTTCGGTAGTCTGTTCCTCTGTGGTATACACACCACATGTGCTCTCTCCATCAGGCGCTGGCCGCCATCTTAGATTCTCCGCACCGCGTGGAACTTCACTACTTGCGGTCGCCATCTTTACTTGATAATTGCTATCGCACATGGTGCTCCTCTCTGCTGGGCAGTCGCCATTTCGATGCAATAAAGAATGCCAGTGCACCACCTACATGTATCCCATCTATGTCTGACTCATGTTACTACCTCAGGCTAGGCTCACTCTCTCTGTGTATGCTGTATCTACCTTCTTCCAGTATGTGCTCTGTGGTAAGTGTTCTGGCTACTGGCTAGAGTACTCTGGCTTCTCCCATGCAGTACTAGGGCGTCAACTTTTCTTGGCTACCTCTAGCGCAGATCCTCTCCAGAATTCCTGACCCGAGTTATCCAGGCTATCCTTTCAGGCATCCTACGACTAGCCGCCTCAAAGTGACTAGGACAGCTATACAGCAGCGGCAGCTCTTATTCGAGCAAAAGCCGCTGGCTGTATGCGGCTGGGAAGCGGGTAGCCGCGGCGCGTGGCGGCGCACTGTGACGTCACAGTCACATGCGCGCCCGGCTTCCCCGTCTTCCCCGGCTTCCCCAGGCTTCCCCGACACCCCTGGAGATGAAATTAAGGTAAGCGGGGGTGCGGGGAAGCAGAGGGGCAGAGCAGAAGCCGGGTTCGGGGTCCGGAAGGGGGGGTAAATTGCGCGCGATGAGGAGGGGGGGGTGAGTGGGGGAAACGCGGCGGCGCGCGTTTATTACTGGCGGCAGCTGGGGCAGATCCCGGCATGCCGCCGGCATTTACTTTAATAAAGTATGTCGCTACTGTAGCCCTGTCTCCAGACCCACTTTACTCCTCTCAGGGCCCTAGGGTGTGCTTTGCGAGTCGCCACGACCTTCCTGACTACCCCTAGGCTCCCGTCCCATCCACAGCACTGACAAGCAGCATACACTCTCCCTGTTTCCCAGTGTGCGTAGCAAAAGCCTGTCCTGTTGATACAGTATCTCAGCAGCGCCTCCAAAATTATAACGGTTGCAGGCCCCCCACCCAATCTCATATTGGCCCCTGTGGGTGTAATCTGCTCCCAATTACATGTAAGTGTGTTGTGGTGCACCTGCAGGCAACAGGACTCCTTAGTCTCCCGCTGGTTGGTAAGGGGAATATCACCATGACAGGCGTCTGAGGTACTGTAGTGTTCTGAGTCCTACTCACATTTGGTACAGCGCCCCCACCCCATCAGGATCCCCACGGCAGCAGGGAGGAGTATCTGACGGGGAACTCCTTCTTGGTGCATCCTCCTGGTAAATAACTCCACACTCACACAGAAGGGATCTTTTGAACCAGGGCATCTTTAATGTCATCTCCTCTGGCAGACTGCCCATCATAGCGGTCATGCTTAGCCGCTCATGTCTTTGAGGTACTCCATGCAGAAGGTTCCTCCTCTCTTAATTTAGTTGCTCTCCACCTCTCCCCTAAGGGAGACCACCATCTGTGCCAGGTCCCTGGACACAGTGTGTAATCAGCTTACACTTGACTCTCTGACAGACAGACTTGAACTGCTGCAGACACTTAGGATGAACATTAACCACTAACTTTAGGCAGTGCTGTGTCTTACATAGACTCCAGAAAGACCCACCTCTATGTCACTAACAGTGGACACAAAGCATGTTGTCACTTCCTTTGCTACATATGACACTTCACCAGGGTTTGAGGGCAAACCTCCATGATAGTTACTGGCAACCCTGCCTTCTTACCAGGATTTACTGCCAGCATGAGAGAGATCTGTACACCATTTTTTACACATGGCTACATGTATTTATCTGTATACACATTAAATATACACCTTTTGCTCTTTATTAGTTCTCTTTCTTTTAATTGTGTGCTGGGAACCATATATGTTGTACTACGCTGTACCAGTGTACCAGTCAAACAGTTCCAGTTGGGTTACCATCATTAGGTTACCGTGTGTGTTTGGTATATGTATAGTATTATAGAGTGGTATACCACTACCTAAACTGTTACAGTGTGTGTTGTACACATAGTATAATAGAGTGGCATATCACCATCTAGACCAGGGGTGCGCAAAGTTTTGGCGCTCCGCCCCCTGCTACCACTGCTCCCGTGCTCACGCCCCCCCCTTGCCTTCCTAGAACGTCAAATGACGCTAGGGGTCATGTTACGTCACATGATGCCGCGTCGCCACAGCAACGCATCTTCTCAGCCAAGGTAGGATAGAGTACAGAGGCCTCGCGCTGTCCCCGGCATTAATTTAATTTAAATACTGAGCGAGGGGACTCTGTATGCGCCGTGCCCCCCCCAAATGTTGTGCCCCCCCCCAGTTTGCGCACCCCTGATCTAGACTGTACTAGTGTACTTATCAGTTCAGTTCCATTTGGGTTAGCATCGTTAGGTTACCTGTGTGTGTTGAGTATGTATAGTATATAAACAAAGACAAAGAACTTTGTATTCGCAGCTGCATTCTATCTGAACCACTTCAGTGTACATCTGCGTCACCCCAAATGCCTTGATAAAGTGCTCTGTGTAGCATGAAACATGTTGGTAGGGTAATGCCTTGCCATTTTTCCCTTCATGACCATTAAACTTTTTATGGATAACGCACTTTCCTTCTAAATTCTTTTTTTTGGATATTTCCGGTTGTGCTCTGCCATTTCTCTCCTTATATTGATTGATTGTATTCAATCCACAAGGACTGAGGCACACCAAGAAGGTCTGGTATGATCAACATGGACGCTGCAGCAGACTCGTGAGTTTTTTGCTTGCTTCATGGTTATTATGTTCCACCAAGGGATTAGGGTATTCCATTGGGGTGACAATTAGCTTTTGGGTTCCTGGACATTTTGAGTACCGCTTACGCTGGTTTACCAACTAGGATACCACACCCAGGACCCTCCCAGAATCAAGATTATACTCCAGACTTCATACAGGAATTATCATCCTCATACTATTATTATCAAAGCTGTATACAGTTCTTAGCACCACACATTATACATTTGCGTCGCCCCAAAGGCTGACGCTTGATGGGGCTCCCCAAGAGCTGCTCCCCTATGCCGACGACCAGCGTGCTAACGGTTAACATTTGTATATAATGTAGTATATATAGTATAATAGAATACCATACCGACGCCCAAACTTTACCAGATTACCAGCCAATTCAGTTACCACTTGGGTAAACATTCTTAGTTTATATATATGAGTTGGATTTAAATATAGTATAATAAAGTGGCATACCACCATCTAAACATTGCTAGTGTTCTAGTAAATTCACTACCAGTTGGGTTATCATCACTGTTAGATTATCTGTGTGTTTGGTATATATAGTATGCTAGGTTGGTATAGAGATACCTCTATGCAACTTGCCTCTACTCTTTACAAGTGTTCCTTTCAATTCAGTTCCAGTTGGGTTAACAACTTAACACCATTAGGTCATGTGTGTGTGCTGGGTATACAGTAAACTAGGCTGGCATACCACCGACTGTCTCTACTCTGTACCAGTATAACAGTGAACTCAATTCCAGTTGAAAACTTGGGTTGTTTCTTGGCATATTTTTTTTTTTTTTTTAACATTATTTAAAGTTTTTCAGTTTTAGTATGTTACTTTTCAAAACCAAAACATAGTTATTTAGAGAAATACCCAATAGTAAATGTGACTACCCTTATGTAGGATAGCCTTGTGTTTATCCCAAGCATTTATTAATTACTAGCTTCTCATGGGCTATGTATCAAGACAATTTTGGTGCAAAATTGATGCAAATAGCCTAATTTTCCTCATGCATCTATGTGTAAATTTACCAGGATTCATTAAGGTGCAATACTGGTTATTTTAGTCATTGGCAGTTAAGGAGAGATCGCATTGCAATAGCCTGTATTATACCTTCGTGACCCATGTTACACCTTTATAACTTGCAACATTCATTAGTTATTTAAGCTTTTGTTCCACTTTATGTCCCATATGGATAAGCTTGAGAGTTGACAAATGTCAAAAGGAGGATGCCAGGTTTATGGTGGCAAAACTTTGGAAGTCAGAGAAAGTTTTGCCACCATAAACCTGGCACCCTCCTTTTGCCATTTGCCAACTCTCAAGCTTATCCATATGGGACATAAAGTGGAACAAAAAGCTTGAATCACTAATGAATGATGCAAGTTATAAAGGTGTAACATGAGTCACGAAAGTGTGATACAGGCTTTCTGCAGCAGATGTAAGAAACTGTTACCTTCATTTGACGCAACTATGCTCCCAAAAAGAGTGCAATGTGCCAAAATATACTTCCTTTGCTCCAAAATTGCCTTACAGAGCCCCCTTAGTCTGCACCAAAAATTCCACTAGCTCTGGTGTGGCTGACATCTCTCTGCACCAGGACATACATCTTGGGGGCTTGATACACAGCCCTGTATCCATGTTTGTGCACGTACTGTAGTTAATGTCATTGAAGCATGTGCAGTATCGTGTGTTTGTTCAGAGACAAAGCTGGGTTATTGTCACAATCAGGGTTGACTGGACTACCAGGATTGTAGAATCACTAGACAGAACACAAGTGTTTAATAAACCAGAGTTTATATAGTTGGAACTAACACACAGGGCTACGGGGAATCTCCTAGCTGGCTAGGTAGAGGGTGCTGCCGAAGTGAACTTGCCCTCAATGTTCCTCCAGAGTCCTTAGAAAAGTCTTGATCTGTGCAACACGGTGCAGACGATAACACCGCTAACAGCTTCACAGGCTAACACCAAGGCAGATAACGCCTTTACAAGGGCTATCAGGGGACAGGACACACAGCCTTTACAAAGGCAAACAAGTACAAAATAACTATCTCTGAGGCTGGGGAGAAGGCAATAGTTATACCCCTGTCCCAATCAGGGCGACACTGATCAGTCTGATGGAGAACAATAGTCCTGGTCTCTGCACACGGCCCAGACCCAGTTGATGAGATTACTGGGTCAGGAAGCCCAAGATGACATGCCCAAATATGGTCATGCAGAGCAAGTCCAGAGTTATCCCTTAGGCTGAGGCCCCAGTACCTCCGCTGCCCGCGCGCCCGCGAGACTGGCGGCGCGTGCAGCCGATTCCCCGGTCTGCAGGGAGCTGCAGACCAAAAGACCGGGGTGGCGAGGGAGTAACGGGGGCCATGACATCACCCGGCAGGTTCGCCCTCATTGACTGAACCCCTGGGGGGCGTGGCTTAGCGCTCCGTAGCGAGTCCAGGAGCAACTCGCGCCACAGCGCTGCGGCCCCCCCTCACAGCGGGCCCGGCGCCATTGAGGGGAGGGCTCTCGTCTCTGCAGCGTCCGCAACAGCGGGCGCTGCAGTAGCCAGCGGGGACCAGCCCTTAACATCCTAAGAGACTGGAAAAGAGCAGTACCACTGTTTTTACCATACAAGGTAAAAAATAAAAAACGTCAAAACCTGGGTGCTCAACATTAATCCTATGGTTGCCCTGATGATACTAGACAACAAGGCAGAGCATACCAGGCTTTTTAGGAAGCTTTGTTGCCTATTTCGTCACAGTTATACATAAACTAAGCCAATTGCCGATGGCCATAACAGGACCCTATTCAATAGAGATATTGAAATAAAAATCTTTCTGTTAGAAATTAATTTACATTTGCCCTAGGACTCCCAGGTCTCAATTATTTGCGTTCTTTTTGCTCTTGGCAATAATTGGTTATACAGTACTGTATGGATAGTACATTAACAAACAGCCTTGACAAGGTAAAAAGCAAGTTTAATTTATGTGTTGGGCTGAAGCCCCCAATTATGTTCCAGCTTTGGGCCCCCTCAACCACCTAAGAAAAAATGTAGGACTGTAATTCTGATTGCCACTCATTTAGGACGAGATCCACAACGTTTTGTTAAGTAAGAACTTATAATGTGACTTTGCCTAAAATATGAATGGACGTTATGTTCCCTTAATTAACATGGTATTCTCAAAGGTAATTATGCAAAACAACATCCAAACTACATCTCATTTGCATAGGCTTAATGACATTATTGTAGCATAACGTTGTGTTATCGTCCAATAACGAGACGCTATGCCAGTCTTGAGATTACTCCTATCCAGACTCTGAAATATGTTTTTTGCTGAAATTGAGAAAAAGAGGAGAGGAAAATAATGCTCAGGTATTGAAATGATGCCTAATTGTGACGTTACACCTACCGAGACAAAGATAAAGCACTATAGGAGTAACTTCAAGTTTAGGTATAACTTAAATACGTAACGTTAAATCCACGCATTACGCTTAATGGACTGTAGTGGATATGCAATGTTATGATTAATTACTTATTTGTGTATCATTTACCATTATCACTAACATCCGTTATGGTGAGCGCTATGATCTTTATGGGAAAAACACACGGCGAAAACAATGTTATTGTTCATTGAAGATACACTGTTACTGTTTGCGTTAGGGTAATGCCGCTTTAGATGACTTAGTTTGATAGATCTGTAAAAGTAAAACCTGCAATGTCTACCATAGGAGGGATTTTGTCATAACCTGGAAGAAGAACTGAGCAGAACTTAGGTCAATAGAAGTTGAAATGTTGGATCTCATTGGCAGTTGAAGTGAGTCCGTGGTACAATAGGTGCGGGACAACGAATGATTGAAGGAGAGATGACAATTGAGATTAGATTGAGAAAAAAAGGAATGTCCCACATTTGTAGGGAATGTCCAATTTGGTAACCGGGTAAATTCCCAGTGAGCTCCAGGTGGACAAGTCTCTTAGAATGATCTGGGGACTCACAAACTCTTGGTGAAAGTCAGAAGACTGGCTGTATCTCCCATGGCAGTCCATGTGTGAGTTGAGAGTCAGTATGTCTATAAATGTATGTATTTGTCAGTTTACTCCGCGTCTATCACAATATGAATGCGTGTATGTATGAGTGCTTGTATTCATGAGTGCTTGAATTTAAGAGTGCATTTGTGTATGAGTGCTTGCATGTACCTACCTTGGCAAAAATAAATTAAGGGACGTCAATTCAGCAATCTAAGAGAATAGCTAGAAAGATCTAAATAGATAGTTCTTGACTCCCCTAACAGACTTAATAATATGTTTGGCGAGACCTCTCCTAGATGTTTTTTATGTCGACCGGCTTGCCAACTATCGTCCAATCTCCAACTTTCCTTTTCTAGGGATAGTGTTGGAATCCTGTCTTGAATATCATGGTTTCTTCGGCATTCCATTTTTCATTTTCATACCCGATATGGAACAGAGATGGTCCTGGTTTGTGTGACGGATGATCTTCACCTAGCCATGGACAGGGGCAGCTTGTCTGTCCTCGTCAAGTTGTATTTGTCAGCAGCCTTCAACACTATTGACCACGGGATACAGCTAGGTTGCCTCAAGAGCCTCGGGGGGGGGGGGGAATCGAGGGCTCCTCTCTCAAGTAGATCACCTCCTTCCTGAAGGGCGGGACCCAGCAGGTGATCATAGGCAATCATGTATCGCCTATTAGCCTGGCCCTGTGCAGGTTTCCTCAGGGTTCGGTACTGTCTCCCTTGTTGTTTCATGTATACGTAAGGCCTCTCAGTGATATAATCTGGAGACATGGTATGTTGTGCCATATGCTGATGACACACAAATCTACTGTATGTCTCTTTTACATTTGATCTCATGGAGTCGGTCGCTGCACTGTCAGAATCCTTGTTAGAGGTAACCAGTTGGATGTGTCAGAACTGGCTGAAGCTTAGACCAGAAAGACTGAAGTCATGATTGTTCGGTCAGAGCCAAGACTGGGAACGTGGCAGGGTGGGATTGACACACCACTAATTAATGGTGTCAGATCAGTCCCTGTGTCATGGTGCGCAATCTAGGAGTCCTGTTTGACTCTAGCTTGAACATGTGGGCACAGGTTCTGGCTACAGTTACAACCAGGTTTTATTACCTAAGGATACTCTGAGGACTGCATCTGATTCTCTCAATGCCTGACCTGGAATCACTTGTCTGCGCCTTAGTGTCAACACGTTTGGACTATGGAAATGCCCTCTATGCAGTAATGCCTCTTGTGATGATTAAAAGACTTCAAAGAACGTAGCTGCTCGCATGCTTTACCGTGTTGGCCATTTTGAGCAAATTACACCTGCTCTCTGTGATCTGTACTGGCTTCCTGTGACCTTCCGTATTAAGTACAGAATTGCCCTTATGTCGTATAAAGCATTGCATGTGTGTGTGTGTGTGTGTGTGTGTGTGTATATATATATATACAAAAAGTGACACTGTGTGCTCATTTGCATGTCATTTCCCAGAATCCCTTGCTGCAGTGGAAGTGCTGTATGCTGGGTGATAATGGGGAAAGGCGGGGTTGCAGACCTGCCTAAGACATGCAGATGAGCATACAGCTATATTTGCATATTTGCTTTCCTGTGGAGGGTTTTTGTCACTTTTTTTACTCACCATAACTTAACTCAGTATTATGGTTTGGCCTATCCCATAAGCCTCTCTTGCATTCCCAGTAAAATCAACCCCACACTGATGAGACCCATCAAGGTCGAAACAGCTGTCTGTGGGTGGTTTTCTGGGTATGCACCTTAACCCTGGCTGTGCTCAAAGCTGTGACCATGCAGCAAGCTTAAGCCTATAGGGAACCATGTTAAAAATGGTTATTGAGGCAAAAAGTGACACTGTGTGCTCATTTGCATGTCATTTCCCAGAATCCCTTGCTGCAGTGGAAGTGCTGTATGCTGGGTGATAATGGGGAAAGGCGGGGTTGCAGACCTGCCTAAGACATGCAGATGAGCATACAGCTATATTTGCATATTTGCTTTCCTGTGGAGGGTTTTTGTCACTTTTTTTACTCACCATAACTTAACTCAGTATTATGGTTTGGCCTATCCCATAAGCCTCTCTTGCATTCCCAGTAAAATCAACCCCACACTGATGAGACCCATCAAGGTCGAAACAGCTGTCTGTGGGTGGTTTTCTGGGTATGCACCTTAACCCTGGCTGTGCTCAAAGCTGTGACCATGCAGCAAGCTTAAGCCTATAGGGAACCATGTTAAAAATGGTTATTGAGGCAAAAAGTGACACTGTGTGCTCATTTGCATGTCATTTCCCAGAATCCCTTGCTGCAGTGGAAGTGCTGTATGCTGGGTGATAATGGGGAAAGGCGGGGTTGCAGACCTGCCTAAGACATGCAGATGAGCATACAGCTATATTTGTATATATATATATATATATATATATATATATATATATATATATATATATACATACAGTACACTCTGTAGTCAGAAGGATCGGCCCCACTGTTTTCCCTGAGAATTACCATCCAACCCTGGGATGTCGAGACTTTCCGAGTGTAGCCCCCAGGATTTGGAACTTCTCACCACCAGACATCCGAAATGCACCCAATTTGGCTCATTTTGGAGCCCAGTGCAAGACTCACTGTCCGACTAGCCTTTCCCTAATTGTGTTATTCTATTTTGTCTGTTATCTATTTTTCCACTTTGTTTTAATTATTTCTCTAACATGGTGTAAGGGTCCGGCGATGCCCCCTTCGGTGGGACAAAGATCCGGTCGGGGTGCTTGTACATGTCAGGGCCATTAAATAAAGATATGATGATGATGTTTCTGGGGTTGTGGTCATAGAGATCGATGGTGCATATATGGTGGAGCTGTCCTACAGTAACAGATCTATGGCAAAGAGGTTTCCAATTAATTAACTGGGTAATAGGGCGGACAGTTAAGATCAGCCTTTGGATGGCGTTACTTGGCAAGCCGACCCAAAATGCCTCGTATGAGGAACTGTAGAATGTGTGCGCATAGTTTTTTTTTAAAACAGAAGATGTTTTAGGGGAAAACAAATGTAGGCTTTTATTAGCCACAACTTTTTTTTTTACAACTTAGATTTTATTGAGAATTTACACGGTATACATTGGTCTGCATATAAATCAACATAGTTATATCATAATACATATATGTAACAAAAAATAAATAAAAGAACATCAGAAAAAAAAGATTGGAAGGGGGAGGATGGGGTCTGTCCTCCTCTCGATCTTCTCACTCGTCCTCTTCTGCACTTAAACTTTTCTATGGCGCCTCTCTAGGCAGTTCCTCCCACGTGGCCTGTAGCTCTGCTACCCATATCTACATCTCTCTTCTAGGTTTCAACAGCTCTACGCCCCAGCTCCTGTGAGTCAGCGGAGAACGTGTTTCTAATATTATCATAGCAAAATTGAAGTACCATCAACTCCTGGGATGTCTGTTTGTGCTAACCACAATATCCAGACTTTTAGAAATTTAGCGCCAGTATCATTAACTAAACTCGTTAACTTTTCCATCTGGCATACATACCAAATTCTGTTCCTAATTGAAGTAATATTTGGGATTTTATTCTGGTTTCCACAATGTTGCGATCTCGCACCTTGTCGCTGTTGCAAAATGCACCACTAATTTGCTTTGTGTTCTGGAAAGCCCCTCAGCCGGCCTGTTCAGGAGGAACATCCATGGGTCCAGTGGAATTGCGAGGCCCAAGATCCTTTGTAGCCAATCTCTCTGATTTGCTCCCAAATGGGCAGCACCCGAGGGCAAGACCACAGCATGCTTTCAACAACATAAACAGCTTATGATCAGCCAAACAGGGTTTACAAGAAAACAAAACAAACAGCCGACTCCTGTTGGAAGCGCTCATTACACCTTTCCATACACCCTATCTATGGGCTGAGGAGCTAGGCCCTTTACCAACAACACATATAGCAAAAGAGTGGAGGTAAGTTCCCTACGGCCGGGGTAGGATTCTGTAAATCCTTGTGCAGGGTTTCTCTCCGCAGCAGTCCAGGGTCCAGTACCTTCCTGGCCAGAGAGATTTCAGTAGTGAGTATCTATGGGTTTTTATACCTCTAACGAGTCAGCTGAGTAGATTAGTTACAATAGCTTGCTTTGGGATTAACCTCCTCAGTGCTGTATCAGGCTGTGTGAACAGGATTTCCCTGTCTCACTATGCGAGCAGGAACCCACCGTGTTACAGCAACGTAAACAAATCTCCCATATTTTGGCGGCCACCAGGTGCACTACAGTGGCCTCTTAGAAGGGGCCAGTGCCAGAAGGGCTGCTAGGAGTTTTGCAGGGCTCGATGCAGTGGGGTTTTGGCAGGGCCTCTTACCTTTTCCAGAGCGGCATCTCCTCCTGCTATGTCGCATTGTCATGTCGATGCGGCGTTATGTGACATCACATTGTCATGGCGACGTGTCGTCACATGATTGCAAGAAGAGATACCGGCTCAGGAGAGAAAGTAAGAGGTAATTACAGAAGCCCCACACTCTTCCCCCGGCAATCAGTTTAAATGTTATGGGAAAGAGTGCGGGGCCTCTGTTAGCTTCAATCTCCGTGGAGTGGCAACGATGGCGCTGCCATCAAGCTGGCCCTGGGTGCCAGATATAACCAGAATTATCAACAAAGTCTGGCAAGTGCTTTATTATGAAAAAATAAATGGTTTACCTCAATTATTCCAAGATTAAATTTAACAACCTTAGCGACCCTTGGTTAAGCAAATTAGGATACAAGACAGGCTCCGATGCTCCTCACCTTTTGAAGACTACTGTACATCAACAGACACAGTAAAAAAAATGGCTCTGATGAAAGTAACCCAAACTAGCTTGCATGCGATACTGTGACACGTGATTTGCATGACTAATTTTAACAAATGTGAAATCAATCCACTGGAACTGTATTGCTATCCCCCCCCCCACCCTCATACCAGCTTTATTTCTGTATCCGTAACACCCACCCCCTCCCCCTTTTCATTTCTGTACCCCTTACTATTTGAAAATCCAATAAAACACAAAGTTAAAAAAATCAATTAAGGGAGATGGGGAGGGAGATGGGAAAAAGTACGGTCTCAGAAAAGGACAGATGAGGGATGGGCTGGACTAGACAGCAGGGTGAAGACCGGGGATGGGACATCCTACACTGTGACCCTGTCACACTATCACATAGCGTGAGAAGGTCCCCATGCTGTTTAAGTTACCATCACAATGCATGAATCTCAGGCAGAATCCCAGAGACTTGACAGGACTTGCCAGCAGCCAAAAGATAGAAAGGACCGCAACACTGATAGAAGAAATAGCTAAACAGAAGGCAAGGATGGGTCTTCTATGTACTGAGACCTTGAAACCACAAATGGTGAATTGCCTATTTTACAATACAGTTTTTTTTAATGCATTCTTTTGCATGTAGTAATACTTTTCAAATGGCAGTCCCTTGTGATTGTTTTTCTTCGAAAGATTGGATCACCCTTAAAGTAACTGTTTGACGTATTTGCATCTTGTGAAAGATGATTATGTTTTGCTTTCCTCCGAGAACACAGAATTCATAATACTTATGTTTATCAGATTGCTTTATAATTACTTTGCAAATAAGGAACAAAGCAAAAAGAATTTACCTGTGGTTTTGAGGGCTCACAATAAGGCAGATATTTTATATATTTCAAAGCATTAATTTATCATGGATGTGTTAAAATAAAAATCTGTAAAACTACGCATACATGTCTGATTAAAAATAAATGAATAATTGTGCTTCTGTTGACCTAATACACATGCAACTGTCCTTCGTTTATCTTCAGCCTAACATGACTTGTCTTATTCTACTTATTATACTCAAGTGTGAGAAAATTGGACTCAATTTGGAATAAATGTGTGTATATCCTTAATAAATAAAGGTATATCACAAAAAAGTGTACAAGTGCTCTAACAGCACAAAGTTCAAATAACAAAGGTGCTCTTCTAAATAAAAGTCAGCAATATCCTTGTGTCCACAATGTAAGGAAATTACACCATAGTGTAGTGCTGTTTTTGTCTTCCCTTCCTTGAATATATATATACTGTATATGTGATATATTTGTGATATATTTGTATGTGATATATATATATATATATATATATATTTGTATATGTATATATATATATACATATATATATACAGTATATATATATATATCACACATACACACGTAAGCATATATGTATGTATGCATATACAAATATATATCACATATAAATACACAATGTATATATATACCAATAGGGACCACATAGTATCCACACACACTTATAGTATTGCAACACCCTCATACATTTCTACACATACCCACACCACTGGTATACACTCCTACTCCACACACACCTTTTGTAAAGCGCTGTATACACCGTGGGCGCGTTATACATTTATATTTACAGTAGGGCCCCGCTTTATGGTGTTCCGCTTTACAGCGTTCCGATCATACGGCGTTTGCCAATGTATACCCATATTCATTAGGTTTGGCGCTTGTTCCGTTTTTCCGGCGATTTCAGCATGACGCGCTCAGCAGCGGAGTATCCGCTGTCACTAAGCAACAGTTTTAGTGCGTGTACAACTCCTTGTCAGATGCCATTTGTCAGCAAAACAGTCGGTTTACAGCTCTGCATCTCTGTTTTCAAAGGTACAATACAGTACAGTAGGACCCCGCTTTACAGCGATTTCCGCTTGGCATTGGCGGCCTGGAACAGAACCCGCCGTATGAACGGGGCCCTGCTGTGAATACATACACACACACCCACACCCACAAACATACACACATACTCTTACATCACTAACATTCAGGGACCATTTAACACCTCAAGTCATAAATCGCATACAGTACATGGGGGGAGGGATAGGTTTCAGTCACAGATAACATTCCAGGATGCACTGTTTTTAAGTTGAACTATTGCTTGCTTTATCCATTGTAACACCGCCGGAAGAAGAGATCAGTGTATCTCGAAAGCTCGCACAAATAAAAGCATTTCGTTAGCCACAGAACGGTATCGTCTATTCGTTTTTGATTATTAAGCTCGGCTAACACGGTACAGATACCGATACCTATACCCAGTGGTGGACAAATCACCAAAAAATCTACTCGCCGAACAAAAAAAAATCTACTCTCCACCTAGTACCACACGTGTGCTGCTTGGGCCAATAGGAGCTCGCCACGATGTTAAATCCATTCGCCCGGCGCGTGCACATGTATAGGTTTGTCAAACACTGCCTATACCTATATATATATATATATATATATACACACACACACACACACACACACACACACACACACACACACACACACACACACACACACACACACACACACACACACTTAATACTAATTAAATACAATACCTTATATATGGATATTCAATCCATATACTCAGCCCACTATTGACGTTGCAGCATGTACAAGGTGCTTTCACCTACTGAAAATGCCCTAAAGAAAAACACAGCGCAGAAAATTCTTCCACTAGTATAATACGATTTAAGAATATAAGCAGTAATAAAATGGGCTCCAAATGCATTTATAGCTATAGATATGTACAGAACACTTTAAAGAAGGGTGGTATGCTGGGGCTTCTGCGTTCTTCCTTGGTGGCAGCTATAAGCATTTTGATTGTAATGTAGCAAGCATTTGGTGGAAATGAAAATGAATACAAAAGAACAAATAGAAGGAAAAAAAAACTATAAAATTATAATGAGGGAGCATGCAGCCTCTCTCAGCAAGCGGCTCAACAGAGCAGAAGCAAGGCCTGAGTCACGGCACTGTGACTCATTATTAGAATCCTTTGCCTAAAGGGTTGGAGCAGTGATGCAGTGGAACATCATGCTGGGAATCTGATAGCTCGTTGGAGTGACTGTGAGACTAATCAAGCAACCGCCTCAGCTGAAGGCTCACACTTGTTTCTTGACAGACATATGCAGAATCAAACATTAGGGTTTGGGATATTTCTGTTGCATGGCTGTCAGGGTGCGGGGTCCTAAATGAGTGAGAAATTAGCATTACCTAGCAGAAAAAAAAGAAAGACATAATAGGAATATTGGGATATTGTTAACGGCCAGAGCTATTCTAACCATGGTACTTGAATGTGTCCCATGGCACAGTGAATGTCCCCCTAAGAGTAAGACTACAGAGATATAAAGCTGGTCATAGAAAATTTAGGGTGATGGCCATTTTTAGAAGTCCAGTGAAAAATATTTTACATTAATTTTTCTCTCATTTGGGAAACTATGGGCGAATCTCGCTGTTAGCTTCAATTTCTGGTTTCAAATAGAACGGGAAGATGACAGACACTGGTTTGGATGATTTAACAGCACCATCTATGATATATATACATATATATTTAACAAACTTATATATTGTGAATATATCCCACTACCCCCACCATCACAACCCATTTATTATACCCCATCATTATCAATGCTCCCTAGCTTGTATTAGTAAGTATCTGTGCCTAACACTATTTATATTTAATAAAATAAATCTAACTTCAAGGCCATGAACTGAAAATGGTTAGAGGCTAGTTATTTGCTAATGCCAGACCTGTCAACATTGACATTTTTACCAGCTTGTAGTGAGTAGGAGGCAGTGTTAGAGACACGGCATGATGATGAATGTTGCATCAACACACCACACTCACTAAACACCAATAATCCGGAAGAAATGGTCCGGTTTAAACAATCTATCAAGGAAAAGCTGCCTGGGCACCCTTCTTTTATGGCCACTAGTGTGAAACGCTGTCTGAATACAATCCTCTCTTGTGACTTCCTGTGGCAAAAGTCAAACAGCACACTCCTACACACTCCTCTTACAGCCCAAAGAAGGCCGAACACACAGCTCCCAGGGCCCCTATGTCAGTTCAACACTCGGCCGTGAGATGGGTCGAATTCAAGTGTCACACAGTGATAACGTGTGAGTTGACAGGTCTCTTTCGCCATTGCTACACCTCTGTTATTATAAATTAGCTCGCAATAACATCGTTAAAGCCCCCATGGTTTCATACATGCACAAAATATTTTATTTTTCCTGTGCCAGAAGACAGGACCAATTGCAATGTTTCTTTTACACAAGATCTATATAGAAGTGGACACTTGATAGGATAAAGAAATATTGCGTTTTCCACCGTGTTAAGCTTTAAGGTTCAAAAGTGTTAATGCGATTCCGTTGATTGGAATATCTTCCTTTAAACCTTTCCCGACAAACATATTTCTAGCAAATCTACTTGTCGAAAGGCGAAAAATAACATTTGTCCGGAGCAATCGTGACAATGGATGGTGCTTTGCAGACATAGTTTGAAATGGTTCCCCTGCATGGTGAGAGATATCTGCTTTCTCAACATGGCGTTACCTTCTTTTTTGCTCTTAGTAAATCAGGATTGTGGAGGCACAGGAAAATGGGGAGATTGTGAGTCTGCATCAAACCTTATGCCACAAAAGCATCCTGCATCTTCCCAAGGATCTGGCAGCTAATGGGTTAAACAGGGGACAGTAAGTTTATCAGGGCAAGGTTCTTATATTATAGAGTACCACTATTTATTTTCATTTGCAAATTTACAATTCCGCAGGATTTATTTTGGAAAGTCTCTTGTCTTCCTATGCTTACAGCATAAATACTGTTTAAATCTTTGAAAAATACAGTCCAATGAGTTTTTTCCTCAATACATGTACTGTAGACCTTTTATAAATCATCCATAGCACCACTACATTTTAATCCACTTTGACCACTGCATATTATCTGCCATATTAGCTGAGCAGTCTCCTGCCAACGGGCACTATTCAAGTCAAAGGCCTGATAGGTGTCATCTAGTGCTGAAAAGTGTCTTACGGTAGAAGACTTCTTAGTAAATATGAGCCTATATGTACAGTATATACAAGCACTAATCTCCCAGTTCATGCTATAACCAGTGGTGGATTAAGATCCTCGGTGTCCCTAGGCACTAAGAGAAAGAAGGGGGAGGAAGAGTGAGAGAAGAAGGGGGAGGAAGAGTGAGAGAAGAAGGGGGAGGAAGAGTGAGAGAAGGGGGAGGAAGAGTGAGAGAAGAAGGAGGAGGAAGTGAGGAAGAGTGAGAGAAGGGGGAGGAAGAGTGAGAGAAGGGTGGGAAGGGTGAGAGAGAAGGGGGTACTGTAAGAGAGAGAGAAGGAGGGTAAGAGAAAGGGAAGGGGGAAGAGAGAAAGAAGGGGGAAGAGAGAGAAGGGGGAGAAGATTGAGAGAAAGGAAGTAAGAGAGTGAAGGGAAAGGAAGAAAGAATGGAGGGGAAGTGAGAGACGGGGGAAGAGTGAGAGAAGTAGGGGGAGGAACAGTAAGGGAAGGGGGAGAAAGAGTGAGAGATGGGGGAAGGGTGAGTGAGAAGGGGGCGAACAGTGAGAGAGAAGGCTAGGAAGAGTGAGAGAAGGGTGGGAAGAGTGAGAGAAGGGTGGGAATAGTGAGAGAGGGGGGACTGAGCAGGCAGAGGCAGGGCCTGAGAGGGGGGATCAGTAATCACAGCAGATCTTATATCAGTCACAGCACATGGGGGAGCAGAGCCTCATGCTTGCAGCAGACACCTGAGTTAGCACTGTCAGCAGAGGCTCCTCAGACTAGACCCTCTGAAGTGGAGGAACCAATGAGCCAACGGGGAGCTACAATAAGTATCTTACTGTACAGGACAGGTGCACACCCTCCCTGCGGTCACTCTGGTGTCTGGGGGACCTGATCTCTGTGGCTGAGGGAGCAGGAGGTCGGGGGACACAGGTACAGCAGCAGCAGATCGAGCAGGGGGGGGATCAGTGTCAGAGATTAGTCTGGGAGACTGTCAGTACATACTATAGGGGAACTGGAAGGATTTTTATGCAGGCAGGTTCCAATTAAATCCACCTACCTCCGTGCTCCTTTCAGACGTCCTTGCAGTCTGAGCTGCATGGCAAATAGCTCCCTCCTCCCTTCCTGCCGAACGGAGGCAGGGGGGAGATACAACATGGGTCTGTAGGACAGGACCCTGGAGCAGGAAGTAAGGCTCCCGGCTCTCTCCCCCCTTCCCTTGTCGGCAGCCCACAGCACCTTTACGGTACAAGGGGGCGGGGGCCCCCTATCCTTGGGGGGTCCCTAGACACGTGCCTACTGTACCTTATGGGTAATTGATATAACTAGGCCTTTAATAATGACTCAGGCTTTACTAGGCCTGGGTTCATTATTTACTAGTAGTTTTACATTTTCATACAATATTTCTACAAGTGCTAATTTCTTTAAATCCTATTTTATTGAATGTCTATTAAATAGACACAGTGGGAGATATGTATTAATGCAATTATAAAATTGGTTCCTTGATGCAATGCAAGGATTTTCGCGTTTCAGTTTGCAATGGCATGAAATGTAGGAAACCTGTTATTTTTTTTTCTTACATTGGATACAGGTCTCTTTGGCTATGGCCCCAGTCACAGCGGCGCATGCACCAGTTCCAACCGCAACCTGTGGTCTGCGGTTGCGCTGCCAGTGAGGAGCAGGAAACCCGACGGGGGGATGGGGGAGGGTTGTTGCCATGACATCACGTGGCTGGTTCACCCTCATTGGCTGAATCACCGCCATGACGTGGCCACAGCTCGGCCACCGGTGATGAAGCCTTAGGCCGTGAATATACCAGAAATCGCTGGCGACACCGCTTGGCACGATACTGAGCAGCTACAAAAAAAACCAATAAAATCCAATGAAAGCGCACATACCAGTAGCGACGAACTGCAAAGCTTCTGTCTCATGAATAGATTTGAGATTTTGTTTTTCACAGGTGACGGCCGTGTCACGTGATTTGCAAGGCCAATCACAGTGCATCTTAAACTGCGCTTATAGTGCCGGCGACAGCGACGCTGCATCAAAACAAATGCATTGTCGCCGTTGCCGGTCTTATAGTGGACGCGACGGCGCGACGGAGAAACAGCGCTACCAAAAATCTGGTAGTCAGTAGAATTTGATTTTTGGAGAGACGGTCTCCATATGTGACTGGCTATAAGCAAATCAGAGAGCTCCGTCCCTCTGCCTTCCCCCTTGATGACGTCACTGGCCTTGTAGCCATCGACGTCTCCAAAATAGAAATTACAACTTTCGCAATGGCGACGGCGATGGGTGACATCATCGGTAGCGTCGCCATCTGTATAAGCGCAGCCTTAGGCTGCGGCCACGCTGCCGCAGAGCGCGCTCATGCTTGAGAGCGGTGACGTTACCACCTCTCCAAGCATGAGCGCTCGTCTGTCCTTCACAAATTCGAGAGGAGCGCGGGAAAGGGGGGGGCGTGTGGTGTTTAAGGGGGGCGTGGTCTTTAAGGCGGGGCGTGTCATTGGCAGGATCGGTGCGGTGTGTCTGTGTGTGTCTGTGTGTGTGTGTGTCTCTGTGTGTGTATGTGTCTGTCTCTGTGTGGGTGTCTTTGTGTGTGTGTCTGTATCTGTGTGTCAGTGTGTCTGTGTGTCTCTGTGTTTGTCTGTGTCCCTCCATTCTCTCCCCCTTCCCTCCATTCTCTCCTCCCCCCCTTTCCTCCATTCTCTCCCTCCTCCCTTCCCTCCTCCTCTCTCTTCCCCCCTTGCCACCCTCTCTCTCCCTCCTTCCCACCTCTCTCCCCCCCTTTCCACCTCTCTCTCTCCCCCCCTTCCCACCTCTCTCTCTCCCCCCCTTCTCACCTCTCTCTCTCCCCTTCCCACCTTTCTATCCCCCTTTCCCACCTCTCTCTCATCCCCTCTTCCCACCTTTCTCTCCCCCTTCCCACCTCTCCCCCTTCACACCTCTCTCCCCCCTTCCCACCTCAATCTGTCCCCCCTTCCCACCTCTCTCCCCTCTTCCCTCCTCTCTCTCCTTCCCTCCTCTCTTTCTCTCCCCCTTTCCACCTCCCTCCCTCCCCCTTCCCTCCACTCTCCCCCCCCTTTCCTCCACTCTCCCTCCTCCCTCCACTCTCCCTCCCCCCCTTCCCTCCACTCTGATTGGTTTTGGGACTGGAGCTCTTTCATTGGTCAGAGAAGGGTCATGTGACCCTGCTCAGCGCTTGGAAATAAAATTTCCTGGTCTCTCCAAGTGCTGAGCTTTGGAGAGCTTACGTGCGCATGCAAGAGCTCGCGCACGCTGTGTGAGCTTGGCCATACATATTGCGTTTCATTGAAGTAAACGCGGCAAGTGCCAAGCACGCTCAGCAGCAGTGTGGACGCGGCCTTTGGCACAGAGATTAACACTCTCCCCAAAATGTTCCCACTAACCCCTCCCCTAACTGCTCCTATAACCTCTTTATAACTCATCCCCTAACTGCTCCTATAACCTCTTTATAACTCCTCCCCTAACTGCTCCTTTAACCTCTTTATAACTCCTCCCCTAACAGCTCCTATAACCTCTTTATAACTCCTCCCCTAACTGTTCCTATAACCTCTCTATATCTCCTCCGCTAACTGTTCCTATAACCTCTCTATAACTCCTCCCCTAACTGCTCTTTTAGTCGCTCCCCTAACAGTTCCTATAACCTCTCACTATAACACCTCCCCTAACTGCTCCTATAAACCTCTCTCTATAACCCCTCCCCCAACTGCTCCTGTAACTCCTCCCCCAACTGCTCCTGCAACTCCTCCCCCAACTGCTCCTGCAACTCCTCCCCTAACTGCTCCTATAACCGATCCCAAAACTCCTCCTCTACCTGTTCCTATAACCCCTCCCCCACTGTCTTTAATTCCATCTTTACCAGCTCCTATTAACGCTCCCAATACCTTCTCCTCTAAATGCTTCTATCAGGGCTATCAATGGGTGGTGGGGGGACAGCTGGGCTTAGTGTTTGAAGACACCCAGGTAATAATGCAATCCAGGCCTAGTGTGTCCTGTCCCTTAAAATTTGTCTCCTTCTCTACAAGTTAATAGCCTGTAAGCTGCCTTACACCTTAGCACAACTAATATGGCCCAATGTCCATTTGCAACCATAGATTTATACTCCCCACTGAGATATTCATATTATTTTCAATTACATGCTAATTCTGAATATATATTACTACATGATTTTATTTCTAATACTAATCCAGTATTACTTTTACAAGGCTTTTATCTCCAATAAAGAAGCTGCATAAACCCAATACAATATATAAGCCATAAAAAGTCAGAGTTCACAGTAGTACAGTTAGAAAAAAAATCTAGTTAAGTTTTCAGTTATTTATTGTTTGCATTTCCTATTATTCCAGAAATCCACTGCCTTAAAGAAACATTTCTGATGCAAAAAAAAAAAGAGAAATCTGTGTTTTTCTTATTGTATTTGCAAATGTAGTCATAAAACAAGTCCAAATGTATGGGAAGCAGTGAGCGTTTATTCTCCTCCAGGTAGCTGTAATATCTCCATTTCCTTCTGTTATACATAAAGAAAATTCTTTGGGGTACTAGTTATCGACTTCTTTATTTTGTCTGCGCAGGAGTGATAAAAAGGGAAAAAAAATATCCGAACTAGGGGAAGAAATATGACATTTGATTTAATCAGATATGTTTTTTTTTTTGCTGTTCCTCCCTTACCAGAGCTTCGAGTCCTGTGATGGTCAGAAGGTGTCGGAGTAGCAGCGCTTAGTAAGTATGGGCCTTCGTGTTTAAAGTACTTATACTTTACTGATTAAAAGTTGTGTTAATGACATACATTAAACTCCAAACAACCTCTTAATGAATCGTGATCAGAGTTTAAAAAAATAAAGAAGGAAACGTCCAAGCTAACTTATACAATTATTTGGAAATATTTGCTCACATTCACATTATTGTAAAGTTTGGGATATTTGTGAACTGTGGAAAAAGTGTCCTTTTCTACCTCAGAGATTTAAATTTGTTTTTGAAAGCAGCAATACTACTTTCTCCCTTTTTTTTCCGTTTCTCTCTTTATTATTTGTATATGTAAAGCATGTGACAATGTATATTTCTACATTCTTACCTAAGCTGGCAATCGTTTGGTGCTCCTGTTATAATTCTCTAAAAATCCTGATTGTGTGCCTAACATAATGGCCGCCTTTCAGTTTCATTCAATCCTTCAGTCAGTGTAATTTAGCAGGTAAAATGTATCCTTAAATTACTAAGGTAACAGTATTTATTGTTACAGTTTACAGCTCAAACTGCTGGGAACATTGGCAACAAATGATCACAAACAGGAAAGTGTTGCAAAGATTTTGCACTGCTGGGAAAATGTGCTAAAGCTTGCTATAGAAATCAGAGGATGCTTTAAAACTAATAAAAAATGGTATTCTGGGGCCCATTCACTAAACTTCGATAAGTTCAGTGCATTGCTAAGCGGGTTTGCATGTTCTTACCCCACTATAAGAAATTTGTGTCATAACCAATCGGATTGGGGGTGTTCCATTTGACACTCAAATGTGACATCACATGCCTTATATAATGCCTGTCCCATCTCATTTGAGCCCAAGAAGCTGCCGGAGCAACATCTACGGGACCCTTGGATTATAAAGAAGAAAATGAAGAAAGAACTTTCCTGAGAAGTCTCTTAAATCAACAGAGGATCATGGACTTCTTTGCATCAGGCTGTTGAACATTGGGTCATGGTTCAACAGTTGGTGCCGCAGTAGGATGACAAGGGTGAATCCAGCAAAGGTAAGAAACACATTGATAGTATTTTATTTAATTGCATATTTTCTTTTAGGTTGCCCATTGACTGCCAATGTGCTTATCTATACCCCTTTCTGGGTATAGATCAGCACAGTGACAAGCATTGTATTTTTTTGCCAAATGTTTGTTTTTATTTCATTGTAATTTATTGTATTTGTTGTTATTTCTTTTTTTAGGTTGCCCATGCATTGCCTATGTAGCAATCCATGCCCATATTGTGGGCATATTTTACCTGTGACAATCAATGGGTAGAGGGGATCTGGGTAGTTGTCCCGGGGAGTATGGTTAGGCCTCCCCGGTGTGTATTGGGGAGAAGGAGCTTAGCCCTTAATTACCATTGCGGTTACTAAGGTAAGTAAAACCTTAATTTACTTTATGCTAGCTGACTAATGTTTTATTTTTAAAGTGCAAATGCGCTATTATCCATATCTGGGTAATATGAATTATGCCCATTACAGAGTATGTTGGGGGGGGGGGGGGGTGGGGGGGATATATGTTGTATTATTATTTTTTTGTACTGTAATGGTTTTTTGAATGGGAAAAAGCGCTATTAGCCATGTTTGGCTAATAGCCATTTTACCCATTCCGGTGTGGTGTTGGTGGTATAGTGGGTGGGTGAAGGTGGTAGTTTCCCCATTATGGTGTTTAAAACTTGTGGGATGGTAGCGCGAGGGGTTAACCCCGTCATTACCTTAGCGGTTGCAACCGCTACAGTAATGAAGGGGTTAACTTCTACTGCAACTCTCCCGCAAGGCCTACACACCCACCCTGGGGAACTACCACCTTCAGCCACTCCTTGTACCAACAACAAATCAGTTCCTGTCATTTAATCTTTCATTACTTTAGCGGTTAGCCGCTAAAACAGGGGTGCGCAATCTAATCCCCTTGTGGCCTCCTGCCTGCTCTCCTCCCTTGCTCGCGCCCTCCCACCTTGGCTCCGACATGAATAAGGCCTCTGGCGTGACAGGGCCTGTGATGTGCTAAACAAAGAATTATCAATAAAGTGGCGCTTAGATATAATTACGTAATGCCTTACAATAAGACATATACAGTAGAGGCAACGTTTATTCTAACATTTGCCGTAAACTAGCCGGGTTACATTCTGGGTATGTGCTGGGTATGTGCTGGGTATGTTCTGGGCTAGTTTGAGGCACGTTTAAGGCATTTCTGCATTGACTAACGACCCATAGGATTAACACAGCAGGGATCCCTGGCAGTCCAATTCAATTTGAATGGGACTGCCAGGGACCCCCGCTGTTAATCTGATAGGCCATTAATCAATGCAGAAATGCTGGGGCTAGTTTAAGGAAAGTTTAAGGCATGTACCCAGCATGTACCTGGGTGTTTCCTGTTTTTTTTGGGGAATTGCCACTGGTTTTTGTTCGAATAAGAGTTGCCTCTACTGTACTTTAAAGTGGTGACAATTCAAATAAAGTGTTGAACATATATATCATAAGTAATTGTGACTTCAGTGATTGTGATAAAAAATATAAAAAAATATACAGACGAATATAGTTTGCAGCTTCAACCCCACAGTTGATTGCTTCCTCAATCCACGTGTTGTCTCAGTTTTCAAGGTTGGAGGGGAGCACATACATATAGAAAAAAGCAAACACACCACAAATAGTGCAATGTGTCTGATAATTTAAGGAAACAGTCTTATTCCCAATTCCAGTGAAATTTGTACTTACAAACTTCACTCTTTAACAAATCCCATAAAGGTATCTTTATGTAGTAAAACCACAGATGTTCCCCAGGGTGTAGTAGGCAGGTAACACGGTTCACCGGGTAAAACCTTGGTATGGTAATACAAGAAACCGGAGATAGCGCAGACTGGTACAAAAAGGTTTATAAAAATAATCATAGATAAAACACACTCACATTGTGTCAGATCTGAAAAGGCATTTCGATCAACAAACTGACGCAGACGGCTGAAGGCAGGTGATAAATTCACCTCAAAAGTCACTCCATCCGTGGTTTTACTACATAAAGATACCTTTATGGGATTTCCTTAAATTATCAGACACATTGCACTATTTGTGGTGTGTTTGCTTGTTTCTATATTTATGCGCTCCCCTCCAACCTGGAAAACCAGGGCCTGTGATATACCAGGTACATCATTAGGGCACTGAAAAGGATACATGAAGGACAATTTTGCGTTTTCTAAGAATACAAGCCAGGTTATTTGACATCTGTCATTTAGTTCAGGGGTATGCACAATTTTCCCCGTGCGCACCCCTGCCTGCTCTCCTCCGGCTCGCCCCCACCCTCCGCTTGGCCCCGGCGTCAAATGAAGCACGGGGTCATGTGACGTCATGTTGCCATGGCAACGCGACGTTATGTGACCCAGTGGCGTCATTTGATGCTGGGTTACCATGACGATGTGTGGGTGGAAGCCAAGGTAAGTTGGTTACACAGGCCTCGCGCGGTCCCCCGGCATTTAATTTAAATGCCTTGGGGGAGATGGCGGGACCTCTGTAAATGCCACGCCCCCCCCTGAAAATCTCATGCCCCCTATGCGCACCCCTGCACTAAGGTAATGAATCCGGGGGGCTCCGGAGCTGAAATGAATATGTGGGTCAGCTCCGGAGACACCTGGATTCAATCCTATGCAGTAAGAATAGGACAAACGCCTTGTTATGGAAATCATGATTCCTATCTCGCCACCTTTAGATTGCGAGAAAGAATGCGCCTTGTTATAGTACCATATGCATTATATCGGAGTTTAGTGAATAGCAGTTGCTGGCAAAACATGCGCGTTTGGGCATTTTTTTCAGCTGCCGCACTACTTGTCACAGCCAGAATGTTATAGCTCAGTAAAAAGCCGTTTTAGTGCGATAGCGCCGTGTTATCAAAGCTTTGTGAATACCTACACATGCAATATCACTCTAAAAGGGCATTTAACCAGCATTAATGTACTTATCGAAGTTTCGTGAATAAGCCTCTAAGATTTGAATAAAACAAAACAAAAAACAGTCACTATTATCTAATACTGCAGAACTGATTTACATTAAAAAAAAGCCCCATAAGATTTCACATGTTTTGCTGCTTGAAGTTGCGCATTTCTGCAGCATAGAATGTGAGAAACTTTTCGGTTTTCGCACTGATGTCTGCAGAGCTTGGCAGTTCTTGTAAGGTTATTAAGGGGGTTGTAAAAACACTGTCAATGTTCACATGTGTTTAAAAACAAAAAAAAATTAAAGCGAGCCTTCAAAAATGTGGTGAAACCTGTACTACTCCTGAGATTTCTTAAAGAAACTTGCAGGAACAAGGAGGACTTTGCATTTCCCGACTACCTCCTACAGTACATGTGTGAGCTTTAAAAGTAAAGTATTCGGAACAAAGCTTTATCCTGGATCTCCTCTTACCTCTCCCATCGTACCTTCAGTGTCTCTTTTGCTAACACCTCCTCCTCTATTGATCTCTCTGTGGGGGTACCCCAGGGCTCTGTCCTGGGACCCCTTCTCTTTTCTCTCTACACACTCTCTCTAGGTGACCTAATCACATCTTTTGGGTTTAAATATCACCTCTATGCTGACGACACACAAATTTACCTTTCAACCCCTGACCTTACACCTGCTATACAGACCAAAGTTTCTGAATGCCTCTCTGGAATATCATCCTGGATGGCCATCCGCCGACTGAAACTTAACATGGCAAAAACAGAGCTCCTTATACTACCTCCCAAACCTGGCCCTACTACATCCTTCCACATTGCTATTGGAAATACGATCATTCACCCAGTAGCCCAAGCACGCTGCCTAGGGGTCACACTTGATTCCTCTCTCTCATTCTCCTCTCATATTCAAAACGTTTCTAAAACTTGTCGCTTTTTCCTCCGCAATATCACAAAGATACGCCCTTTCCTCTGTTACTCAACTGCTAAAACTCTGACTCAGGCCCTCATTCTCTCACGTCTCGATTACTGCAACCTCCTGCTGTCCGGCCTTCCTACCTCTCACCTGTCTCCCCTACAATCTATCCTAAACACTGCTGCCAGAATCACTCTACTCTTTCCTAAATCTGTCTCAGCGTCTCCCCTGCTGAAATCCCTCTCCTGGCTTCCGATTAAATCGCGTATCTCACACTCAATTCTACTGCTCACTTTTAAAGCTTTACATTCTTCTGCCCCTCATTACATCTCAGCCCTAATTTCTCGCTATGCACCATCACGACTCTTGCGTTCTTCTCAAGGATGTCTTCTTTCTACCCCCTTTGTATCTAAAGCTCTCTCCCGCCTTAAACCTTTCTCACTTTCTGCCCCACACCTCTGGAATGCTCTTCCCCTCAATACCCGACTAGCCCCCTCGCTATCCACCTTTAAGACCCACCTTAAGACACATCTGCTTAAAGAAGCATATGAGTAGCACTGGATAATCATGGACACATGACACAAAGCTTGGCCTCCTGCAGACGCACTTACTAGTATTCCCTCCTACTGTCTCTGTACGTTCTCCCTACCTACCAATTAGATTGTAAGCTCCTCGGAGCAGGGACTCCTTCCTTAATGTTACTTTTACAGTATGTCTGAAGCACTTATTCCCATGATGTGTTATTTATATTTGTTATTTGTTATTTATATGACATGTATTACTACTGTGAAGCGCTATGTACATTTTATGGCGCTATACAAATAAAGACATACATACATACATGGTTGAAGCGTTTGAAAACAGTAGTGGTACTGTGCATAATTTCAAGAAATATAAACTGTTTGGGGCAAAGCGCTTTGTTATAATGACACAATATTTATACTCTGAAAGCGTACAGGAAGAGAGTATTTGAAATCCCTGTTTTTCTTGAAGAGGAAGTGGTATTGTATTTTTTTTAATTAAAAATACAAGTAGTGGTGCCCTAGGGTGGCAAAAAAGAAAGCCGTGGTACTCTGCACCCTGAATTCGCAGTCCACTGCTTATAAAGGCAGGACATAGCTGACCTCTACCATGGAAACTTGAGGATTAAAAAAAAAGCACAAATTGAGAACGCTGATAACCGCGGTTCAGTGCCAAACAAGAGAAAGTCCTTCAGAAACAGCTCCATCCTTTCCCGAAGTGTGAAGAAATCACGCCTCCTCCTGCCGCTCTGCTGGAACAGTGGCTGACCCCTGAAAGCCGCCCCGCGTGCGACACACGATAAGAGGGGTGAGTTGCTTGTCTGCGAGATGGAGTAACAGTTCAAATCACAGCGGATGAGGCAGAGGATAGAAGCCGACGCTCTGAGTGACACAACTTAATAATTAGTGACAATGATTGACAGATACACTCCATCTGCCGCTCCGATGGCTGGGAGCAGTTATTCCACAACTGTCTGCGGGTGCAGCCGTCCCTCATGGGAGCCCGTGATGGTCTGTGATTGACAGCTGCCTCCAAGAGAGAGAGGGAGAGGAAGGAGGGGCACAGAAGAGTTACCGTCAGCCTGAGCTTCTGCCTGCTCTCTGCGATCTTCGCTGGCTGTATACATGTATTCTGTTTCCTTTATCATGTCAGCTGATGTGGGCTCCTTAACTGGATTACTAGCTTGTGTGTTTTTAACCCCAGCGAGGGGATTAAAGGGGCAGGTTGTAGGACCAAAGTGATGCCTTTAAAGGAGCAGTCCCTCCTTGGACCAAAATTAACCAAGGGCAGTGAGATGTTTAATGAGTTAGGTCTACACCTAGTACTTTTTGACTATATATATTTTTAAGTTTTGGTAAACCTGGTGAGCTGAGGCTTGGGAGGGGGTTGATTTCCTCTGGCTGCTCCCTTTTGTGTGATATATATTACTATATGCTGGAGTTTGCACAAGCAACGCCCCTCCCTTCTTATCTTCACTGGCTATCTAGCTATGATAGGGGGTCCAGTGGTCGAGCAAACACTTGATTGATAAGCACTCCTCCATTCAGAGATCCTTTACTGGTCCAATCACGCTTAGCTAACATAAAATACGATCGGACCAACATTACATTGTCATTTGTTTTTCAAAAGTTACTGTATTTCACTACCTACGGCTGCTATTTCTGCTGTCAAAATCCACTGCTTGTCCCATCCTCACGGTTTATTGGTTCTCCCTCCCAAATGTGGGCAGGGACACCACCAGACTGGAATAAAAGCTGTATCCGCCATGTTATTCTATCCCAAGCAGTGGGAATTTTCAGAGAGGGGATGTAGACAGGATTGTACTTTGAAGAAACACCCACACAGTGCTTTAGTTAGCTACAGTAAGGTGTCATGATTGTTTTCTCTGTAGCTTTGCCCTTTAAAATGGGGGTAATATATAACATATTATAGTGCATCCAACTGTCACACTATCTCCTACAACTTTCTGGTAACCCTGTCATGGCTCACATTGCTGAAAAGTTCTTTCTAAATTGTAAGATTTATGAATTGGAAAAATTGCGCCCCCCAAAATGTTAATCTTCGCTCCCCGATCACCGAGTCGTGTGCATTGCATTACCCCCCTCCGGAAGGCCTATAAATGACTTCAAACGTATAATTTACAGGTACAGTACCTTATCACTGTTAAAGTGTACAGACTACTAACGGTCTGTCCGGGATTCGTCTCACTTGCGGTTCACTGGCGTTACATCCTACATGTATACGGGCATATACTAGTTTGCTGTAATTCACACGTGTAGAATACTTGAAACAAAAACAAAAATCCAAACAAAAAGCAATGGATATTTGTTTTGAGAAAACTGCATTTAAAATAACGTAAATGTATAATTAAAGGGTGATAATTGAGGACCCACTGATCTCACTCTGTGTACAACATTCTGATTATACATTCTGGCATAGCTTTCAAATTCTGATCAAATTAGTCCCTTAAAAAAAAAAAACACGCAAGGAACTTCTTATTCAAAGGTTAAAGTCAATGCGGTGTCTGAAAAATGGCATTAAAGTTTTAGTATTCCCTTTAAATGTCAAAAGAAGATGAATGAAAGATGCCACGAACATTCATCTTTAGTGGGTGTTGGGAAAACTGTCACAGGTTTTCACAATTATGATTTAAGGAACCGGGTTATGGCTGATATCTTAACATCTTAACCCCTTTGCTGCTAGAGGGACCTGCAACGCAGCAAAGGGGTTAGACATGTAGGTTTTAAATACTGGTGTTGTACACAGTGTGTTATTTATATATGCAGCTAAAATTGGGCAAAAGCTGAATGAGTTCAATTCCAATATAGAGAGAGGGTCTGAGAAGCTATTTCCTTCAGTACTTACACCAACAGAAGAGATGAAACACTATATATATTACACACATACACATACTGTATACACACACACACACACACACACACACACACACACACACACACACACACACACACACACACACACACACACACACACACACACACACACACACACGTTTGTAGGCAGGTGCAATTGCTGTGCTCGCATTGGGTCCTGCGAATTAGATGTGTGTGTATATATATATATATATATATATATATATATATATACAGTATACAGTGGTCGACAAATCACCAAAAAATCTACTCGCCAAAGAAAAAAATCTACTCGTCACCTAGTACCATACGTGTGCTGCTTGGGCCAATAAGAGCTCGCCACGATGTTAAATCCACTCGCCCGGGGCGTGCAAATGTATAGGTTTGTTGAACACTGTATATATATATATATATATATATATATATATATATATATATATATATATATATATATATATATATATATATATATATATATATATACAGTGTTCAACAAACCTATACATTTGCACGCCCCGGGTCATTGGTATGGAGGTTTGCACTCACGTTTGTTAGAAGGCAGATGCTTGTCCCATATGAAGAATATAGACATGTAGTAACCAGGCGGCCCTGTGTTCACAATACACACTTTTTTGTATCATCATTGCGGTGTGCTGTCTTCTGTCATCAGGATCCCCCTGGTTACTACATGTCTATATATATATATATAAAATAGTGAAAATAACCCCAATAGGTATACTAAAAATACCAAATTAATTTATTATACATTCCCTAAAGCACATAAAAACATTCTCCATCCCACCAAAAAAAAAACTAAAATATCCATCAAGTCTCATAAACCATAAATATAAATATTACACTCCAAACCCTAGTATCTCCTCACAGAATAACTGTAGTGATAAGGGAAAATAATTACCACGATTGGCCGGGCAGGAAAAAATATGCAAAAAGTATATATCAAGAGAGTCTATACAACCTAACACAGGTATATACTGTATGCTAGTGCAGGGCTGCGCACACTGGCGGGCGCAAGAATTTTTTTGAGGGGGCGCGGCAGTTATAAAGGCCCCTTGATCTTTCCCAAGGCATTTCAATTAAATGCCGGGTGACCGCGCAAGGCCAACGTGGTGTCAAATGACGCAGCGGGGTTATGTGATGTGACGTCACATGACCCACCCGCGTCATCTGATGCCCGTCGCCATGAAACGTGGCATCAAATGACACCACGGGGTCACGTGACTTCACATGACCCCTGCTGTATCATTTGATGCCAGCACTAAGTAAAGGGCGGGGGGAGGGGAGGAGTGAGCACCAGGGGAGAGCAGGCAGGGGGGGAGGGGCCCAGCACCAGAATTTTGCTCACCCCTGTGCTTGTGCATTGTAAGAAGCAGAAAATACCTCAAAGACATGTAGCCAGGTCCCCCTCTGCCCGTCGCCCCCCCTCACCTGGCTGGCGATCGTGGGTGCCGCCGAACTCAATGGCGGACCCGTCGGTGATCGCAGGAGTGAGGGGCAGATGGGAACTGGCTTGGAGGTTGCCGGGACGCGAGTGGCCGGTTGTTAGGGCCGCGGGCGCGTAGTTAGGGTTCTCGGTGGCTCCCGTGCAGGGTGCCGCCATCTTGCGGTAGATCACGCATGCGCAGTGAGTCCCGACAGCCCGGCAGAGTTCGCGCATGCGCAGGACAAGCGCGCGAACGCTAGCCTACCAGGGAAGGCTCTTGAACGGGACTACAAGTCCCATGAGCCTCGGGAGCAGCCCCATGACGCCAGGGAGCTAATAGGGCTGCGAGAGCTCCCTGCTTGCAGGGATAAGATACATTTCGCGCGCGCAGGAGACGAGTTTAGTGCTGGACCAGGAGAGCTAGGGGAAGGAGGTGAGTGCAGGGGTCTGTGACCCACTGCATTAGGCCAGTAACCCCCCTAGGCCCCAGATAAGTCCTGAACTCCCCCAGCTTGTGGTGCTATAGGGACAGGCCCTAGGTTAGGAACTTGTCACATTAGTGCCAGTGATAGATAGGGACACAGCGGACGCTGCGCTTCCCGTGAAGAGACTTGGGTTCAAGTCTGTGCCCAAAGAGACAAAGACCATCTCCAGGGTGGGATCGCCCCTGGCGGACCCCGAGCGAGGAAACACCGGATCACAGATGGGATCACCAAGCGGCAGATCCTTTTCGAAGTCACTTGCAGGCCTGAGTGCAGGAGCACTCGGCAGGTACCTTCTTAAGTGCACCAACGTATCATATATTATATTACACATAGTGGCAGCGCTGACCACGGGACAAAGGGGTTAGGCTCTGGACACGGTGTGGGGATACATGGTGGTGGGTAGGCACACTCCTAGTGGAGTGAAAGACACTTTGGGACTGCGTTATAGATTGTGGAGTTACCCCTTAGGGGGAGTGTTATTAAGTGTGTATTATTCCTGCATATATATAAACTGGTTATATACATTCCCGTGTATGTACTTATTATATATGTGGGTCCTGTGTAGGCAACCTTCTACATTCCTAGAACCCTACACAGGTGGAGGCGCTGTGAACCAGTTCGAACTGAAGGACTCACCCCAGGTTCCGAACAAGCGGAGGCTCAGGCCTCTTGTGAACCTACAGGTATATGCACCACACATGGTAACACATAGGTTTCCATCCACACACACTATATCTGTGATTGGGATAGAGGGAATACCCGTTACATTTGGAGGCGCTGCTGAGATTTCAGACCTGGGGTGCCCTATTCAAACAGTATCATAAGAGATCAGCAAAATGGTAATTCCCTCACGTCAAGAGGTCCATGCGTGGGCCATCTCCATCCTGGAGCCCCCTAGTTACGTCGTGGCCGTAGGGAACGTTCCAGTGTTAGTGGCGGAGAACGACATCCGGGACTCGCTGAGGGAGATCCTAGGGTCAGATAAAGTATGGTACCGGGGCAGGGTGTTCGACCCTACTTTTTATTGGAGCGCCATACTATTCACTGTGGGGCGGGACATATGCCAAGAAACGGCCCCGAACACTCTAGTAGCCCCGAGTGCCCGCCAGAAGGATACCCCCTTATATACTCGGATTTATCAGTAATACGGGAAATGTTTTCAGCAAGGGCCCCTCCTCAGGTTCCAGCTGAACCGCCCACCAGTACTTGGATGCCAACTGCACCAGTGTCAAGTACCCCAAACAGGGTCGACCATCCCCCACCCAAAGTCTCCTTTACTCCAAGCGCTCTCACGGGAGCCACTAGTTGGGCTGACAGTCTGCCCTCTCCACCAGCCCCCGCACCCCGCGAGGTGACCTCCTGGCCTATCAGAGAGAGGGTAACTAATGAAGGTTCCGCAATGGGGGTGACGCTACCCCAATTCGTAGAAGCCATCACCATGGCCTTCCAGTCCCAAAGCTACCGGAAACTCAAAGCCTTCTCGGGAGTACTTCCAACACCACAGGGGGAGGAAGGGATAGACCTTTGGAGGGAGAATGCATTAAAAGTCGTAGAGGAATGGTCGTGCACTGACACAGTAAAAAGACAGCGTATCATGAGTGTCTCAGGCCTCCCGCTTCTGCCATTGTAACCATCCACAGGGACCAACATCCAGAGTTGACAGCGTTGGAGATGGTGGAATTCCTGCTGGAAGCGTACGGACTAGCAGAAGATGAAGGAGCGATCTGGATGAAGTACTACAATCTCTATCAGAAGGAGGGAGAGGACTTGTCGGCCTTTATACACCGCCTGCAATTGGTCTTGGGAATCCTACTCAATCGTAAGCTCATTCCTGCCTCTGGGATGGATGAGGCGCTTTGTAAGCAGTACCTGCGGGGATCAAGCCCCACTCACCCCATAGCCAATATGCTCCGCAGCAAAATAATGGACGGGACTCCCCCTACGTTCACAGGGTTGCTGCGCCAGGTGAAAATTCAGGAGGCAGATGCTTTGTTACACTCTACCGCAAAATCCAAGAGCCCCTCCGTCTCAAAGGGAAAGTGCTCTATGGAGAAGAAGGAAGAGTCTGCCGCCCCGTATAAGGGGTACAAGCCAAAACCCTCCGACAGACCTCCTTCCCCGTCCAAGGTTCGTCCAGAACGCCGCGAGGTTGTGTGCTATAACTGCGGTAAGAAGGGGCCAGTAACTGTCCGGAGAGGGAGGATCCTCCAGAGGAAAAACGTCCCGATAGAGGAAAATCAGCCCGGTCAATGGTCTGCCGCGTACAAATGGCAGCGTCTGACCCAGAACCCCCTCCTTCTGGAACCGAAGATGCCCTTTCTGACTCCGGTCCCAGTGATGACGCCTCACCAAGGAAAGCTTACAGTCAAGGAGGCCCCGCGGCCATCGTGCCTGTTGTACTGGAAGGGATCTACGCATCGGCCCTACTGGACACGGGATCACAAGTGACCATTATATACCGCAAGTTCTATGACCAGCACCTTAGACACTGTCCCCTGAGGTCGGCCAAACATATGAAGGTTAGGGGGTTAAGTAATGAAGACTACCCCATCGATGGGATTGTAAGGGTTCAACTGGAAATACTCCAACTGAACACCGGCAAGAAATACCTCATGCATGTAGTGGCAATGGTATGCCCGGAGCCCCAAGACCAGTGCAAGTATCCGATCATCTTGGGAACCAACACTGATATAGTACAAGCTGTAATCAGAGCATACCTGAAAGAGACCAACGAGTTGCCGCTGGCCAATTCGCTCCTAGACCCCGTCTTACGAGAGGAGTGCAACCGGGTATATGCCTTGGAGAGTCACGGGGATCTCTACAATCGCCAACGCGGACTGACGACCATATTACCAGGGGGAGTGCAACGGATGGCCATCTGGTGCTGTTATCCCGAGCGAGAGGAGACCGATCAGCTCTTCTCTCTGGAGAGTACCCCTGAGGAAGAAGTTCAGAGAGGGTATAGGGTACTACCCAAAGTGAGGGAGTGGACCACTAAAATCCCTCTACGAACTTACGTATATGTACAGAACATCTCCCCATTCCCGATGGAACTTGATGCCGGACAGAGTCTGGGCTGCATATATCCGGTCAGCCCTGTGGAAACAACGCCCCATGTGAATGCGGCGGCAGCGAATGAGCGGTTAGTCGATCTGGACTTCAACTTCGGCGAGTCGACATTGCCCACTGAGTGGAAAGAGCGGCTGACAACCCAGTTGAATAAACGACGGACTGTGTTCTCCACGTGTGAGATGGATGTGGGGTGCAGTCGCAGCGCACAACATGCCATTAGACTGAGTGATGCCACTCCGTTCCTGGAACGATCTCGTCGCATCGCCCCTAGGGATGTGGACGATGTGAGGAACGTCTTGCAAGAAATGGAGACCGCTGGGATTTTGACGGAGTCACAGAGCCCTTACGCCTCTCCCATAGTGGTGGTGAGGAAAAAGAACGGATCCGTACGATTGTGTGTCGACTATCGAACCCTGAACAACCGTACGATACCGGACCAGTACAACCTTCCTCGCATTGAAGAGATTCTGAATGCTCTGAACAGAAGCCAGTGGTTCAGTGTGCTCGATTTACGATCAGGGTACTATCAGGTGCCCATGAATGCAGAGGATCAGGAGAAAACAGCCTTCGTCTGTCCATTGGGGTTCTACCAATTTACTCGTATGCCACAAGGTATATGTGGGGCCCCTGCTACCTTCCGACGACTAATGGAGAAGACTATCGGGGACATGAACCCTCGAGAGTGTCTAGTCTAGTCTACATCATTGTCTTCGGAAGAACTCTGGAAGAGCACGAAGAGAGATTGCTGAAAGTAATAGGCCGTCTTGGGAAGGAAGGGTTGAAATTGTCCCTCGACAAGTGTCGTTTCTGTCACACCTCGGTGACTTACGTGGGACACATCGTGTCGGCACAAGGAATCGCCACCGACCCAGCCAAAGTAGAAGCGGTCGTGAACTGGCCTCGTCCCGAGAATGTCACAGAGCTGCGATCCTTCTTGGGTTTCTGCGGGTATTTCTGGTGCTTCGTGGAAGGGTACTCTAGTCGAGCTAAACCCCTGAACAATCTGTTGAAGATATACCCCGAAGATACCGGAAGGAAGACCACGTCGGCCCGTCAACCTTTTGGCGATAAATGGACGCCTGAGTGTGAACGGGCCTTCCTGAAGATGAAGAAAAGTCTGACCGAAGCGCCAGTGCTTGCGTATGCTGATCCAGAACAACCATACGTTCTGCATGTGGATGCCAGTCTAAATGGCTTGGGTGCCGTCTTGCACCAGAAGCACCCCGAGGGCCTTCGACCAATGGCCTACATCAGCCGCAGTTTGACACCCAGTGAACAGAAGTACCCTGTCCACAAGTTGGAATTCCTGGCTCTCAAATGGACCATCACGGAAAAGCTCCACGATTACCTGTACGGTGTTACGTTTGAGGTAAGGACGGATAACAATCCCCTCACGTACATCAATACTTTGGCCAAATAAGACGCAGCAGGGCACCGATGGCTGGCCGCCCTAAACAACTACCGATTCTCCCTGAAGTATAAGCTGGGACCTTTGAATGTAGGGGCTGACGCCCTATCCCGACGACCAGGGCTAAGTGCTACTCCAGATGATGAAGAGTGGGAAGAACTCCCAGGACCAGGGGTGCGAGCTATGTGTATTACGGGTTGCAGATTCCTTGGGATGCCAGTCGCAGGCCGTCCCCACAGCCTACTGCGATCTGAAAGGAATGAACCTAACTCATGACAAAGTGCTATGGTGGAAAGATCTAGTAGACTATCAAATACAGGATCCTGTAGTTAGTATTATTAGGCAAGCCGTTGAAAAAAGGAACCCAGCTCTCTTGAAGCGCGCTCCCAAAGACTTGGTTGCTTTGCTCATGCAGGAAGAAGACAAATTTGAGTTCGACAACTGCTTACTCTATCGGGTGGTACAATACCACAACCACCCTGATAGACGACAACTAGTCCTCCCTAAGAACTTGCAATACATGGTGTTGAAGTCCCTACATGATGAGCATGGACATCTCGGTGTAGAGAAGACCTTTTGGGTTGGTCAGAGACCGCTTTTTCTGGCCCAAGATGCGAGAGGCCATAGAACAACACTGTCGCCGTTGTACTCGGTGTGTCCAACGCAAGACTCTGCCTACTAGAGCAGCGCCTATGGGCCATCTGAAAAGTTCTGGCCCCATGGACCTTGTGTGTATGGACTTTCTGTGCATTGAGCCTGATAGCCGAGGAATATCCAACATGCTGGTCATCATGGACCATTACACCCGGTATGCCCAGGCCTTCCCCACTAAAGACCAGAAAGCTATCACAGTGGCGAAGATATTATGGGAGAAGTACTTCGTTCACTACGGTCTTCCAAACCGCCTCCACTCAGACCAAGGTCAGGATTTTGAGAGCACTCTAATCCGAGAATTGCTCAAAATGCTGAACATTGCTAAATCACGAACAACCCCATACCATCCTGGGGGAGATGCATTGCCAGAATTATTTAATAGAACTCTACTGGACATGCTCGGAACTCTACAGGGTGCCCAGAAGACTGAATGGAGTCGACATGTAGAGGCCTTAGTTCACGCATACAACTGTACCCGACACGAGTCAACTGGATTCTCTCCCTACTTCCTCATGTTCGGACGAGAGGCGAGACTACCAGTAGATGTACGCCTTCGCGTATCGACGGATGGGATACACAACGCTACCCATTTCAAATATGTGCAACGACTCAAAGACAGCTTGCAACAGGCGTACCAGCAGGCTGAGAAATCTACAGCTAAGTTGAATGCTGACAATAAAAGGCGATACGACCATAAGGTCAAATATCAGGGGCTCCGTCCTGGAGACGCTGTATTGCTTCGAAATCTGGGAGTCCCAGGAAAACACAAATTGGCCGACCGATGGAGAGACGGTGTATATGAAATAGAATCTCAAATGCCTGGCCTCCCGGTCTACCGCATCAAAGACACCGATGGCCGGGTAAAGGTATGGCACCGAAATCACCTTCTCCCCATTCCACAAGTGGGATATGAGGACGCAGAAATACTGGCCACACCACTGAACGGTGAGGCCGATTCCTCAGAGATTGGCCAAGAGACTGTACCTGATCATACCAATCTTGAAACTCTGGAAGATCCTATGGAAGGACCCTTTCAAAGGGATTCTCCCAATGGAGGGGCATCTCCCGGAGGAGCTACGGGTAAAGGGCCCTGTAGGCCAACGCCTACTAAGGTGGCTCCAGCGGGCCAGCCTTTGGATCCACAGAGCCCATGCTTTGTGCTGAACAGAGACTGTTCAGAGACATTTCTTCCCTCAAGGGAAGAGGCTGAGCCTCAGGACTGCACTTATTACTCCCCAGAGGGAGTTGCTGAAGAACAGCTCCGCAGGAGCCAAAGAGTAAGGTACCCTCCAAATCGGGTAACCTATGACCAAATTGGGGCACCCCATTATGAGGCTCAGCAGTGGTCTCGGAGCAAAATCCAATCTGTGATTGTGATGTTCACAGAATTGTGCAACATCGTATAGAGTCAATGTGAATGTGCTAAGTTATATAATTGAACTGCATTTTTATTATATAACTGCTGTATATAGTTATTAAGTATGTATCCCAAGCGAGAACGTTGGGGTTTTTACAAGGGAGAGGATGTAGCCAGGTCCCCCTCTGCCCGTCGCCTTCCCTCACCTGGCTGGCGATTGCGGGTGCCGCCGAACTCAATGGCGGACCCGTCTGCAATCGCAGGAGTGAGGGGCAGATGGGAACTGGCTTGGAGGTTGCCGGGGACGCGAGCGGCCGGTTGTTAGGGCCACGAGTGCGTAGTTAGGGTTCTCGGCGGCTCCCGTGCAGGGCACCGCCATCTTGCGGTAGATCGCGCATGCGCAGTGAGTCCCGACGGCCCGGCAGAGTTCGCGCATGCGCAGGACAAGCACGCGAACGCTAGCCTACCAGGGAAGGCTCTTGAACGGGACTACAAGTCCCATGAGCCTCGGGAGCGGCCCCATGACGCCAGGGAGCCAATAGGGCTGCGAGAGCTCCCCGATTGCAGGGATAAGATACATTTCGCGCGCGTAGGAGACGAGTTTAGTGCTGGACCAGGAGAGCTAGTCGAAGGAGGTGAGTGCAGGGGTCTGTGACCCACTGCATTAGGCCAGTAACCCCCCTAGGCCCCAGATAGGTCCTGAACTCCCCCAGCTTGTGGTGCTATAGGGACAGGCCCTAGGTTAGGGACTTGTCACATTAGTGCCAGTGATAGATAGGGACACAGCGGACGCTGCGCTTCCCGTGAAGAGACTTGGGTTCAAGTCTGTGCCCAAAGAGACAGAGACCATCTCCAGGGTGGGATTGCCCCTGGCGGACCCCGAGCGAGGAAACACCGGATCACAGACGGGATCACCAAGCGGCAGATCCTTTTCGAAGTCACTTGCAGGCCCGAGTGCAGGAGCACTCGGCAGGTACCTTCTTAAGTGCACCAACGTATCATATATTATATTACACATAGTGGCAGCGCTGACCACGGGACAAAGGGGTTAGGCTCTGGACATGGTGTGGGGATACACGGTGGTGGGTAGGCACACTCCTAGTGGAGTGAAAGACACTTTGGGACTGTGTTATAGATTGTGGAGTTACCCCTTAGGGGGAGTGTTATTAAGTGTGTATTATTCCTGCATATATATAAACTGGTTATATACATTCCCGTGTATGTACTTATTATATATTTGGGTCCTGTGTAGGCAACCTTCTACATTCCTAGAACCCTACACACGTGGAGGCGCTGTGAACCAGTTCGAGCTGAAGGACTCACCCCAGGTTCCCAACAAGCGGAGGCTCAGGCCTCTTGTGAACCTACAGGTATATGCACCACACCTGGTAACACATAGGTTTCCATCCACACATACTATATCTGTGATTGGGATAGAGGAAATACTCATTACAGACAGAAAAAAAAATACAAACAAAATGTAAGATGTAAGTCCCATAGAGTTACAAAACAAAATAGTCCCAAGTAATTCAAGAAAATCACAAACTGAAAGATCCTGACAGGAGAAAAGGTTCTCTGACTGTGGTCAGTCACATTAGGAGGATATTTCCAGGCCGATATGGAGTTCCATAAAGGTGATGGTGTTCTATACAGTATATACAGTATATGTAGCCCCCTGTAAACAGCACCGACCATACCTATCTCCTTCCTACTGTGGTAAGTCCTGTTAAGGGCAGGCACCAGTAGTGATCATGGGTTTTCCCCGCTTCAAGCCCTGACTTGATTGGTGGAGGTAGGCCCCCTGACTCTGTGTGCAGGCAGAGACACAGGGGAGGGGTCTGCTGACATCATGATAGGCGGGGCTGTCTCTATTTAGTGGGCTGTCTCCTGTGAGCAGTGTTGGTGTAAGGTGTGCTGAAGCAGAGTCTGGAGGGAGTGCTGAGCTTGGAGCATGCAAAGGAGGGGAGAGACTAAGCCACCTTGAGTAGAGCTGATAGCACCATAGATTCGGTGGACCAATGCCCCTCACCCCAATGCTGGGGTGATGGGGAGAATCCACCCCCCACCCAGAGGATACCCTCTGAGGTGGGCAGTGGGGTATTGACGCCCCAGCCCAGACCATCCTGTCGGAGGATAAACTTGGAAGGAAGGAGAGGAGGAAAGACCTGTACAGGGCGGAGGGTCGAGTGATAAGCGGGACATTGCTGTTGTTGTTGTGGCTGCTTGTCACCACTTCTGCCAGAGGCGCTGATTCGACAAATAAAGAGAGACAATACTTTTATATCAAAGACTGTTGTGTGATTCTGGAGTATCCACCCTGGGACCAGAGTTCACTCTTCTATACAGGTCCTAATCCACATCCCTGGGAGTATAGAGGATGGAGGCGCGCACCACTAAAGCATGGAGGCTATTACCCCAGAAGCCAGGTCCTGTGATCCCCCACACCACCGCGGGAGACTCAGGCCCTCCTGTTCCACACAGGTACGCACCACTAAGTACATGTAATCCGCCCTCACACACCCTAGATATGTCAGATTAGTCTAGGGGGGGGGGGGGAATATGGGTTACACTTCTATAAGATCATTGCTGATGTCTTTCCTCCTTGGCATTGTGTTAACACACACCTGAATGCTCCAGACCAGCAAACTGCTAAAACTTCGGCTTTTATAGAGGTGATCACACTTGCTGATGATCAATTAATCAAGGGCATTTGATTAGCTGCACCTGTCCCCACTTCTTATGATGTCAGCAAGACCACCCCTCTGGCTCACGCCTGCAGCAGAGTCCGAGGCCTGCATCTATCACGCAAGGTAGGGCATGAAGGGGGAAAACCCATGATTACTACTGGCGCCTGGTCATAACAGGACTTACCACAGTAGAAGGAAGATAGGTATAGCCCGTGCTATTTACAGGGGGCTACAGAAGCAATTGTTGCTGCCCATCAATCTGGGAAGGGTTATAAGACCATTTGTAAACAATTTAAAGTTTATCATTCTACAGTGAGAAAGATTATTCAAAAGTGGAAAACATTCAAGACAGTTGCCAATCTTCCCAGGAGTGGACGTCCCAGCAAATTCACCCCAAGGTTAGACCGTGCAATGCTCAGAGAAATTGCAAAATACCCAAGAGTTATATCTCAGACTCTACAGGCCTCAGTTAGCATGTTAAATGTTAAAGTTCATCATAAGGTGTACTTAGTTTTTCACACATGGCTTCTCCATTTTGGCTTTATTTTTGTTAAATCATGACACGGAGTAATATGTCATGTGTGTGCATCTGAGGTTGTATCTACCTAATTTTAATACCTGCTAAGGAACAGATGATTGTTATTATGTCCTGATATGTAAAACCATGGAATTCAAAGAGGGTGTACTTTCTTTTTCTCATGACTGTATGTGTATATGTGTGTGTGTATATGTATGTATATATATTTATATACTGTATATATATATATATATATATATATATATATATATATATATATATATATATATATATATATATATATATATATATACTGTGTGTGTATATATATATATATATATATATACACACATATATATACAGTATATGTATATATATATATATATATATATATATATATATATATATATATATATACTGTGTGTGTGTATATATATATATATACTGCATATATATATTTATATATATATATATATATACTGTATATATACATATACTGTATCTATATATATATATATATATATATATATATATATATATATACAGCTAAACCCCGTTATAACGCGGGTCTCCGGGTCCACCCCGAGACCACCGCGTTACTAACGGGGTCGCGAGAAAAAAAATGGCCGCCGCTTTAGCGCATATTCATCCCGCGGGACAGGAGATGGGAGCGGGCATGTCCCTCCGCTCCCCGCTTCCCCCTGTCACCGCGGGACAGCCCGCGGGGCAGGAGATGGGAGCGGGGATGTCCCTCCTGTCCCCGCTTCCCCCTGTCACCGCGGGACAGGCCGCGGGGCAGGAGATGGGAGCGGGGATGTCCCTCCTGTCCCCGCTTCCCCCTGTCACCGCGGGACAGGCCGCGGGGCAGGAGATGGGAGCGGGGATGTCCCTCAGGTCGCCGCTTACCTCAGATCCCTCCACGTGCCCGGTGCTCCCGCTGCCTGCATGGAGGTGGTAGCGGGGGGTTTCTTCTCCCCACCGCTGTCCCCGGTGCTCCCGCTGCCTGCGCGGGAGGAGGGGGGGGAGCGGGTGGTGGTACTGGTCGCGGCCTTTCCTCTGCTCCGACCCCACCCCCCGTCTGTGTAGAGTGAGAGAGTGTGTGTGTGTATGTATATATGGGAGAGAAAGTGTGTGTGTGTATATGGGTGTGTGAGTGTGTGTAAGTGTCTGTGAGTGTGTGTAAGTGTCTGAGTGTGTGTCTGAGTGTGTGTCTGAGTGTGTGTCTGAGTGTGTGTCTGAGTGTGTGTCTGAGTGTGTGTCTGAGTGTGTGTA